>NC_087104.1:12467058-12775441 GCF_963855985.1 Ostrinia nubilalis | reverse complement strand
AGCATCCCGTTGCTTGGCGGCGTCTCGCTGCGCCTGCTCCACACGGCGCTTGGCGTCGGTGCCGGCGGCGGTGTCGGCGGCGCGCAGGGCGCAGGTCACGTGGCGCCACACGCGGCGCGACTCGTGCGGCGGCGGTGTCGGTGTGAGGCTAAAGACAGTTTCGGCTGAGGCAGCTATAGGTACCAACCATGGTGGCCCGCCTACTTGACGCGGCGCTAGGCGGCGCCGATGTCGGCGGGAGGCTATAGGCACCAACCTGTGTGGCCAACTTGTCGTGCGCGGCATCACGTTCGATGCAGCACTAGGTGTCGGCGACGGCGGTGTCGGCTCAGGAGACTAGAGGCAGTGACAAGGGTCTGCGTGGCCTATTGCAGCGCAGCGGTCGGCGTCAGCGGTGGAGGCAGTGTCGGCGGAAGACTATAAGCACCAACCTGTGTAGCCCACTTGTCATGCGCAGCATCCCGTTGCTTGGCGGCGTCTCGCTGCGCCTGCTCCACACGGCGCTTGGCGTCGGTGGCGGCGGCGGTGTCGGCGGCGCGTAAGGCGCAGGTCACGTGGCGCCACACGCGGCGCGACTCGTGCGGCTGTAGCGGTGTCGGTGTGAGGCTAAAGACAGTCTCGGCTGAGGCAGCTATAGGTACCAACCTTGGTGGCCCGCCTACTTGACGCGGCGCTAGGCGGCGCCGATGTCGGCGGGAGTCTATAGGTACCAACCTGTGTGGCCAACTTGTCGTGCGCGGCATCACGTTCGATGCAGCACTAGGTGTCGGCGACGGCGGTGTCGGCTCAGGAGACTAGAGGCAGTGACAAGGGTCTGCGTGGCCTATTGCAGCGCAGCGGTCGGCGTCGGCGGTGTCGGCGGGAGGCTATAGGTACCAACCTGAGTGGCCCACTTGTCGTGCGCGGCATCGCGTTGCTTGGCGGCGTCTCGCTGCGCCTGCTCCACACGGCGCTTGGCGTCGGTGGCGGCGGCGGTGTCGTCTCGCGACTGTGCGACGGGCGCCCGCAGTGAGTGTGCGAGCGCGACAGCAACATAATTACGCGCGAGCGATAAGGATGGGTAGCTTGGGGTCATTGGACAAAATTCTACGTGCTCACGGCAGGCTTTAGAGGTTGTAATACTAACCTGTGTGGCCCACTTGTCGTGCGCGGCATCCCGTTGCTTGGCGGCGTCTCGCTGCGCCTGCTCCACACGGCGCTTGGCGTCGGTGGCGGCGGCGGTGTCGGCGGCGCGGAGGGCGCAGGTCACGTGGCGCCACACGCGGCGCGACTCGTGCGGCAGCGGTGTCGGTGTGAGGCTAAAGACAGTTTCGACTGAGTACTGAGGCAGCTATAGGTACCAACCTTGGTGGCCCGCCTACTTGACGCGGCGCTAGGCGGCGCCGATGTCGGCGGGAGGCTATAGACACCAACCTGGGTAGCCCACTTGTCGTGCGTGGCATTACGTTTCTTGGCGGCGTCGCATTGCGCCTGTTCGATGCAGCACTAGGTGTCGGCGACGGCGGTGGCGGTGTCGGCGGGAAACTAGTCAGTGTCGGCAGAAGGCTATAGGTACTGCTCGACAAGCCGCTTGGCGTTGGTGGCGGCGGCGGTGTCGGCGGTGTCGGCGGTAGGCTATAGATACCAACCTGAGTGGCCCACTTGTCGTGTGCCGCATCCCGTTGCTTGGCGGCGTCTCGCTGCGCCTGCTCCACACGGCGCTTGGCGTCGGTGGCGGCGGCGGTGTCGGCGGCGCGTAAGGCGCAGGTCACGTGGCGCCACACGCGGCGCGACTCGTGCGGCGGCGGCAGCGTCGGTGTGAGGCTAAAGACAGTTTCGGCTGAGGCAGCTGTAGGTACCAACCATGGTGGCCCGCCTACTTGACGCGGCGCTAGGCGGCGCCGATGTCGGCGGGAGGCTATAGACACCAACCTGGGTAGCCCACTTGTCGTGCGTGGCATTACGTTTCTTGGCGGCGTCGCATTGCGCCTGTTCGATGCAGCACTAGGTGTCGGCGACGGCGGTGGCGGTGTCGGCGGGAAACTAGTCAGTGTCGGCAGAAGGCTATAGGTACTGCTCGACACGCCGCTTGGCGTTGGTGGCGGCGGCGGTGTCGGCGGTGTCGGCGAGAGGCTATAAGTACCAACCTGCGTGGCCCACTTGTCGTGAGCAGCGTCGCGTTGCTTGGCAGCGTCTCGCTGGGCCTGCTCGACCCGCCGCTTGGCGTCGGTAGCGGCGGCGGTGTCGGCGGCGCGCAGGGCGCAGGTCACGTGGCGCCACACGCGGCGCGACTCGTGCGGCTGTTGTCAGCGGGAGCTATAGGAATATACCTACCGCTGCAACTGCTGTGTAGCCAGGATCTACAGCTTGACCGCCAATTAAAACCCAACCAGTAAAGGTCAAGTTTGTCCCGGGGGAAAGTTAAACTGTCATTGGACCCGCAATGAAATGAATCAAAAGAACATAGAAGCTAAAGTCCGCTCGCCGAACAGATAGAATTTCGTCTACTGACCCCAAGCTATCCATCCTTATCGCTCGCGTGTAATTATATTGCTGTCGCGCTTGCACTCTCTGCGGCCGCCCGTCGCACAGTCGCGACAGCGACATAATTAGGCGCGAGTGACAAAGATGGGTAGCTTGGGGTCAGTGGACGAAATTCTATCTGTTCGGCGAGCGGCCCGCCTACTTGACGCGGCGCTAGGCGGCGCCGATGTCGGCGGGAGGCTATAGGTACCAACCTGTGTGGCCAACTTGTCGTGCGCGGCATCACGTTCGATGCAGCACTAGGTGTCGGCGACGGCGGTGTCGGCTTAGGAGACTAGAGGCAGTGACAAGGGTCTGCGTGGCTTATTGCGGCACAGCGGTCGGCGTCGGCGGTGTCGGCGGGAGGCTATAGGTACCAACCTGGGTCGCCCACTTATCGTGCGCGGCATCGCGTTGCTTGGCAGCGTCTCGCTGCGCCTGCTCCACACGGCGCTTGGCGTCGGTGGCGGCGGCGGTGTCGTCAGGAGCTAAAGGACTAGCTTGGGGTCAGTGGACGAAATTCTATCTGCTCAGCGACCGGACTTTAGCGGCCGAACCAACCTGGGTCGCCCATTTGTCGTGCGCAGCGTCGCGTTGTTTGCTCGACGCGGCGCTTGGCGTCAGTGGCGGCGGCGGTGTCGGCGGCGTCGGCGTTGTCTACTCGGATACTAGAGGTTGTAATACTAACTTGTGTCGCCCACTTGTCGTGCGCGGCGTCGCGTTGCTTGGCGGAGTCTCGCTGCGCCTGCTCCACACGCCGCTTGGCGTCCTTGGCGGCGGCGGTGTCGGCGGCGTCGGCGGTGTCGACTCCCGAGTCTAGAGGTTGTAATACTAACTTGGGTCGCCCACTTGTCATGAGCCGCATCGCGTTGCTTGGCGGCGTCTCGCTGCGCCTGCTCCACGCGGCGCTTGGCGTCGGTGGCGGCGGCGGTGTCGGCGGCGCGTAAGGCGCAGGTCACGTGGCGCCACACGCGGCGCGACTCGTGCGGCTGTTGTCGGCTGACGGGCGCCACTCGCTTGCGGCGTGGCTTCATGCTGGATACCTCGAAGAGGACTTCTGTTCGCTGGAAGGAGAAATTGAGATTAAAGCTTAGCTCTAAAGTGTAGGCTGACGAAATCACACAAATAGTCAATAATTAATTATAGATCGTTTCATCCACGAAGACGCACCCCACCATTCTTCCGCTAATGTTTGAGTGTTATCGGTACACGCTAAATTATTATCCATGAGTGCACACGCACACTACAATAATGACACTCGGATTGCTCGAATCAAACTTCCCGCACCTCGAGCTTTCCAAAATTGGTGGGGCGCGTCAAGACGCTGAATGAAACGATCTATAACAGATGTGTCCCCACCCCAGACCTTGTACCCAGAATTAAGATTGGATTTTCCCTGGTTTAAGATGGCATATAATGGAATCTACTTTCAAAATCTTGTGATGTTTCAATTTGGCCTCGCCCACCTGGAGGGAAAAGTCACACACAACCCATAGTGAAAAGCATATCACGACGGAAAAAAAAAGTCATAAAACAAAACTATGACCAACCCCAGAATCAGTCCACCTCCCGTCCATCCTGGTATTCCACTCGCCCTGCGCAGTATAATAGGGCTTCTTATCCGGACCAGCGAACACTTCGCATGTCACGCGGTGCTTCTTTCCGCCGTAGAAAGGCTTCGCCAGAAACTCTTGTATTGGCCAGGCTATTATACATAGACAAGTTATTACCATACAAAATGTCCACCTACCCTCGAGTCCGTTTATCCTGGTATTCCACTCGTCCTGCGCACTTTAATAGAACTTTGACAGGCCTGGTGACATCCACGGGAAAAATGGGTGGCTAATGCCCGTTTTCACCATCAATCCCTAATTTTTAAGTGACCCCTATGGTAACACTTTTCGGGAATATTGTTTTCATAGGGGCCACTTAAAAAATAGGGATTGATGGAAAATGGGCATAAAAGTCGCTAAAAGTAAGTTATCACCTAACAAAACTGTGACCTACCCCAGAATCAGTCCAACTCCCGTCCATCCTGGTATTCCACTCGCCCTGCGCAGTATAATAGGGCTTCTTGTCCGGACCAGCGAACACCTCGCAGGTCACGCGGTGCTTTTTCCCGCCGTAGAAGGGCTTCGTCAGGAACTCGATGTTGGCTTTGTCATTATACATAGACAAGTTATTATCGTACAAAATGTCCACCTACCCTCGAGTCCGTCCATCCTGGTATTCCACTCGTCCTGCGCCCTTTAATAGAACTTTGACAGGCCTGGTGACATCCACAAGAAGAATGGGTGGTTCTATTACACTCTGCCGGAATCAATCGACTAAAAGTCGCTAAAAGTAGGGCGGGGGTGGTCCCATCTACTCTGCTAGAACCTCACGGCTACGTCACTATAGGTAACAATATCCACCTACCCCCGAGTCCGTCCATCTCCCATCCATCCTGGTATTCCACTCGCCCTGCGCAGTATAATAGGGCTTCTTATCCGGACCAGCGAACACCTCACACGTCACGCGGTGCTTCTTCCCGCCGTAGAAAGGCTTCGCCAGAAACTCTTGTATTGGCCAGGCCATTATACATAGACAAGTTATTACCGTACAAAATGTCCACCTACCCTCGTGTCCGTCTATCCTGGTATTCCACTCGCCCTGCGCCCTGTAGTACAACTTTGACAGGCCTGGTGACATCCACGGGAAAAATGGGTGGCTAATGCCCGTTTTCACCATCAATCCCTAATTTTTAAGTGACCCCTATGGTAACACTTATCGGGACTTTTGTTTTCATAGGGGTCACTTAAAAAATAGGGATTGATGGTGAAAATGGGCATAAAAGTCGCTAAAAGTAAGTTATCACCTAACAAAACTGTGACCTACCCCCGAATCAGTCCATCTCCCATCCATCCTAGTATTCCACTCGCCCTGCGCAGTATAATAGGGCTTCTTATCCGGACCAGCGAAGACTTCACACGTCACGCGGTGCTTCTTCCCGCCGTAGAAAGGCTTCGTCAGGAACTCTATGTTGGCTTTGTGGCCAGTCTGCACGCACTCGATGACGACTGAGCCGCCTAACTCGATCCATGGCACGGTCAGTATTGATCTGGAAAGAGTTTAGATTTTATGGGTTTGGAGTTTTTGAATGGACCAAATTACGATTTAAATACTTAAATTAGACGAGCTGTTCTGAACATATAATTGTGTTACATCACAGCTCTGCTCGTAACCTAAAATAACTTTAAATGAGTGTTATAGGTTACTCAACGACAGTTGAGGCGCTCATACAGATATAATATTAGAATGCAATTTAAGACTTACACATTCAAGTTCTAATCGAATACACTAGCTACCACGCTCTTGTTAAATGTCTGCAAGCGAGACAGAAAGCAGTTGTCAGTCCGACTTCAAAAGACGTCAGCGCAGACAGATAAATAATAATAATAAACAATAATAAACAATTTATTTCATAACAATGGGTACATTACAATGTTAGTGACCGTAGCTCCCTTTTAAGCTAATGAGCCTGTATCAGGGAGCAAACGCTCTTCCATTAATTTATTCATACTATAGTAGAGAATGTACAGTTATAAAATAATATTATTCTGAACATATTAACTTGTTTTTTTTTAAAGTTTTTTTAAGTTTAATTTTAAAGTTACACTATAAGAATCATAAGCAGTAACTGCTCTAACATAAAAAGAAGCTAAATTATAAATTTAAAGAATTAACACATCAGCTAACAGGTCTATTATCCTATTTTTAACAATAATTTTAACACTTTCTAGCGTGGCTTGTATGTAGTGTATTGTGTGTGTGTGTGTGTGTGTGTATGTGTGTGTGTGCATGTGTGAGTGGGTGTGTGTCAGTGTGTATAATATGTTTTCGTTACTATTGAGTTTTCACTAATAATGCCTCTAGATCATCATAGGTTTTATCTTCCAAATATATCTGTAAGCACCTTTTACACTCGCGATATGTTTTAGGATATAAGTTTAGGTTTCTATTCAGAATTTTGTAGAGGTAGGCCGAACGAGCCATATATTGTCTAGTAGCAAACACAGAATTACATTTAAGGGTAACTAGCTTTTGTCGCCTTCTTGCAGCATTAGTGGCGTCAAATTCCAGGGTTCTATGTTTTCTAAGTATCGTCTGTAAAACATAAAGCTTTCTAATTGACGAGATTTGGGTAGTTTGATAAAGTCTATCTGTCGAAAACCTTTGTTTTTTAAAGTACATGACCTTTATCAAACCACGCTGAGCCCGTTCTACCTCAAGAAATCGAGTCTTGGCTGCGCCCCCCCATACGGGCAAGCAGTAGGTAATGACAGACTGCACCAGTGATACATATATATCCCTTATGAGACACCCATCCCTATTCCCCGCTTCCAGATCCGTCCTAGGCACTGCATGTCTCAACATCTTAAAAATCCACGTGAGATTCCTAATTCTTTGAGTAACCCTTTCAAGCTGAGGATACCAAGTAAGTCTCTGATCCAACCACACACCTACAGATACAAATATTTGATTGTGTTGATGGCCTCAACTCTCGTTGCGCGAGCTATAGTGGTGTCAAGTACCTACTCAATTGTTTTAAAGCACGCTCCGATGAGCACTAACCTGCCGTAACCATTGGGGAATGTGAGTGTATACTCCTCGCCAGTGTCCAGCAATGTAACAGTCCCCTTCCCTATATTGTGGACGCCTATGGACAGTCCCAGGAACTTGCTCTTAGTCCACACCCAGGCTTCGAACTGGATGCGTTTATTTGTTCCACGTAGAAGGCAGATATGGTTTGCAGGAAATAAATGACAACTAACCTGCCGTATCCATTGGGGAATGTGAGTGTATACTCCTCGCCAGTGTCCAATAGCGTCACAGTCCCCTTCCCTATATTGTGGACGCCTATGGACAGTCCCAGGAACTTGCTTTTAGTCCACACCCGTAGGGGCCACTCCGAAACTCTGTTTACGCAGTTTCGGGTCTATTTGTCACCGTGGCTCATGCTGGCATCTCGCTTTGTGCGAGAGGGATGGCAACATAGGAAACTTCAGATAGCTTTTTTCGGAGTAACCCCATAGGCCTCGAATTCGATAAGTTTGTTCATGTGTTCCGCGTAGATGGCAGATATGGTTTGCAGGAAATAAATGTCAACTAACCTGCCGTATCCATTGGGGAATGTGAGTGTATACTCCTCGCCAGTATCCAGCAATGTAACAGTCCCCTTCCCGATATTGTGGACGCCTATGGACAGTCCCAGGAACTTGCTCTTAGTCCACACCTCTCGTTGTTTCGCGTAGAAGGCAGACATGGTTTGCAGTGAGATAATGACTAAACTAACCTGCCGTATCCATTGGGGAATGTGAGTGTATACTCCTCTCCAGTATCCAGCAATGTAACAGTCCCCTTCCCAATATTGTGGACGCCTATGGACAGTCCCAGGAACTTGCTCTTAGTCCACACCCAGGCCTCGAACTGTATGCGTTTGTTCACATGTTCCGCGTAGAAGGCAGATATGGGCGGGTGGTGGGAGACTTGTTCTGCCACGAAGGAGAGTTGGTCTGCTGTGCACCAGGGGACTGGGCCGTCACCAACTTCCTGTTGGTAAACAATAACGGTTTTAGATAAGATCTAATGAAGATAGTTTTTAATCTAGTTCTATCTGGAATTTAGGATAAAATTAACAATGTGTAAAAAAGTACTTATTGTAAAAATAATGCGCATGCTTATTGCCCACGAGTAAAACATATTCATCTTTTGTATCCCTTGATACCTATGTTTATTAAAATTGGGAGTGAAAAGAGCGGCAATGCTATAGAAATGGATTATGCTTTACAGTAAGTTGCTGGGTCGTTGCGTAGATTTTCACATGGATAGTTTGGAGAAACATACAGTGCCTTTATGAGGTCGTCGGTCCATCTTCTGGGTGGACGTCCCACGCTGCGTTTTCTAGTAAGATACTTCTAGAACCTTGCTACCCCATCGGCCGTCAGTTCTGCGTACTGTGCCTTGCCCATTACCATTTCAGCTTCACTACTATATGGACCGACGACCTGATAAAGGGAGGCGCTGTATATACAGCTGAAAGGGGCTACTGGTGTGCGGGATGCCGCGGAAGGATCGACGATGGAGGAGCATTTATGCAATGTGTAAAGTGTAAGAAAATCTACGATATATTATGCGCCAATTTTACTGAAACCATGTTTCTTACACTTTCACCTGAATTTAAGAACACTTGGATCTGTGTGGAGTGCCGCAGTAAGATTCCAAAAACCGACAATTCTCATACTCCTATACGTCATTACAATTTGCATGATATGAGTATCTCTAGTGATTGTCCAGATATATCAATGAGCAGCCCCGATAGGGTAACAGTACGCGCTGGAGCACGATATGCTCAAGTGACCAAGCAAAATGATCCTGATCCGGTAAAAAATATCCTAGATTGTATGCAAGCTACCCTATTGAAAGAACTGAAAAAGGCTCAAGATGAGTTTGAAGCGCGATTAACAGAGAAAATCAGTACAGTACTTACTGAGCAGTTTTCGGTATTGAAATCGGAATTACTGGACAAAATATCTGACTTGACAATGAAAGTGACAGATCTAGAGAAGAAAATTGAAGATATGAGTGCCTCCAGCACTAGACCAGAGAAAACCAAAGTTCCCAAGGTCTCCAGGGAAATTAACATCATTCCTGGGTCTACTAACCCTAGCCTCAAACAAATCATAAACAAGCGTAAACCATCAGACAAGCAAGAAGGAAGGAGAAATACCGGGGCTACTAACGGAACGCCTACTAGAAACCTCTCTGCTACTCAAAACACGCAGACTCCTATCTCTGGCAAAAAAGATGAAGAAGCCGACGACGGTGGCTGGATACAAGTGAGACGGAAACGTGCGCATACCTCACTCCCTGGCGTGCTGCGAGGAACTGCTGTGCCCGGAGCCACGTCACTATGTGCTGCCGAGAGATGGAGATATCTTCATCTCTACTATGTACAGGAAGGTACTACAGTAGAGCAGGTGCGTACCCATCTTAAGTCTATTTGTGATAGTGACATTTGCACAGTGGAGGCATTAAAGCCACGTGGGCGCTATGCATCATTTAAATTGGGAGTTCCTGCAAAATATGCTGAAAATGTTATGTCTTCCAATAACTGGGCAGAAGACATCTGCGTGAAGCCTTGGCGTCAGTCCTTTCGTGTCAAGGAAAGTAAAAAGTCAGAGTCATAGACGAATCAAAAATGTGTCCTTGATCTACCAGAATGTTCGAGGGCTGCGGTCTAAAACTAGCGTATTTCTTAATAATGTTACTCAGTCGAGTTATGATATTATAGCTTTGACTGAGACATTCTTGACAAGCTCCGTGTCCGATGGTGAGCTCTTTCCACCGGGCTTCACTGTGGTTCGAAAGGACCGTGCGGGAGATTCTGGATGGGGAGGAGTTCTGTTGGCAGTACGGGATTGTTTCAATGTTAGAGTGATTAAAGATGTTGATGGTCTCACACCCGACATGGAATTAGTTTTAGCTATTGTAAATCTTAAAGGAATCAGTTGTTTATTTTGTGTTGTATACCTGCCTCCAAATTACAATAATGAACAGTATCTAAATGTATTGACATGTATTGAAAATGTAATCTGTACCTACCCGAATATGAATGTTTTAGTTATAGGTGACTTTAATCTGAAGTCATGTAGTGTTAACGTTAACATGAATTTTAATCTATTTTGTGACTTCTGTAATCTCCGGCAATATAATAATGTATTAAATAGATATGGTGGTATGTTAGATCTCGTGTTGGGCAACCTCGAACCCGAGCAGGTTACGGTGTCTACAGGATTGGAACCCTTAGTGCCAATAGACCAGTACCATCCTGTACTTGAAGTTAGATTTCAAATTTCGATTGGTTTCCTGCCCACCTCGCCACCTACTGATGTACGCCCTAAAACTAGGCCTGATTGGAACTGGCGTAAGGCTGACCTTCAAGGTTTATATGGGACGCTGGCTGCTATGGATTGGTCTGATTTGTTTGGCGTTGACGATGCAGATTCAGCTGTAGAACTGTTTTATACAAAATTATATGATAGCATAAATTGTTTTGTACCATCTAAAATCAAATCCACGTGTAATAAACGGTACATTTATCCTAAATGGTATACTGCAGACATTATACGTGATATTAAGAATAAATACTTTCATTTGAAACGCTATAGGACTGAAGGTAAGGAGTTCAACAAAGAACTTTTCAAATTCTATAGATGGCGAGTTAAAATATTAATAGACAACGCTCATAAGCAAAATTTGAAAGAACTCCAAAAAAATATTATCAACGACCCGGGTAAATTCTGGGAGCATGTTAAAGATAAAAAGAGGGAGAGATGTCACATCGATGCTTTTAAGTTTAACGGCAATGAAGTGACTGGTCAGGCTGCAGCCGACGCCTTTGCCGAATACTTTGGCTCAGTGTTTCAGAGTGAGGTTCCACAGCTAGATTCTGGTGAGGCTGCACGTTCAGCACGTGCGGATGCCACTGCCATTTCTATAGATATCATTGACAAATCTGATCTAAGAGAAGCAATGAAGCGCATTAAGGCGCGATCATCTGGTGGCCCCGATGGTATTCCAGTGTTTCTTGCTAAGGACTGCATATCTGCTCTTCAGGAGCCCCTTTTGTACATATTCAACCTCTGTCTCAGACGCTCTAAGTACCCGAAGCAGTGGAGGACATCGCGGGTTACGCCTATTCCTAAGGGGGAGTCCACTATGGATGTCTCTGGTTTTAGGCCTATTGCCGTGCTTTCAGTGTTTGCGAAAATTATGGAATCAATTTTGAATTTACGTATCGGCAAACAAGTCAACCACTTGCTGCATGATGATCAGCACGGCTTTCGAAAAGCACGATCGACCACTACTAACCTGGTTAGGCATGTCGATTATGTGCACGCTGAGATGGATGCTGGTCATCAGGTAGATGCAGCCTACTTTGATTTCAGAAAGGCGTTCGATATGGTAGATAATGATATTCTCCTTCAGAAACTGGCTCTTATAGGATTAACTCCAAAACTTTTGGATTTTTTTGCCAGTTATCTTGAAAATCGAAGTCAATTTGTAAGAGTGAATGGATTTGAGTCTGATGAATACTACACACGATCAGGTGTCAGTCAAGGTAGTACCCTTGGACCCACACTTTTCTTAATCTTTATAAATGACCTACCTACATGTGTTAAATTTTCTGAATGCCTACTGTTTGCGGATGATCTCAAACTTTGTTTGGGTGTCTCCAGTGTTCCAGACGCTATAGCATTGCAAAGCGACATTGATGCGGTATTAGAATGGAGTTTCGTCAATCGCCTAGCATTTAATACTGACAAGTGTAAAGTAATTACTTTTACACGTAAACGTTCTCCATTGAATATTAATTATTATTTATATGACACTCCACTGGAAAGAGTCGCTGACATACGAGACCTAGGTTTAATGCTAGATTCTAAGTTGGACTTTCACAAACATGTGACAAAAATTTGTAAATTGGCTAGTAAGTTATTAGGGTTTGTTATAAGGACGTCTGCTCAATTTGACGATATTAGGGTAGCTAAGATATTGTATAGCGCATACGTCCGTAGCAAGCTTGAGTATGGTGCTGTCATTTGGGATCCCTACGAGGATAAATATGCCTTAATGATAGAAAAAATTCAACGCAAGTTTGCTCGCTGGCTGTATAAAAAGAGATACGGATATTACCCCTATTTGTACCCGTCCTTGTTTGTCTCCGGCATGGTTGATTTGGAAACCCTTAAGTTTAGGAGGATAATGTCAAGTATAATATACTATTTGTCGATTATACATGGCAAAATTGATAGTCCACAAATATTAGCGAAAGTAGGCTTATCAGTGCCTACGCGCATACCACGGGATGTTACCGGGATGGTTGAACCGCGTCGCCGCCCTAGGCTGCTACACCGGCCGGTCACGCGCACCACTCGCGCAGCGAGCGCGCCTTCTACCCGCGCATTACGTTTAATCGGGGACTTAGTTGCTCAGCACGATATCGACATATTTGCCGACCGCTTAGGTACAATAATGGTATTAATTCATAGATTTTTGTGTAAGTAATAACTTTGACATTGATCTCTGGACATAAATGTATTTATCTCTTATTCTTATTAGTAGTCTTAGGTATGACATTCTATTTTGGACTTAATTATTTTATGTATTTAATTTTAATGTTATTTGACTATTATTTAATTTATCGTTTTAATTATTTGACAATTTTACATATTGAAATTGCTATTATAAATTATCTGTATTGTATAACTTGTTGGCGCGTTGGACTTTCTGTAAGCCTTCAAGCAGATTATAAATAAATAAATAAATAAATAAATACGCCGGTACCAACCGTGGGATGTGGAAGTCATTAGGGGAGGCATATGTTCAGCAGTGGACGTCCTGTGGCTGAAATGATTATGATGACTATACGATACAGCTGGTCTACTATTATATACGGTCGCGGGAAGAAACTGGATGCGGGCAGCGCAGGACCTTTAATTATGGAAAACCTTGGGGGAGGCCTTTGTCCAGCAGTGGACGTCATTTGGCTGAAACGGACGAACGAATTACCTTCTCCGCAGCGTTGGAGTGTGTGTCGGCCCCGTCCAGCTCCCAGTGGCAGCGGAACACCTCCCCCAGTATGGGGTTGTAGGGCTTCTTGGCCACCTGCGACTTGCGGCCTACTACTCTACGATACAGCTGGTCCATTATAAGCGGACCACTTGTATCATTCGGTCGCGCGGCGTCGGCTGGTCTACTATCATCATCTTCATCATTTCAGCCAGGTCAATTATCTCATCATCATCATTTCAGTCACAGGATGTCCACTGCAGAACATAGGCCTTACCCAATGATTTCCACTTCACCCGGTCGGTAGCGTCCTGCTTCCAGCGCCTTTCTGCTACCTTTATGAAGTCGTCCGTCTACCTTGTGGGTGGACGTCCCATGCTGCTTTTGTCCGGTACGTGGCCTCCACTCCAGAACCTTGCTGCCCCTACTCTACGATACAGCTGGTCCATTATAAGCGGACCACTTGTATCATTCGGTCGCGCGGCGTCGGCTGGTCTACTATCATCCATCATCATCATTTCAGCTGGGTCTGAAAAAAGGCCTCCCCCAATGATTTCCACATCTCCCGGTTGGTAGCATCCTGCTTCCAGCGCCTTCCTGCTACCTTTATGAGGTTGTCGATCCACCTTCTGGGTGGACGTCCCACGCTGCGTTTTCCAGTAAGTCACCTCCAGAACCTTGCTGCCCCATCGGCCGTCAGTTCTGCGTACTGTCCCGCGCCCATTTGTCACTTCAGCTTCACTACTATATGGATCGACGACCTGATAAAGGTAGCAGGGAGGCGCTGGATGCAGGCCGCTACCAACCGCGCGATGTGGAAGTCATTGGGGGAGGCCTATGTTCAGCAGTGGACGTCCTGTGGCTGAAATGATTATGATGACTATACGATACAGCTGGTCTACTATACGGTCGCGGGAAGAAACTGGATGCGGGCAGCGCAGGATCTTTCATTATGGAAAACCTTGGGGGAGGCCTTTGTCCAGTAGTGGACGTCTTTTGGCTGAAACGAACGACTATACGACGATAGTACCTTCTCGGCAGCGTTGGAGTGTGTATCGGCCCCGTCCAGCTCCCAGTGGCAGCGGAACACCTCCCCCAGTATGGGGTTGTAGGGCTTCTTGGCCACCTGCGACTTGCGGCCCGCGTGGTACTAGCTCAGGTACCACCGGACCACTTGGATCATTCTGTCGCTTGGAGTCGGCTGGTCTACTATCATCATCATTTCAGTCACTGCTGAACATAGAACTCCCCCAATGATTTCCACATTTCCCGGTTGGTAGCATCCTGCTTCCAACGCCTTCCTGCTACCTTTATGAGGTTGTCGATCCACCTTCTGGGTGGACGTCCCACGCTGCGTTTTCCAGTAAGTCACCTCCAGAACCTTGCTGCCCCATCGGCCGTCAGTTCTGCGTACTGTGCCGTGCCCATTTGTCACTTCAGCTTCACTACTATATGGATCGACGACCTAATAAAGAGAGGCGCTGTATATAGGCCGGTATCAAACGTGCGATGTGGAAGTCATTGGGAGAGGCCTATGTTTAGCAGTGGACGTCCTGTGGCTGAAATGATTATGATGACTATACGATACAGCTGGTCTACTATACGGTCGCGGGAAGAAACTGGATGCGGGCAGCGCAGGATCTTTCATTATGGAAAACCTTGGGGGAGGCCTTTGTCCAGTAGTGGACGTCATTTGGCTGAAACGAACGACTATACGATGATGTTACCTTCTCCGCAGCGTTGGAGTGTGTATCGGCCCCGTCCAGCTCCCAGTGGCAGCGGAACACCTCCCCCAGTATGGGGTTGTAGGGCTTCTTGGCCACCTGCGACTTGCGGCCCGCGTGGTACGAGCTCAGGTACCACCGGACCACTTGGATCATTGTCGCTTGGAGTCAGCTGGTCTACTGTCATCCATCATCATCATTTCAGTCATTGTTGAATACAGACCTCCCCCAATGATTTCCACATCGCCCGGTTAGCAGCAGCCTGCATTCAGCGCCTTCCTGCTACCTTATGAGGTCGTCGGTCTACTTTGTGGGTGGACGTCCCATGCTGCTTTTTCCGGTACGTGGCCTCCACTCCAGAACCTTGCTGCCCCTACTCTATGATACAGCTGATCCATTATAAGCGGACCACTTGTATCATTCGATCGCGCGGCGTCGGCTGGTCTACTATCATCCATCATCATCATTTCAGCTGGGTCTACTATCATCATCATCGTTCCAGTCACAGGACGTCTACTACTGAAAAAAGGCCTCCCTCAATGATTTCCACATCGCTCGGTTGGTAGCGGCCTGCTTCCAGCGCTTTTATGCTACCTTTGTGAGGTCGTCGGTCCATCTTGTGGGTGGACGTCCCATGCTGCTTTTTCCGGTAAGTGGTCTTCACTCCAGAACCTTGCTGCCCCTACTCTACGATACAGCTGGTCTACTATAAGACGGTGTTACCTTCTCCGCAGCATTGGAGTGTGTGTCAGCCCCGTTTAGTTCCTAATGGCAGCGGAATACCTCCTCTACCAACCGAGCGATGTGAAAATCGGAGTAGGTTCAGCAGTGGACGTCCTGTGGCTGAAATGATGATGATGATGACTATACGATACAGCTGGTCTACTATACGACGGTGTTACCTTCTCCGCAGCGTTGGAGTGTGTATCGGCCCCGTCCAGCTCCCAGTGGCAGCGGAACACCTCCCCCAGTATGGGGTTGTAGGGCTTCTTGGCCACCTGCGACTTGCGGCCCGCGTGGTACGAGCTCAGGTACCACCGGACCACTTGGATCATTCGGTCGCATGGAGTCAGCTGATCTATCATCCATCATTATCATTTTAGCCGGGTTTACTGTCATCATCATCGTGTCAGTCACAGGACGTCTCCTGCTGAAAAAAAGCCTTCCTCAATGATTTCCACATTGCTCGGTTGGTAGCGGCCTGCATCCAGCGCCTTTCTGCTGTAGTCTGGTCGCCGAGCACGTAGAATTTTGTCCAATGACCCCAAGCTACCTATCCTTATCGCTCACGCGTAATTATATTGCTTTCGCGCTTGCACATTCACTGCTGCCGCCCGTCGCACAGTCGCCAAGCAATATAATTAGGTGCGAGCGATAAGGATAGCTAGCTTGGGGTCATTGGACAAAATTCTACGTGCTCGGCGACCAGACTTTACCTTATAAAGGTAGCAGGAAGACCTGCTACCTTTATGAAGTCGTCTGTCTACCTTGTGGGTGGGCGTCCCATGCTGTGTTTTCCGGTAAGTGGTCTCCACTCCAGAACCTAGCTGCCCCTTCTCTATGATACAGCTGGTCTACTATACGAGGGTATTACCTTCTCCGCAGCGTTGGAGTGTGTATCGGCCCCGTCCAGCTCCCAGTGGCAGCGGAACACCTCCCCCAGTATGGGGTTGTAGGGCTTCTTGGCCACCTGCGACTTGCGGCCCGCGTGGTATCACTGGACCACTTGGATCATTCTGTCGCATGGAGTCAGCTGGTCTACTATCATCCATCATCTTCATCATTTCAGCTGGGTCTACTATCATCATCATCATTTCAGTCACAGGACGTCTCCTGCTGAAAAAAAGCCTTCCTCAATGATTTCCACATCTCCCAGTTGGTAGCGTCCTGCTTCCAGCGCCTTCCTGCTACCTTTGAGGTTGTCGATCCACCTTCTGGGTGGACGTCCCACGCTGCGTTTTCCAGTAAGTCACCTCCAGAACCTTGCTGCCCCATCGGCCGTCAGTTCTGCGTACTGTGCCGTGCCCATTTGTCACTTCAGCTTCACTACTATATGGACCGACGACCTGATAAAGGGAGGCGCTGTATATAGGCCGGTACCAACCGTGCGATGTGGAAGTCATTGGGGGAGGCATATGTTCAGCAGTGCACGTCCTGGCGCTGAAATGATGATGACTATACGATACAGTTGGTCTACTATACGACGGAGAATATTCTTCTGATTAATTTCGTTGCGGGTCCAATGACAGTTACTTCAATAGTTGAGTTTTTATTGGCAGTCAAGCTGTAGATTCTGGCTACACAGGAGTTGCAGCTGTGGGATAGCTCCCGTACTATACGATGATGAATTACCTTCTCAGCAGCGTTGGAGTGTGTATCGGCCCCGTCCAGCTCCCAGTGGCAGCGGAACACCTCCCCCAGTATGGGGTTGTAGGGCTTCTTGGCCACCTGCGACTTGCGGCCCGCGTGGTACGAGCTCAGGTACCACCGGACCACTTGGATCATTCGGTCGCGCGGCGTCGGCTGGTCTACTATCCTGTAATGATGATACATTTTATTGTACACCACACAAAATAGAAGGAATTTAGGCCAGGGGTTCCCAAACTTATTTTATCTACAAGGTGAGCAACTTCGAGAATAATTATTTATTTTTTAGCGCCCCCATTTGTAGTTGAGAGTCGAGAGCTCAGTCGGTGAAGAGGCCTCTTAGTAGATGAAATTACAAATCGCGCCTCCCAAGCCTATACACAACGCCCTGTAGCCTTATTCACGTAACATAACTTAAACGACAACAAAACGCTGAGTTGCGATCCTATCGAGTAATCGTTCTATCGAGATGACACTTGTGAATATGGATTTAGAACTGTTTTTCAATGGGACGACATCTGAACGTCAGCGAGATTTAAACTCTGTCAAAATACGTGAATAAGGTCACTGATATGTTTTTTGAGTCTCTTACAAGTACAACTCCCTTTTAAGCCTGCAGTGTCCACAAGGGGGCGTTATCGCCCACTTTGGGAAAGGCTGATTTAGGCGGTCTATAGCTATGAAGCGACCTCTGTAATAGAAACAATAAATGACTTGTATTGACCATCAAGCTCAGATTTTTAGCAGTGAAATACTTACTTAACAAACTGGTCGGGGTGTGCGAATGAGTCCGCGTACATCTCCAGAAGCGATCGCCTCTCAAGTATGAACGTCGGTAGCACAACCTGTAAACAAACAATATACTATAAATAAAACTTTTCACGAAATAAATATTAGTAAAGCCCGGTCGCCGAGCACATATAATATCGTCCAATGACCCCAAGCTACCCATCCTTATCGCTCGCGCGTAATTATATTCTACTGTGCCTTGGTGAAAACCGGGCCTCATAGAGGACGATTGAATGAACTTAATTCTTTTTAAAATAGAACTCTAGGCATTTTATAGCACGAATGAAAGGAGAAATAAACAAAAGGGCTCAAGCAAAGTGTCAGCCTACGTCACAGTCACAGATAGCGTGTTTTTGAAACAGCTTTGTATTGTTATTTTCTGACAGGCGAAATTTAATTATGTTATCGCCGCGAAAAACCATTTTGACATCAAAATATAATGAAATATCAGGCCATTCCTCACAATCATGGAAAGTTCAATGTTTCTAAATGCTAAATTTTATGAATCATGTCATATTAGATTTTTAACTGAATGTAACTAAAATAAATATGTATTATTTACATTTTGAGTTTTAATAACATGCAATATGGTTTACTATCTATGCTACTGGTTATTAGTAAAATAATGAATCAACCTGATAAGAAAATCATTGAAATACATTGTTATTGTTCAACACTGGCCGTGATATTTAAACAAAACGATTTTTAGGCTCAGTTGCACCATCGACTTTGACCGTGACTATAACGATAACCGGTGTACATTTTGTATGGCGTTTGACAGATGGTTGACGTTTGTTAAAGTTAAAGTAAGATAGTGCAACCCAGCCTTAAAATAAGATCCAGCCTTAGTGTTAGCAAGATATAATAACTGAAATGTACCATGTTTTATGCAAATAAATAATTTAAATTTGAATTTAAGATAAAGCAGTATGTTCTAATGTTTTCAAAATGTCTGTAACGATACGATGATGTTTTTTTACAGGTTATGAAGAGCGTTTGAAGTATTAAGCTCAGTTATGGCTAAAGTTTACTGAGCTTTTCAGTGATTTGGCAACCGCAGCGATCGGTATCTCTAGCAAAATGGAGCGATATACACAAAGTTGTTGGCAGCTAGGCGATTGGAATAGGGTAGCGAGCTGGCTAATTTCTACCTTATATACAATGGATTTTAAAGTTTGTGTAAATGTGTATCTATACTAATATTATAAATGCGAAAGTAACTCTGTCTGTCTGTCTCACTTTCACGCCTAAACCACTGAACCGATTTTGATGAAATTTGGCAGGGAGATAGTTTGAGTCCCGGGAAACAGGATAGTTTTTATTCCGGTTTTTGAAACAGGGACGCGTGCGATAAAGTTTTTCTGTGACAGACAAAATTCCACGCGGGCGTCGAGAGTGAGTAGAGTTGGTAGATGTGCTGCCGGTAAAACTATAGCCAGCAGTGGACTAATGGAAAAAAAAAAACAAAACAGGCAAATGTTTCAGATGCCAAATGTCATATTATTGATTCAAAGGTTCAGTTCTGTTTTTTATTCAAAATTGTAAAGTGAATGGAACAGACAACGGCAAGTGAAGTTAAACACTGGTATCTAGAAACAGGGGTGATTTTGCAATAAAAGATTGCTGTCTTATACAGGCTGTTGTTTTGATACTTGATCAAACAAAACGGATTGTTTTTATTGATGAAATGTAAAATCTTTTCTAAGAGAAGGAAGTATAAATCTAAAAAATATCTTTTTCAAAAGAATTTTGATGTTTTTCCTGTATTGTGTCCAGCAGTAGAATCAATCCTTTTTGTGTGGTCCGTACTTAAAGCGACACTCTGTATATTGTCGGTCTGTACAACTGAATCATATGGACTAACCTTAGTGAGATCCATTCCAATCTTGACTTGTGATAAGAGGTGGGTAACCACGGAGCCGTGGTTCTCCATGGAGCCGAGGTCGCTGTCTGATTCATCTTCGTATAACGCTGAAATTAAACGTCATCATTAGTAATTTTCTTTCGATACAATACTGTCAAATATAAATCCCAACAAAAACATTTTCATGTAAAATGTTTCCTAAGAGAATCTAACCTAGCCAAGCAAACGATGACAACATTCACAAACGATGCTTGCTTAAGTGTAGCAGCAAATCGAACGCACAGCGTTGAATAGAGCTCTGTGATCGGTTCGTGTGTCACCCTGTGCGTCCACGCGCACTGTGAGACCTCATAGTAATGTTTGTGAATACGGGCGTGACTCTACATGCCCTAACTATACCTATGAAACGAAGCTCAAAATTAGACACAGAACAGAGTCTAGACTCAACTGTGGCTGGATTGACTTAAATATTCAGATCAATCCAAGGCCTGAATTAATTTTTAAGTGTGAAATTAATTTTATACGGGTCTAAATGGGTTGCCATACGGGTAGACATAATATCTGTCTCGATCTAGAGGCGTATTTTGAAACAATTGAATTGTATTTTGCAGTTGAATATACATTAATCGTGTAACTTTCAGTATAGACGTCAAATTCAATATTTTATGAAAGGTCGCATCAATTGGCTAGTGAAGCAATAGCAATGACCTTCGTTTCTAACGATAATTGTTATTATTAAATATTAACGAATTCCACGACTTTTCCAATATCTCCAAGCCCTTTTCTGTCACGTTTAAACCCGAAAAATGACACCTATTCACTTATCCAAAGGCATTGTATGCAAACGCGCGGGCGATGACAGCGTGACTCACGCTCACGGTAGGGTTGCCATCTCTAAAGGTAACCAGGACAAGACGCGTGAAAACCCCGGGTTTTGGAGCCCAGTGTGCTTACCACGAGTTTACATTAAAACTAGTACATTTAGCGACTGCGTAAAAAATATATTTATTTATTTTGCACATAAAAGTGATGTACAAATATATGACAGCTTATACAGCGTTTCTAGCGGTTACTTTCAACAACTTCATTCTGTCATTTTCACTCACTAGCGATTATAGTTCCAAAATACTGAACTGTCCTATCCATGACATTGACAGCGGGGCGCCACCGTCAATACCGGATCGCTGGTTCCGATTTTTGCCATGTTGGAAACCATATAGTTGAACGATGGTAGCGCCCCCCTGTCATTGAGTTTGGTGGGACAGTTCAGCGTGGGTCATCTATACACGTGCATGTCAAGTTTTTTTTTAATTTGTCGCGTCACCCAGCATCGGCTTAAAACTTAATTTTGAAATGCCCGAGGGCGTCTTTCTCGGGCGTAGTAGAGACTAGGACGAATTCGGGGAAACTCGGAAAGGTGGCAACCCTGTTCACGAGGATATTTGAAGGGACGTGACAGGAATTTGGATGTCACCTGAACCTATTGTTTTGAGAGCAATTGGGTTTGAGGTGACGTTGCTGTGACAAATAGGGACAGATGGGATAGGAATACGTGAACTATTTGATATTTCACGGTTAAACGTTAAAATAACGTGTCGTAACTCGTTATTGTGCGTGAATATTGTAAGTGAATGCGTATCATTATTGCGTATGCGTAGTTCCGGGGGCGTTTCAGGTGCGTTGCCGGCCTTTAAGGTGTAAATATGCTCTCTTCTTGAAAGTTTGCCACCTAGTGCCTATATCCAGAAAAGAAATGACTCAGAAATGTGGAGATCCGAAAACGAACTAATGTCACTGACATAGCCCGACGGATTAGCAAGCTGAAATGGCAATGGGCGGTCAGATAGTACGCGGAACTGACGGCCGATGGGGCAGCAAGGTTCTGGAATGGAGGCCGCGTACCGGAAAATGCAACACAAGGTGGATAAAGACCTGATAAAGGTAGCAGGAAGGCACTGGACGCGGGCCGCTACCAATCGATCAACATGGAAAGCATTGGGGGAGGCCTATGTTCAGCAGTGGACGTCCTATGGCTGAAATGATGATGATGATTAACTTAATGTTTTGTACCCACCGTCATAGTCGATCTCTCCGTCCCTGGTGCGCGGCAGGTCGACCGTGGGCTGCGCCGCGTCCTGCTCGGGCGCGCCCTCGGTCGGGCAGTTGCGGCTGGCGCTGCAACAACAGATGCACATGGTTAAATTATGGTTAGATGGTGCTTATGTTTGGATAGTGGATTTAGAAGTCTGAATGGTAAGGTTCAGAGTTATTTGAGGAATTCTGTCACTTGGTTGGTAAAATGTTTAATCATGGATTTTGGGGTCCTATGTCTTTAGTCGGTGGACAGACGACATCTAGAAGCAGGCTGGAGTGAACTGGATGCGTTTGGCCAGGGACTGAAGTCGGTGGAAGGTTGAAGAGGAGGCCTATAGATAGAGACATAGATAGATGTTTTTAGTGGTAAAGTTCAGAGTTAAATGAAGAATTTGGGCATTTGGCTGGTAATTTGTTCATCGTTTTTCAGCTCCAAATTAAGAGGATTTTTACAATGTAAATCACGAATCAACGAATTTAGTTCAAGAATACTATGGATCAAGTCAGAAAAAAGGATATTTTAAATATTCCATCTGTCGCACAACATTACATAAAGATAGATAAAGCGATTGATGAATTACAAGAGTAATTTTCTTGCATAGCTAATCGTGCTTAATTAACTTAGAAATAACTCCGCCACTATTGAATATTAGTAACAGTCACGAACAGTTTTTTAACCAATTGAATTGCATGCATAATAGATTTATTTTCAGATAAAAACACTATAACAAAAAGAATTGCTTCGGTTACACTTCTGGGAAATGCATTGCACTTTCCTCACTTTGCATCAATCATAGTTTCATAATATAACTATTCACTTCATCATGATGAAAGCTTCAAAAATACGCCTTCTGGGCGTACACATTTCAAATTTAAACTTAACCAAGGTAATGAGTAGTTTTACTATGAGAAATACGTTTTAACACGCAGCTGTTACTATGGGGGTTGTATTGTTTAGTACACGTCAGTGTTGGGGACGTTATTGAAGTATTGATGTTTATTAAATACCTCAAGGTCAAATAAGGTAATCAGAGTTAAGGTTTGTTGTTGTTAGGCAGTTCATTGTAGGCATAGGTTTTCTATAAAATTATCACCATTTTTCAGCTTTTAAGTCGTGAAACACTTTTAGGATCAGTAACCAGTTTTACGATATCTTGTGTAGTTTTTAATATTATGTCCAGTTTATTCTGTAACCTATATTGATACCGTTTGATAGAGCTCATGAAGCAGTTTCAGGATCAGTAACAAGTTTTTTGTATCTTAGATTAGAAATAATCGAGTGAGGTCACTTATCGTTTCCACCCGGTATGCTACTATGCTGGGAAAGTTTGAAGATAACCAATCAATTTGGAAATTAACGCGAGTCTAACAAAATTACGAACTAACAACGCATCCGATAATTTCTTTGTAGTTACTTTTACAAAGCATGTCACGACATGGGAACAAGACATTTGCCATGACAAAGAAAGTTGCTCGTCACCTTCCCACGGAGTAGGGTTGCCAGGTCCAAAAACACAAAAGCCGGACTCTGTGCTTCATTTGGCCGGACATTTTACCCTAAAAGCCGGACATGTCATCGTAGCGTCTTTCCATTCTATACATAGCCAGAACGCAAGGGTGTGAAACTAATCGAGTATAGTTTGGATGTGACTTTTTTTACTAAGCTCCTCCAAACTATACACGACCAGTACGTATACGCTGCGTACTGCTCGCGTATACTTTGTAGTGACTTAGGTCAATTATCTTACTCCAAAATATACATCGTCAGTACGCATACGGACTAATCATGTATGTATTGTAATAAGTTCGCGATTACAATGTATACGCGAGTACTTAGTTGCATGCTCGTCATTTTGACTTATTTACCTCTCTTTCTATTACATATTAATTCATAACTGCGTGTCTACTTTAAACATTGAATCAATTTCGACACGTGCCATTGTTTTGATAAAGAGCTTTTTGGTGTTTCATATTCTGCCATAGAAAAGATATTTGTTTTGGGGCTGAATAACTCTTAAATTAAGAATTATGTATGTCAAAATGATTTTTGTTCTTGAGATAAAATTACAATTAAATAAATAAAAATAAATATCCCTGGACATTTTACACTGCGCTTCTAGTCCCAAACTAAGCAAAGCTTGTACTATGGGTACTAGATAACGGATATAAACATACTTAAATACTTTTTTTGTAAATACATACTTATTATACATAGAAGACACCCAGTCCAATACAAACAAATATCAAAATATGTTCATGCACACAAATTAATGTTTGTACTCCCCGCTACCTCCGGAACAGTTATCAGTTTCGAACCACTACACCGAACGGTCGACAATTTTAGTTAATAATGCACGTTTAACTTTCTTCATTCACTGTCACTAATAAATAATTGGTATTTAATTTGAAATCTACCTAATCAATTTAATTTCAGAAACCACTTACATTAGTGTTATAAATCTAGATTTATTATAATAATATGTAGATTCAGTAAAATAATAATATTTTATGTAATAATTAATGATTTTAAAAATGGCATCACCGTACGTGATCTACATAGGTAGTTCTTATTTCTAATCTCGAGGACAAAGCACGAGCATAATATCTAATAAATGTAATAATTTTAAATATAATTCCATATTTTATTAAATCAAATAAACTAAACACACTCTAGTCAACTGTAAGTGGTGTAGTATAGTTTGGAGCGAAGACGGAATCCATCCACGATACAAACTATACACGATCAGTACGCAAAATTCGTGTATAGTTTGTAGTGACCGACTTACAAAGAGACACTCCAAAATATACACGAGCAGTTTCCTATGGGTGCGTTCTGGCCATGTATAGAACGGAAAGACGCGTCATCGTATCATCAGTTGCCCAAATCCTGATGCGTGCGCTTCATATTATTCTGTGGCTCGACTTTCGCCTGGCGCGGCAGGCCAAATAAAAAGCCTAACAAAAGCCGGACAAGACCGTAAAAAGCCAAACATGCCTGGCAACCCTACACGGAGTGTCAATAAATGCCAAGGTTTCTCGAGGACTAG
The DNA here is from genome assembly GCF_963855985.1 of Ostrinia nubilalis. Classification (NCBI taxonomy): domain Eukaryota; kingdom Metazoa; phylum Arthropoda; class Insecta; order Lepidoptera; family Crambidae; genus Ostrinia; species Ostrinia nubilalis. Next base: position 12,750,440 of record NC_087104.1, on the reverse strand, counting down.
GTCAGGTCAGGTACACGTGGCACGAGGCTTGTCACTTGGACACGGTGTAATAATATTACAGTGCAATGTCGAGCGAAATTAACAGCTGTAAATCTTTGATGAAGGTCAAGTAGTAGTCCCAGACTTTAGGGCGACTAGTAAATAATACCTACACATAATTAAAGCAAACATTATAAAGAAACAGGTCATATACAAAAGAAAAGGTCCCAAAATTCTAACACCAAGATAAGAAGGTAAAAAATGCTTGACAGTAAAATATCTTTTATTTTTTTCATTTTATATCAGTAATTTTTTATTATCAAAAAGTATCACCTACTAAAACTTAAGCAGTTGACACACATAAGATGTACACTGCACAGCATATATTTTTTAACTTGACGTACTTAAAGTTTGCGTCAAATAGTTCGCATTTCGCAACACAACTTTATTCCAATAGCAAAAAAGACGTGTTGCGAACTTATTGGCTACTTTGGGTGTCACGAACTTTTTGACGCTGACTGTACCATCGTCCGTACTTACGCATTTTGTCATCTCAAGGGGGAACGATATAACTCAGCCTAATGCCACATTTTAACAAGTTCGAGGATCTAAAGTAGATAGTAAAGTAAAGGGACACCTTATTTCATTAATATGTATACCCATGCCTTGTGATCCATAAAACAGCTGTGAAGTGTTTCAAGTTTAGGTAATAAAATATTTATGTTTACAGAATGCCAAATCTACCCAATTTAGTATTAACTTATTCTGTTTTACTTGTTTTGTTGCTGGGTTTGTTTTGTTTTTACGTAACTTTGATTAAAATTCAAGCGAAAATGACTGTCGGAGATGTGATGAGCATGAAAAGGGATAGGCAGGCTGCTGCCTTTTGTATGATGAAAGATCTAAAAAATAATGTAGAAGGGACTAATCCCACATCACAAAAGCACGGAAAAATTTCCGTGCTTTTAAGCGATTTTGTGAAAAATATTATTGGCAGGTAGTTGCTAATTGCTCATAAGATAGGCCCCCTTAATTTAATTTATTGTCCGTGGTGCATAATCTTTTTCTTAAAGGTTTTAAACCTTTGTTTGTCACCTGTCATCCGCTTTGCAATGGAGGGAAGTCGAACCTTAATTTCGAACTCCTCCTATGTTCTTCTGATTAATTTCGTTGCGGGTCCAATGACAGTTTAACTTTCCCCCGGGACAAACTTGACCTTCATTGGTTGGGTTTTTGTGGCGGTCAAGCTGTAGATCCTGGCTACACAGGAGTTGCAGTGGTGGGAACGAGAGGTGGGAATAGTCCCGTTAATCCCACATCACGTTTTCCACGACTGCTACTCTTGTATATCCAAGATCCATTGACTGCCAAGCAATAATGAAAGACCAACCTTCAAAAGTGAAGGTAGTTCAAGACGTAGTCTCGCGAGATATCTAAATGTTCCCTAGCTGCATGAACAGATGGCCTACGAAGTTAGCTGGAAGTGACTGGACGATAATTTCGGGAGATCTCTTTGGCGTCTTTAAATGACGATGATGGGTCCTACTTAAGCCCTGAGTCCTGATACATTATTTTTCCAGCCTTGAGCGAGCGCGGCTCTAATATGACGTTTCCTCTCGAGTTGTCATCTATCATTCCTAATTCACACTATAACGGTCATAGAGCAGAAATATTTGACCATTATGAAGCTGCGCAAATGCAGAGACTTGTATCTTGTGACGTATACAAAGCACCAGTGAATATTTTATTTTTATTTAATCAACTTTATAAAATAATTTAGTCTACTTATACAACGACTCGCTTTGCTGTTATGGTGTGTCTCTACATTTGTGCAGCCCCTTGGTTTACTAAAGCTACAGTGTCTGTATTATGTATGTGCTATAAATGGATATTAGAATCGAGAGCACTGTGTGAGATACTCAGCGAACATTTATAAACATCGCTCATCCGCCGCCGCTGAGTCGACAGTAATGTTAACATTAACATTACGGTCAAGGGCACACTTTCGCGGATATGGAACCTAACCTACCTAAGCATTTGCTAGAGCTCGTATTTTTTACTACATTATGTGTTGTTTGTTTTGCTTCATCTTTGAGGGATAGCTGCAATTTAGGAAGACTTTATGGCCTATCTACGTAGTTAGTAAAAAGATATATACAGTCGAACATAGAGCCTCCTCCTTTATTGAAGTGAGTTAAAAAGCGTCTGTGCGTTTAGCAGAAGCTTTCGTTATTTCAAGCTTAAAGCGCCATGTCCAATTATTTCGGAATTACCTATGTATGTAAATGTTGCTTCGAACATTTACGTTATTACTGCGTCTTGCACGTGCACATCCACCGAAACTACGAGAGAGATAAAGTCAGAGAATTTTTTTAGTCTTCTGTTGGTTTTTTGAATAAATGAAAGCAATAAGTCTTTTTATTTATTATTCTATACGTCACCCAAGGAAAAAACGCATTACTATTCGTATGTTTTATGCAATACATGCAAGTCCTGTGGAAAGATTCAGCGGTGATAAACGCAGTTTTTACAATTTAAAAGATTAGTTGAGTGTTGAGCTCAGTAGACGCATTTTCGAATTGTAATTTTTTTATGCATAACAAGGCAGGTATTTGACCACAATCGCACCTGATGTTAAATGGGATGCAGTCTAGAATGGTACCTATCTGCCCTGTAAGTGCCTTTTCACTCTCGCCTTGAAAAGGCCCGGAACTGGATTATATTATAATAGCATACGAAATAACAGAAATCGTATACGAATCCCTCCTTATGTGGTTGGTGAGTGGCATGTGTATGCAGAGAAAGCAGCCTCTTCATATGTTTTTATAACCTAATTTTGAAGATGTTTTGAGGAGAGTAAATAATCTATTTGATCATCAAATCACTGTCAGTCTCTAGACTGAGATGTTTATACAAATGGTAATAAAAATACGGGAATAAACCACCCTACCTATCCGATCGAATCAATTTCCCAAGGGTTCCCGTTCACGCTTGGTAAAAAGGAAATTACTTCCACTTTGTCCGATTGATTCACAGTATACAAGGGCTAAAGCACTTGAAGCCCTTAAGACATAAGGTTAAGTATGCCATAGTTCTCAAGTCGCAACCCACGCGACGCCATGAAAGCCCTCAAATGCGTATAATGGCGCGTTTTTACATACATAAAGGTAGGCAAGAAACTCTTGCTACCATGCAGGCCCATTTTTCAATGAAAACCTCTCGACCTTGAATTGAGAGAAAACGAGAATATGAACAAAGAAAAAACACTTCGAAAAGACATAACATCAAGGTTACATAACATTTCCAAAACTGATAGAATGATTACATACTAGACATTATTCCATCAATTTTCCCTCGTTCTGGATAAAAACTTTTAAATCGATTTAAACTGCAATCGACGTTGACCGATCGACAGTATCGAGAAGTTTATTAATAGCTGGACACGCCTCAAAAGGCATTCACACTTCAGAAAGTTTAATCATGTTGTAGTCACAACCTCCCCATGCGTTGATAATACAACTATACAGGGTGTTAGGTAAATGGGTATATGAGCCGACACTAGCCCATGTTAACATCGGCATATAAATGGTATGGTGAAGTCAGAAATTTGATATCATCATTTTAATTTTTTTAATTTTCATACAAAATAAATTTTATAAAATCCGATTTGTATGAAAAATAAAATAATTAAAATTAAGATATCAATTTTCTGACTTCACCATACCATTTATATGACCATGTTAACATGGACTAGTGTCGGCTCATATACCCATTTACCTAACACCCTGTATAGTTGTATGTCTGTTGGCGGTCACACCTTCTGTTCCATGTGATGGATGGAAAACTCCGCAATGGGCGAGTTAAGGCTAGAATCGATATAAACTGCAATCGATGTTGACCGATCGAGAGTATCGAGAAGTTTATTGATGGACACGCTATAAAAGCCACTCACACTTCAGAAAGTTTAGTCAACAACCTTTCCAAGCGTTGATAGTATAAACGGGTATACATACTGTATGTGGTCACACCTTCTGTTCCATGTGATGGATGGAAACCTTCGTAATAAAGGCTGGAATCGATACAAACTGCGCTTGCAATCGACGTTGACCGATCGAGGGAAACGAGAAGTTTATTGATGAACTTGATGACTGGCCACACCTAAATTGCCGGTGTGTTTACTGTTTGTTAGTGCTTTTGTTGATTCTTTGTAATTTCTTTGCATTCAGAATTGTAGAGCGATGTCGACGAAATCTTCACTGTTTCGTAATTTCTAATACTTATTAGCTTTTGAGATACTTATTTTTTGCTTTACTATTAGCATTAATCAGAATATTATCTACATATTATGAGTCTTCACTAGGCTCACTTCCAGAAATAATACTGTTAAACTTTCAATGAATTGAATTCATTTATTGATTAAAAATGAGTGCTGCTGCTAAAACTAAAGCCTTGACTCGTCTTTGTATCAAACCCCAACACTTTATCTTGTTGACCAGTAAGCAATCAAAAGGAGACTAAGTTTTTATAGAACGTTTTTGTTGGTATTTTGCTTACAATAGTCTGGCTGAAACGCTTACTTTCCGGTTTTCTATTCCAATCAAGTAAGACCTTGATAAAATACGGGCTAATCAATATCGTTAGCACTTGAAACTTAACATTAGCCGGGGTAGGCCTGGGAATGTATCAGTTGGGTCAACTTTACAAAAGGCTGGGTTTATCGTGCACAGGCGGAGATCGTAGAGCACGCGTATTTAGTTTTCATGAACAGGCAAAGCAAGATTCAGTGGCTACATGTGCTAAAAGTGTAGAGCAATGTCCAATAGTGACAAGCTGCAACTTATTATGGTGTGAAACTATGCAAGCATAAAAGCGGCAATTTCCGATTGAAAACAATCAGTAGGTACTCAGGGTTCCACTCTGTTTATTATAATTATAGCTCTGGCGAGGATGTAATGGCGCATGGGGCCAACGACCAGTGTTCTTGATGTCAGTCAAGGGATGATAAAATTAATAAAGAATTCATTCATGTAAGATGTATTTTACTAACCTTTTAAGACTTAACTTTTCTTGTTTCCGCGGCTGTCTATCCGCGATAAACTAAAAACCTACTGAACATGACGAAGGTTTAGGTAACTGACCTAAATTCACGTGAAGCCGCGGGTAAAAGGTAAATAAACGTTTTTTTTTGGTCCGCGTCCGCTTTCCGCTCCGCGACAGCAACGTGCGTGATCGCACTTTTGGCCTTTGGCGGTCACTGCCAGGGCTGCAGACGGCTATCGATTGCCCATAGAGGCCGTGAAACTTATGCGACATTTTATGGGAAGGACGAGCGGTTATTTCGTTAGTTTGCCTTTACGTTCGCGTCCTTCTATTGCGTAGTTTCTTTTGGATTTAGTGACCGTTCTTTACAAGCTTTTTATTTCTTTTGGACCTTTACTCGGGCCAAAGAGGTTTGGGAGTTTTCCAACATAGCGAAAGTCATTGTGACACATACTCTTTGAGGCATGAACATTATCAGAATGTAAAAGTAAAATTATTTACGCTTTATGTTACTTGCATTGTACGTACAATTAAAGCGCATCTAGAACATGTAATAAAGAACAAATAATACATTATTTTTCATTTCAGCAAACAAACAGATATCAGCTCCGTTCCAGACCGTCTTAATTATGTCAATTAGCACCACCACACGTGTGTTTATTGGCAACAACTTATAAACTTTTTCGCCGCATTCTACCCATTACTGAAATGTTCATACGCATTTACCCATAGCCGGCTAGTCTGTGCTTTGTATTCTGCAGAACATTTGGCAAGACGCGCTAGACGACGAACAATAACACGCAGTGGGCGGGCCGCGTTCTTTGCCAAACGGAATATCATAAATTCGCGAATACATTCTCCGTTTCACTTTTTAATCATATTTCTCGAGAGTCTTGTAAGCCCGCTTAGCGACTCGGGGATCTGTCTTAATTTATTTTCTAATGTACTGTCGACAGTCAGCGACTTAATATTTTTGGAGCAAAATCGCCCCAATCAGAACTACATAAGATGCTACATTGTTTACGTTGATTTGTCATCGTCTACTATAGTTTACTATACTATAAATTGGTCTTGTCACTCGGCAGACTGTTTCTCAAAAAACTAATGACTATGATTCTATCTATAGTGGCTAGATGAACAAAATCGTATCTGTCTTGTTTATAAACACGCGTATATTAGTATTTATAAGTTGCGGGTATTGTTAGTAATGACATGTCTCTTCTATTACGGGGCGTCATGCCACGCGGATGCCTTATACGTCAAATCATACGTCATATCACGTAGCTAGAGATTGAAGAACCAAAACTTTCGTTTTAGGTTGATATAAGAAACCAGAACCAAAAGGAAACCCACAGGTTGGTAAAAGAAACTGGATGCAATTAGTATTCTACCCTCAGTGGCCGCTAAAAGCTTCAGAACCTTCTCTAGCGTAGTTTTGGAACTAGAGGTATAAAAGAGTTTGCACTATACTCGTAATTACTAAAATGGTAAGTAGTTTGAACAGAAGGAACACTTTTCGAAGAAAATATCTTCTTCAGGATTAATAAGTTTGAGTTCTTAGTAAACTTCAACCTACTTTGCCTATATTGATAGTTACTGTTTCAAATTGAGAATTTGAGATTTCATGTAAAATCTTTTTGTATAAAAACTCTATTCCTCAAAAAATAAAACACTGTAAAAACTTGCACTTTCATTAAAAACTAGCTTTCCGCCCGCAGCTTCGCCCGCGTGGAATTTTGTCTGTCACAGAAAAACAATATCGCGCGCGTATTTGCTCACCGTTTAGACCTACCCTGGTCTACGACAAACATTTTAAAACCAAAATCAGCTCAATCGGCCCAGCCGTTCTCGAGTTTTAATCAGACTAACGAACATCAATTCATTTTTATTTATATAGATAGATAGATTGTGTCTATGTAAGCACATTATTTCATACAATAGGGATGTTTCCTGGGTCAAAAAGCAAGAGTTTTAATTAGTCCGTCAATTAACTTATCAAAAAATACTCTACACGTATTTTTCACTTTTTCAAACTAATGAAAATTTAAAGAGATAAAGCGCGCCAAAGTTCATAAGAAGAGGCCCGTGACGTCAATGCGTGCATAAAAGTGCCGCACGTTGCGACGTCGTGCGGAACCTTAACGCACCATAACTATGTAATTATTTGTTAGATTGACAAATAAAAATATATGTGTCCAATATTTTTTGATATTAAACATGACGGGCTAAAAAAAATTTTTTAGGAAACTAGCCTCCTATACACAAACGTTCCATTCTAAGGCAAATCTGAAATGTAAACCATTTTCTATTGAAAGTTTATTGATGTCTATTCAACAAGCAGTAATTTGTAGTAAGATTAAGCTCTAGTAACGAATTTGCTACGAACATTGGACTACGAGATTCCGTAGCACAAGATGTAGTTCGTAACTTTCTATGGGGTCTAGGCCCTATTCACGCCTTGTTGACCAATAGAGGGTACATAGTATGTAGCTTAGATCTTTTAAAGTCCTCTTTACCTAAATAAATATTAAACCGTTATTAGTCTTTTAACCATAGATTCAGAAAATAAGCCATAAAATCAAGTCCTACACCAGAGTAACTATGCCTATACCCTATAATTTCGGATAGATATTGGATCGTATCTACATACTATACATATTGAGCTCCTTCAATAGGCACTATAACAGAACTTATAGGTCAATCAAAAGAAGCGAGGACATCTCAGCAAACAAGAGGGACAAATAATGGCGTCTTGAGACTTTCAATGACGGAAGTAGCTCTTAACGGTATAAAATTAAAGTCTTTATTAGGACATACTACTGTGACTATGACGACTGTGATAGAAACAAGATTTGGCGTAGATAGCGAAATCAAGCATTAAGCAGACATAAAGCTTTACTTTGATGGGCTTGAATCTAAAACATTTATTTAAGGAAGTTCAGAGTTCTTAGATTAAACAATAACACTGTCGTGGAACTTAGGCATTTAGCAGGGTTTTAAATTCAAATAAAATAACATTTCCAACAGGCTAAGAAAACTGAAGTAATATAACTTATCGAATAACTTTTTCGATTGTGATTGAATTCACTCTCATCTCGAGCCTCTTGGACGTTTGTGATATTCTTGGCACAAAGATCTGCCATAATTGGAAATATCTAAAAGCATTTACAAGAGGAAAAATTGATATTTACGAGAACGTCGACGACAGATTCGTTAAAGATAATAACATTTGCGTCAGTCCGGATAAATATCTGAGATTTAAAAGCCGGGACGATAATAATCCTGGGATGAGATATTAATGTACCCAAATTATATTCTTAAACTGTAATGAGACTCTCATTTAGGAAACGTATATTCTTAACGCAGTCACAATACGAGTATAGGTCGTTACAAACGAAAGTTATACAGCAGGCTGAATTGGCAATGAGCTTATGTTATCTTAGTTTGTATGCACACTGCGATTTGGCAAACTCCTAAGTTAAGACCTTGTTCAGATGTGAAGAGGCATATGCAAAGTATCTGGTAGCAGCTGGAATATAATGGGCAATATAGATAAGTTGTTTTAAAAGAGCCGACCTTTTTTGGGTAGTTTTTCATGGGCATCTTTCACCCTGAGGGGAGGCAATGGATTATGTGTGAGTCTACTAGTAAGTGATATTATCTGCGATAGGTCTTACCACTAAAACACAGCGTTTTCTGTCATTTCACTCTAGCCTTGTAATTCTCATTTATGTGTATAATAAATCTCAACGCGACATTTATTATGTATTTACATAAGTAAGGCTTCAACCACCCCAACGCGTGCAGATCGCCACATCGCCGGCGCGATCAAAGGCCAATGACAGGTCGCGAGACCCATGACAGTTCACGCGACCTGTCATTTCCCTATGATCGTGCCGTCGATGGCGATCTGCACGCGTTGGTGTGGTTGAAGCATCACTTAACACTTTCCCGGACAGTAACCTAGAAACAATAGAAGTTTAATTGTTATGAATGCTATAGCAGTTCAATGTCAATGAAAGTGTTAATACTGCTTGACGTTAAGGCTGTGTTGCTACAACCCTAAGGGTGGTGGATTCGACCAAACAAGAGTAAATATTAATCTCAGAATAAACTTGTCATTTTGACATATTTCCCATACTGAAACTGTCAATGTGCCAGTTAAACCAGGAGTTCTTGGATAAAAGTTTGGTCTAATTGGGCCTAAATCTAACTAAAGCTAAATTTTAAAATCTTACAATATAGAAATATCCAATTTGGTATAAAAAGGGTTACTGTACCTACACGGAAAGCTACATTATGTAAAATTGAAGAGGCAAATGGTTCGTAAAACTTCACCGGTGACCCTTATGCTTCGCTAGCTTTTTTGACGCAGTCAGGCGTTAAAACTAAGTCAGCAGTCAAACGTAATTTATTCAATTTAAACTCCACTTTTCATGAATATGTAATAAGCTAAGCAAATGCTATTTCTGAGATGGGGATTAAGTTTAAAAATATTTTCTACTTTTATAAATATACTTTAGCTACTATTAAATAAAGCTAGTACAGTCGACTGCACATCAAACTATTCACTTTTGTCGCAAAATAGCGTCATATTACAACTACATAAAACCACCAGTGTTTACCTTAAATTGCTGTCGTCTATAAACGAAGTCAGTCTTCGTAAAAGTCGTACAAACAATAGATCGTAAGCAATTGAATGTACTATGACGTCACAGCCACCGACCGTGACTCGAACCCGTATCCCGCACGATCTGTCCGCTCCACTGGTCATCGCGGACGGAAGAGGCGCGTTGCCCATACTTCGTTTTTGGTAAAAGTGAAATTGTTCACTAACAATAACACAGTTTATCTTTGTGAAAGAGTAAAGTGTCAATATGGCGAGAATTTCATTGCCTATAAGCGCAAGAAAAGTAAGGCACTGCAAATTAGACCAGTTTTACAAATGAAAATGTAAGACGACATTAGATGGCCTATGATTTTTGCCTCACTTTAGATTTAAACGAAATGCTTGTATGAAGGCTACTACATCTGGGTGTTACTAATCTACGCCTTGATATTATAAATCAATACAAGTACATGTAAACTTTAAGGAATCTGCTACAAGAATCCCTAAAGGTCCGGTTAAAATAATGTAACACTGGCTCAGATTCAATCCGTCGCCCAAACATTCTTAAAGTTTCCAAATAGTTGACCGAGAGAAAATCGCTTGGGTGAATGTCTCTATCGAATATTACCAAGTTAAGCAAGGGGTATATTTATTTATTTATCACACTTCGTATACTTAAATAGTCTATAATATAAAAATGAATCGCAAAATGTGTTGGTAAGCGCATAACTCAACAAAACGCCTGCCTGGACCAATTTTACCAATTCTTTTTTTAAATGTTCGTTGAAGTCCAAGGATGGTTTTTACGGCGAGAAAAATTCGAATAATTTCCAGGAAAACCCTAAAAACAGCCCTTTTTTCGAGCGGGCGAAGCCACGGTAGGAAAGCTAGTATATTGATAAAAACACATGTTCTGTAAAGAATAGGTAACACTATGACTAATACATAGGTATAAATGTAATTCTGGGCAATTTAAAAACAATTTTTGTACCAAATATCACAAGAGAAAGTGACCTTTTAGCGTGTACATTTAGTTCGGGGTCAAGATTTATGACGTCATTAAATTTACGGCGCATGGAACCACGAGAAGTGGCCGAGATTGCGTTATGGGGGGGTAGAAATATTAAAATTTCTGGGTAAATTAGTTCACAGCTTCATTTTTGTAGATATAAATAATCTGAGAGGTCAAGGGAGCTTACATAGTAACAACAGACGAATTTATTTATACCTACAGGGTTAATTTGCACACCAGCAACCTCGCAGTTATCTAACATCATATGCAATAATATTATTGGTTCTCCGGGTTTTGAAAATTCGTATGAAAAGATTGAGTTATTCTTCAAAGGAACGATCTTTAAACTTGAAAGCGCTTACTTAAACCCTTGGTATTAACCTTTTTTGAATGCTTTGCTTAAAACTACACCGACGTTGTCCAATTAAGTAACAAGCAGAATATTCTTTTGAATATTCGAAAATCCGACCATATTCCCCTCACAAAGGCAATTAGATGCCTTTAAAATGTCTGTAGGTACCTACTCATAAAGCCATTAAATGTAACCGCGGATGACATTTTAATAAGCGATATAATCGAATATTGCGTAGGCATTATCTGTAGTAACTGTAGCGGTTCTGAAAACCGAAACGCGTGAAGTGGGTACAGTCAACAGCGCATGAGACAACTTTGTTGTTGTAAACTAACACCTATGTAATTTACATAATACGATGCTATTTAATTTTGTGCGTCTGATACGCCGTCGTCGCACATGTGGGCGATTAACCCTACGGCTTAATGTAGTGAAAATAATCGATTTGAGAAGCCGAAGCACATAAGTCTATTAATGCGTATATTTATAACTAGCTCTCCGCCCGCGGCTTCGCGCGCGTGGACTACATTATCTACATAATTTACGGCACCCTATTTTTTTCCAAAATAAAATTTAGCCTATGTTACTCGTGGATAATGTAGCTTTCAAATGGTGAAAGAATTTTTAAAAACGGTCCAGTAGTTTTTGAGCCTATTCATTTTAACCAAACAAACAAACAAAGTTTTTCTCTTTATAATATTAGTGTAGATAACTTCAACAAATAAATGAAATACATATAGGTACCTAAATAATATCTGTAAGGTGTGAAGTAACTTTAATATTTCTGTAAACCGAAAAGAGCGAGCGATTCTCGTGCTTAATGTCCTGAAAGGAATCGATTTCAGAAGCCGAAGCATACAAGTCTTATGAATGAGATTGTGTAGTCCGACTTGATATATTATTTCTAGCCTGCTAGCATTTTAAAGTTTGTAATTATGTATTACATTTCAAAAGTAAAATAAGTCAGCACCGCATAATATGCTGATCAAAATTTCATTTATAAATTAATAAGTCAGCACCGCATAATATGCTGATCAAAATTTCATTTATGAATTATTCATTCATGAACTGGTTGATAGACTTTCCTACACGGTACTGCGCTACCAGGGCTTTAGGTTATTACGAAACAGAGATATTTGAAGAAAAAATAAAAGTGGTTACAATAGGCTAGATGACAAAATTTCAATTATTTGTCCGTCAGACAGATAATTAGAAAATATTAGACTCATATTTTTTATTTTCTCTCATAAATAAATAATAACAGTGCTACATCGAGTTGAAATGGCGCGATACGTCACGCTTGAGTACAATTTTTACTCAAAAGTGACGTCACGCGACATTTCAACTCAATATAATACTGTAATTATTCGATTATGGAAAAAATTAAAAAATACGAGTCTAATATTTTCTAATTATCTGTCTGACGGACTAAATAGAATTTAGATTTCATTACCTAGTCATCATCCCTATTAATTTACAAATCAATGATACCTTTAATGTATCTATCTGAATTACCATTCCATACAAAAAGTGATACAGTCATCATGATCGTTGATCGTGTAAAAGAGCTGCAAAAGGCGAGTCATTTTAATCAGATGTAAATCGCCCGCGCGCCGTAAAGCGTTCCCGTTACGTTGACCGATCTGCATCTTACGATTGATCTGTATAAAGTACCTATGCACATCAAGATAAACTGTTGTATCTTATGTGGTTATAATAGGTGCTATATTGCAACAAAAATTTGCCTGTATTGCCCGATCGTCAGCGCGCGCGCATTTTGCATTTTCGAATTCTTCTGATCTGTATCTGTTTGAGGTCACATCAAGCTTTTTAAAATATTATATGATTGCAATAGATCCTATTTTGTAACAAAATATTTCAAGCTGTTGTGGAATACTAAGGTTGGATGATTTTGCGTATCGAGATGTTTCCATTTGTTGATCTATATTTATAAAACACTTCAATTGGGAAGAGATGAATGGTGACACAACACATGTTAGCGTGTACTATAAATAATTTCTGGGTTTTCTTCCACTAATATTTTCAGGTGGACCGACGACCTGATAAAGGTAGCAGGAAGGCGCTGGATGCAGGCCGCTACCAACCGTGCGATGTGGAAGTCATTGGGGGAGGCCTATGTTCAGCAGTGAACGTCCTGTGGCTGAAATGATGAATATTTTCAGTCCCATGATAAAATAACAGGCCGCTATTGGACTTGACTGTACAGCGCATTTATTTTTCTCATCCGTTTACAATGTTGGCCAAACAATAAAACTTTTTCAGTGGTAGATTAAGAACTTTTCAGGCCCTCCAAATCTGTTTTCTTAGATTTAGGGAGCTCCAGCGAAACACAAAGCAAATCGGATAAGTTTTTTGATAAACGGGTGTCAGCCCGAATTTTTGGAAAATGCTTGTCTGATCCAATATAAAAGTGAACGAGATTTCATTTTTTCACGTTCACTTGTACTGTACTAGTAAAGAAAAAAAAAAGTTTTCTTGGAAAATGCAAGAATTAGAAAACCTACGAAGAAAACTACCACGATAACAACTAGTACAAAAATACTTATTAATGAATTTCATTGAATATAAATAATGTACTTAATGATCAGTAGGTATGCAAATATTTATGTGAAACACAAGTGTGAGTTAAAACAGTAACTAAGAGGTTTCTTACATAATTTCTTACTAGCAATGTAATTTTAGCTGTAAGTAACAATTAGCAGCAACAATCAATCAAGAAAATTGCTGTAACAATGTACGAAAATGTTCAACGTAATAATTTTGCCTATTTTAATCTGTACTTTAAGTTTGCTTTTCTACTCTAATTGGAAGTGAGATCTATTAATAAATAATTAAACAAAGGCTGGAAGCCGACAGGCATCCAGGTCGCGCTCACCCCTGACATTAAGGCTTGGTATTTCTTCTAAAGTAGGTATTTCGCGCTGTCAAAATCTGCGCGCGCAATTCTTCGCCGAAAACAACGCGTCAAAGAGCTCCCGCCACAATTTCCAGCTACACAGTATAGAAATACGCAGTTGGTTAGGTTAGGTTGACTTCCTTCCCTTCAAGCGTCACACTCACAACACTTTCTAATAGAAATCATATCCAAGTGATACAAATTAAAACACCTTTCAGACTTTTTGGGAATATATTCTAGAATCGAATAAATATAAAATATAACTGCAGAAGTAAACACTGTTCAAAGTGGCCGTGGCGTCGCCCGACCTTCTGGAAGTTCTGCGCCGGCTTAAAGAATTTCAAGATTACGTCACCCGACCTATCGGTAGGCCCTTGGGAGCTTGAGCGATTGGATTTTTTTTTTATGATAAGTTACTCTTAATAGCGATTATTTAGAGCTTGGATAATAAATTTAATTATAGTTGTTGCAATTCACGAAGCTTTGAATGTGGTTAATAACATTAATCAGTATAGGTACGCATCAATTTTGTTCAGTCTCTTTGTTTATTAATAAATTAAAATATCATACTAAAATTGCAGAAACATATTTGTTTGTATTGGCCTGGGTGTTTTCTTTCTATAATATGTATGACGTATGTACGGGGTTCTGTACCTATCGAAAATTGCTATAAGCATCACACGCGGTTACCTGCGTACCTCTGTGCACTCATGGGAGTTTAAGCAGAGGTCCCTAGAGTTTGACTTTGAGCTTTGTTTATAGTCATTACGAAGCAGACTGATGGGAAACTGCACTGTCTTGAATTCGAAAGGGTAATTTGACGGTGTTTGGGGAATTCTAGGAATAAATACAGAGTCTCCTCATTGAGATTGAGAAATTTCAATTTGAGATTTGACTTGACATTGAACACAATCTGAAATGGAGTTTTCAAACACTTGTAAAAATAAAAAGTTATTAAATCAAAGGCACTGAGTAGTATTGATATCAACTTCGAAGAAAATGACTGCCAAAATTACTTTCTACCCGTTCCACACGTCTTTCATGAATTATATTAAGGTATTGTTAAACTAAATTTCAAGTAGATTGAACCAAGGAATCACTTTGTCCCATACAAACTTTGCCCCCTTTTTTCACCCCCTTCATTTCATGACCCCATTTCGGAAAATCTTTTCTTATGAGATGCCTACGTCATAAAAAGAACACACCTTCCAACTTTCAGGTCTCTACGATATCCGTCAGTCATTTAGGACAAAGCATTTTTATTAGTTGTTCAAAACTCTATCGTTCCAGGTATGTCATTGACAGGAGGGCGCTACTATCTTAATGGGTTATTCATTAGTCCACTTGACATTTCAGAATCGTTTGACTTTAGATACCTAAGCGATTTGATATTCGGAGTCTTTTAATGAAATCAAGTTCTGAAATAACTTGAGGTGTTGTACCCGATCAAGCTTTTCATTGCAGGACAGTTAAATAGTTTTATTATTAGTTTCTTCTCTAAGTCTTAATTTGTCAGAGTAGTTAAAGGCTCCATGAGAGCAAAATTTAGCTTTATAATAGTTTTTAATTTTTTTCTTGAAATATTTGACGCCTTGTAATCTCTCGTTAATATAGGTCCACACAAATAAAGAATGTTTGACTTCGACTTTAATAATTATGCTCTTACATAATTATAAATAAACTAGCTTTCCGCCCGCCGCTTCGCCCGCGTGGAATTTTTTGGTTTTTATATAACTTATTACACTCAGATATAATGTGGCTTTCTATTGGTGAAAGATTTTTTAAAATCAGTTCAGTAGATCCCGAGATTACCCCTTACAATTTAACAAATATACAAACACACAAACTTTACCTCTTTATAATATTAGATTATAGATAGGTAATTTGAAACCCTATTTTGTTTTATTCTTTTTTTTATTTTAAATATTTCACGATCCAAACTAATATTTACTGTAAGTAAATGCTAAATAGTTAATATTAGTTTGGATTGTGAAATATCCTACTAATATTATAAAGGCGAAAGTTTGGATGTCTGGATGTCATGATGTCTGGATGTTTGTTACTCTTTCACGCAAAAACTACTGAACGGAT
Organism: Ostrinia nubilalis; assembly: GCF_963855985.1. Taxonomy (NCBI): domain Eukaryota; kingdom Metazoa; phylum Arthropoda; class Insecta; order Lepidoptera; family Crambidae; genus Ostrinia; species Ostrinia nubilalis. The sequence goes on along the minus strand of NC_087104.1, from coordinate 12,734,440 downwards.
TTTGTTGAAACTTTACAGTATTATTGTTTATAACCTTATGACGATATGTGGCAAATAAATTTCAATAAATAAATAAGTCGTGTCTAAAAGCGCCATCTATCGTCATTGGTTAAAATCTACAGCACTGGACAAACTACGGTATGACGTTCGTAAATATTCATTCGGGGGAAACCGTGAAACGCCATCTATCAACATGGGTAAAATGAGGTAAAACATCATATCTAACGGGGGTAAAACGAGGTCCACGCGAACGAAGTCGCGGGCGGCCGCTAGTTTATAATAGGTAGCTTTCCCTCCGCAACCTTATTGGTATTCCATGTATGTGTCTTTTAACTGAGTTCTGTTAAACATTTCATGTAAAATTTGTCCAATTATAACTCTATTTACATCTGCATCTGTAAGCAAGGATTCATGTTCTCCAGTCCAGATGCCGAGTAAACAGAATCGTCTTTCAGTGACGTGCAGCTGCCCCTATATTTGACCCACTGACCCAATTTTTTATTATTTATTTGTGTCAGTGTGCTCTTCTAAAGAGTGAAGACGATTGTATGTAGGTACTATTAAAATGTAATTTTAACTCATTGGTTTTGTCTCATATTTGAGGAATGTATCATGAGTAGAGTCTTAGTTTAAAAGGATGCCAACGATTTAAATTTCAATAGGTAGACAAAATTCAGAATTCTTAATTATCAAAAATTTTAGCTTTCTCCAGTAACACTGGTATTATTATACTGTGACTCATCAAAGTCATCATTGTCAAAAATATTGACATATCGAGAACTGTCACGGCCAAAAAACTGGCACGCGTCCGTCCTCCGTAAGCGCCACCGCGCGACTGATTGAGATTGTCCAAGCCGTCATGGGCGATTTTTTCCACATTTTTTAACATAGTAACTAAATAAGACGCAATATAAAAATTTCATCCGTTAAAAGCCCTCAAGTTATTTCTGAACTTTAGTTTAGTAAAAGATTCAGAATCTCAAATCGCTTATTTTAAAAATAAAACCATTATTAGAGAACGAATAGAGGTAACTTTGGGAATTTATTCTATCGAGTCAACTTCATCAAATCGTGTTTCCATCCGTTAATAGCCCTAGAAAATATCCTCAACTATGCCCAAAAAAAATCTTAGCCTTTTATTTTACTGTTTAGTACCTCAAAAATGAAAAATGAAAACCTCATTTTCGCCATTTTCTCTGTTACCCGGCCTTAAGCCGTGCAAAGCCAAGGGACACGCGTTAGGGGTGATAATGGCTTTCCCTCGTTAGTCAATATAATTTTATTTAAGCAAAGTCTAGAAATGAACAATTTTATTTAAGCAAAGAGAACATTTAATGTATTGGGCGTGGGCGATTGAAAGCAGTGACTGCAGTAAAAGCCACTTCAGTAAAGGTAACAAAAGGTTTTACAAAGAAATAAGACATAAATGGTGGAAGAAACGATATCATGAAAGCACTTTGAAGTGGCTTTTGACCTATTCCCAAGTACGACTATGTTATGTTGTGCAGCGAGATGTTAGAGTGGCTTTCAGTTTTCATATGATTTGATAGACATGGCTTGGGCAAAGCTATTTACTTAGACTTTTATGTGATAGGCAGCTAGAGGCTTTAATAAATAATGTTTTCGTCGGAGGATTCACGCACAAAAACATAAGCATCATGAAAGATTTTTTCTTTTCAACTTTATACTCCCATGGAACTCATTTTAATTACAAAAGATTACATGAAGGCAGCCCTACGTCATCTACGTAGCACTTGAAATATTTTTGAAACTAAGCCCGGCTCTCGACGCTTTCGGCAGAAATAATTGCATCATTCAGATGGCGTATATACCTGACGAGTCCAACCAAAATACTCGAGTAATGAACATTCTTGTTCCAAAGTGACCGTAGACCCGTATTACGTGATTATGTACGTGCGTAACGTACTCGAAACGTGCTCCGAAAGGTAACGTAATTGGGTCGAATTTGCTTAATTGATTTTTGGACGAGTGTTCTTCATTCGAAGGCTTTATATGACCTTTGCGATTTTTTGACAAAGCGGTTTCTACGGGTATGAATTTTTGTTCATTTTCTTCTGAATTGGTGACTAAGCATTATAAGCATAAGATTACTTGCAAAATCTTGTCCAAGTCACAATCACAAGAGAATCATTAAAGAAGGATCACGTTAAGCGTGTTGCCGTAGAATGTTACGGGGAGCAGTGCGAGGTGGTGAGATTTTCCATGCATTGCGGGGTCGTGAGATTTCCCATGCAATGCGGGACGGTGAGATTTTCCATTGTATTTTTCTGGAACCATGGAACATCACACAAATTCGACATCTGCTGCTGAATCATGCTGCGGGAATTGTAAAATGATGTGGCATCTTGGTACCGGTGAAGGCGTAAAATAAATGATTTAAGCACAAAATAATATGTTTTCTTCTACAGCAACATGATAAATAACTTAATTTTCAAAGACCCAGCAGTTCATAAATGTGTGATACTTTAGTAAATAACATATTATTATTTTGTCTCACCTTTCGCTGTCTCGGCGCAAAGACCACCTCCTACTAGTGAGCGCGCGGAACATTGTGTCGTTCACCAGTCTATCACTCAGTCATCACTTGCACTGTTACTCCATTGTCAGCACATTGTCCAGCTGTTTAGGTTCTACATTTGCTTGAACTAGTTAAACTCAAAACATTCCGAGGCGATTGTCTCTTGTATTATGTAAGGTTTTTGTAACTGAAAACGGGATAGATGATCGATGCGAGTGAAATTCGTGGGAAATTGATATTGGTTCTGAAAACATGTGATGGATCGAGAAACTGCTATTTTCGTAGTTTCGGGTCTGTCTGTCACCGTCACTCATGCTGACTACTCGTTTTGCGTGAGAGGGATGGCAATATTCGAAATTTCGGATAGCATTTTTCGGAGTAACCCTGCTGGTCTCGTGACCAATTTATTCGAGACAGTACCTTTTGGAAGATGTAATAAGGTTTTTGTCTATTGAATATTATTGATGAGAATACAGAGAATCGAATGTTTCAATTGGCTTGAAACGAGAAAACTATTTCGGGTCTGACGATGTGAACGAAAGGCTTTTCGGAATATGTAGTTTCGTTTAATACTCATATGTAAACGAATGTAATCTACATAGTTATAGATACGGGACCCCTACACATGCTAGGTTTATGCCCGTTTTCACCATAAATCCCTAATTTTTAAGTGACCCCTATGATAACAATTAATATTAATTTTGTTTTCATAGGGGTCACTTAAAAATTAGGGATTGACGGCGAAAACGGGCATTAATCGAGCTAAATGGCACGTGTATCGAGTAAATGGTAACAAAAATAACTTGGTTCAATTCAAACACCGCTGTCGGCTGAGCATTACTGTATTGTGCTCTGCGAAAAGGGTTAAACGTCAAGCCTACATGTTATTTATAGGGAAAAGGTCAAAGGCAAACCGAGATCGACGACAAAGTTGTGCATTGTGGAGCTACATTTGCGGGTCGTTTGTTATTGAGATCTTTTGCTAGTAACAATAAAGTTCAATACTGTTGAGCGACTCTACATGCAAAGTTTCACGCAATAAATAATGCATCCGCATACAATATTTACAGGAAAATGCGCAGTATAAATGAACGTGTAACCAAAAATGAGAGTATTGTTCGCACAACTCTATGGCGTGTGTGACATGTGATATTCCACAATACCCGAATTTCTGTATTATGTACGTCTCTATGTAAATATACACGTAGATACGTTACATATTTACAAAAAAGCTTTGCTTAGTTAAAAATTAGGTTGTGCCGAGCAAAATAGCCTAGGATAGTACTTATGTATTTACGTTGGCCTGAAATTATATTGAAACGATGATGTATTAGTTTTTAGACCCCTTGATTAGTAGATTCTATTAAAGAAAACATGTATAAAATAATTAAGAGATACCTACTGCCCAAAATCCTGAACGCAAGGTCAAAAGATTATCGCGTTCATTTCGCTAATTCTGAAATAACCAGAAAATACCCGGATTTCCCTTTGCCAACATCCCGTCCGGACAATCTGTTTTATTCAAATCTGGCTTTTAATTTCTCACATATAAGGCTCTGAATCGCATTTGCATATACGCCATTTTGGATTCCAAACCAAGTATTTCCTATCTTTATGTTTCGATATCTTTTTTCGCAAATGCCGATGTTTTATTCACTTGAAAGGATTAGTTTAGTGTACTGAGATAAGAGTACTACCTACGCTTTGAATTTACTTTGCGGAATAAGCTAGTAGTTGGTTCTTTGTATCATTATTTTGACCTTTTCTTTACCTTTAAGAATTTAGCGTGACCTTATCGCCCACTTTTGAATATTGTTACTTTATTAGTTCTCTGTTCTGTCGTGATTAGAAGTTTAATATGTTACTTAGTAGTTCTGTTTGTAGAAGTTGTTCCAACAGGGCTTCCTACTAAGTTTTTATTTATTTGCTGGATTCAAATTCAAAGCCGATTCGGGACTTTGGGATCTAATCATCCATACAGAGATGCTGAAGTCAGTGACAACGATAATATAGCTGAAAATACTGACACAGCATAAAGGAGGAGCGCCAGTGTTTAGATTTTCAAAGAAAATGCTTACAGAGTAGGTACATAGTCCAATGACTGGAACGTAAGCACTGTTGCTTAGCTACTGCCATAAGTTCACAGACAGGTACCTACCTACAGACTAATTTTGTAACGCAACAGGCAGAAGTAACTTTGTTTGTTGAATATAAAACTATACGAAATACTAAAACCAAACCTAATTGCATTTGAAGCTCTAAAAGATGTTCTAACGACATTGAAGAAGGGATAATGAATTTAATTCCTTTAATATTATGAACGCGAGTTTCATGAGAGTATAGAACGGGTGGCTCAGGACCGGTCCTTGTCGAAATCCTTGGCGGAGGCCTTTGCCCAGCAGTGGACGTCATTTGGCTGAAACGAAACGAACGATAGAACGTAGAACTGCTAACTGACAAGATAATATCAATATGAAAATGCGTTTGGCGTGCAATACTAACTCAGGAAGCTGAACTGCATCCTTTAGATTGCGATCGCTTCTGGAAGAATCCCTAACGACTATGAGTCGTGCTAGATAGTTCAAATTGTACGCTGAAGTGGACCGGGGCGAATGAGACAATTTCACGCTGCGGAACATTCCAACTTGGGATTAACATAACTCAGTAGTATTACGGGCCGAATGCGGCCAATCGCGCGATAAATACTGGCTATCTACGATTATTATCGGACTATTCTAAAAGTTTTGGCTTCCAATGAAACAATAGTTTTCACAGTGATTTTATCACCATTTCACGGAACAGCTATAGCTATATTTTGTTTGTTGAACATGAGGCACTGAATCATGCAGATTGTTACATTCGAGTACATTTTACAATAGTCAGATCTTGTTTAACGTTAAGATGTTAGTGTACATCAGTTATTCATCATCATCATTTCAGCCATAGGACGTCCACTGCTGAATATAGGCTTCCCCTAATGCTTTCCATGTTGATCGATTGGTAGCGGCCTGCGTCCAGTGCTTCCCTGCTACCTTTGTGATGTCGTCGTCATCAGTTATTACAACCCACACAAAAGAAGAAAATTATATCAGCTTCAGCTCAATCTCACTGGTTAGGACAGATTAGTAGCGTAGATCAAGACTGACATTTCTGGGAACAAAATGCGGGAATTACGCTTGATTTTCCGACAGCAAAATGGCTTTTATTTCCATATTAAATGTGATCTACTATCTTTAAATCTTGGAATGCAATCGCATTTGCGCAAACCTGATGTAAATCTTATTGCGGTTTAAACCAAGCATCTGAGTGTAATCTTTCCGCATTCGGTGGTTTGCCCATTGTTCGTGGAGCTAGGTTAAAAAGGTTCGTAGAATTGTTTCAGTCTTATTCTTCTTTAAGTGGTTTGCGCATTTTTCTTAAATCTAAAACACCTTTAATAAATAAATGTCGCTTTTTGTTTTGCCTTATCCCAGCCAATTTTGAGGGCCCTTTTATCTTGAAAATCACACTTTTCTCTTGGGATGCCGTTAAGAATCCGCCTTCTAGGGCAAAAGGCAAGGTACAAAATTAAGCGGATTACATACAGAGTGCGGTATTACCACGATTCTCAGTGTAATCCTCTTGAGGAACCTGAGAAAATTACTAAGACACTTCAAGGTTCAGAAGATTGTTAGATAATTCTTTGGTCAGCTTTTAGCATACTGCTGAAATTACTAAACTGCGCTTGCCAAGTTTAGAGTAAGTTTGCCGTCATAGCGTGTCAGTTCTTTTATAAGAAGGCTTTATATGGGTACATAAATATAGATAGATTTTTGAACTCTAGATTCCGGATATCTTCTTGGGTTCTTTATACTTAAAGTAAGAGACCAATCACCCAAACCAATCACTCTTGAGTGTCAAGTCTTTAAGTAATCAAAAGTCAAAACGTGAAGTGTCAAGAGACAAGTTTTTGGGTTGAAAATCTATAACCTGCGCGGCAGCATAATCTATGTATTAGACAAGCAAATATAGATTCGGCACTACCCCCTGTATCCCTGTTCTGGCAAGTCCATTAGCCACTATGTTACACTAGCAAGGCGGTTAACACCTGATCTCAAGATTCATGTCACACAAAGGCATAAAATAGTTATTTAGACTCAGGCTTAGTATTATTCAAATAGTTCGTAGCACCCAAAGTGGGCAAAAAGTTGAGAACACAACCTTATTCCAATTGTAACAAAGACATTTTGCGAACTTTATGGGTACTTTGAGTGTTCCAATAAAGGAGAATGGGCAAAATCGTACGGCGCTTGGTCTATCAGCGGCCAGGAACAATTTTTGTTTTTTTTGGTTTACTATCACCCTACAATCACCCTCAAGAAGTTTTATATCTGTAGTGTAATTATTAATGGAATTAAATACATTTTTATTTTAGATATGTAAGCCTGTGATTTAGCTTATTAATAACTAAGATTTAGTTTTAAAAACTAAGGAAATAATATAAAATGACTTGTTTACTTCAATATATTATCTATACATTTATTTTCAACACTGACAAACATCTCCAAAAATAATAATAATGATAACGTCATCAAAACTCAGTGCTATAATTATATTATGTCAGCCGTTTGGTGTAGCGGTTCAGAACGGACTACTATGCCGAGAGGTCCCGGGTTCGATTCCCGGCCGGGCAGAAATTGAAATGATGAATTTTAATTTCTGTAACGGGTCTGGGTGTTACTATGTATAATATAATATATGTATTTACAAAAAAAAAAAGCATTTTAAGTATGTTTATATCCATCGTCTAGTACCCATAGTACAAGCTTTGCTTAGTTTGGGGCTAGTGGCGCAGTGTAAAATGTCAAAAAAAATAAATAGATGAATACATTTAATATACATAGGCTAGACATCAAGACGAGGATATTTTATTGCCGTCATCAGGACACACTGTACATTATTATACATTAATACATTTAATGTAGGTACATAGGCTAGTCTTGTAAATGGTATGCTGACGTTTTGAATTCCTTTTGAATACATAAACTAATGTTAGTTAATAATTATTTTATACTTACAATGGGTTTGCACATTTTCTTGCACTTATTATCTAAGTATTTTACCTATGTGTATTTTTTTTTCTAAATGAGCTGCAATGTTACGTTCATAGTAAAAGTTAGTCCTTAGTAATAGTACTTTCATTTCATATCTATTTCGTTGTTGGCCGCTCATAGACCATTTTGCTCATTCTCCTTTGACGCTGACTACACATAAGTACTTAAATAGAATCTAAATCAGTTTAATCGAAATCATCGTGGTCTCTTCCACCTATGTAATGAAATGAAACAGTGAAAGTTAATCAAATGAATCACCCGTTTGCGTTATTAATCACTAATCTGATTGCATTTGAGATAGCGTGTTTTATAAATATTGAGGCAATTGTTCCGCAATACAGGACAAAGAATAATAAAGGTATGTTCACACGAAGACGGGGCGTTTGCGGGGCGTGTTGTGTCTTTTACTATTATCTTCAAAGAATCTACTAATCTTTAAATAATCTTTACTTATTGCAAACGCAAAAGTTCGTGAGAATGGATGGATTATTGTTACTCTATTACAAAAAACTATTGGACACTATGTTAATGAAACCTACTATATTATCGATTATACCATAAAAACATTCATTGTGGAAAACCTTGGGGGAGGCCTTTGTCCAGCAGTGGACGTCATTTGGCTGAAACGAACAAACTAACGAACGATACCAGAAAAGCACATAGTAGTGAAAACCACGGGGCCAATTCCTAATTAAATATTTGTTTGTCAATAACCAATTATGTCATAAAATAGTCAATAACCGACGACCTGATAAAGGTAGCAGGAAGGCGCTGGATGCAGGCTGCTACCAACCGTGCGATGTGGAAGTCATTGGGGGAGGCCTATGTTCAGCAGTGGACGTTTCAGTGGCTGAAATGATGATGATGATGAACCAATTATGGACTATGACGAGGGTCCAGTCGTCTCCAAGCAGAATAACATCCACCACACCACTCCTCACGCCCCGTCTTATTATGAATATACCTTTATAGCCCCGAAGAGACCGTGGGAGTTAGCAATGTGGCAAACAAAAGGCGATTCTCAACGACTGACGTACATTCATTACTAATGCCGCAAAACCTTTCTTTGAACACGAGTATAACAATCGCTATCCAGTATCCAGGTGCCCACCCAGGGAACGCCTATCCAACTGGTAACTGGTGACTGGTAATAGTGGCGTTTTGTGTAACTATTAATGAAGGCTTTTTCAAGGTCAATTTTGTTTGCCCCACCTGTGTGGATGACAGTTTGTTACCATCGGGATAGTAGGTACATAACATGTGTAGTTTGCAATTATAATAGGGATACTTTTATGCGGTTTTGGGGCTTATTGCCAGTAAAAAAGATTTCAAAGTCTACTCAATAGTTTTAGCAGACTACTAACTTGTCACATATTGCATGTAGCTAAGCTGTTTTTAGGAATAATTACATTTCCTCAAGGAAATAGCGAACAGCACGAGGAAAAAGTGACAGCTCCCATCGACATGGCTATGGTTTAATTGGTGTTTAATAATGTGTACATGGTAACAATCTATTAATAATTAAAAGCTATGGGAACGGCGACAGCTGCCAAGCCTGGTGGTTCATGTACCCGTGTATAAACAGATGCGGTTGCGGATTCTAATATCATTGGGGGCAAAAATTAATTTGAGCAAGAGCGTAATATGTAATTAGAAATCGTGCATTACATTACATTAGTACTTAAAAAGTCTTCTCTAAAGCGACTACATTATGTACTTTTAGGATTTTTTTCTCGAGTGCTAGTCTACTTTAATACAGAATGTTGTAGTCAAGGTTTACGAATTCCAGTCAAATAACCAAGCAAACAAATAGGCACTTTCTCTTTGTTAGTGTTAATACAATCTGGCTAATCTTTAAGCCTTTAATAATTATCTCGCACATAACCGTTTCATTTCATGTAAGGGCTGGATCCGCGCATTGGTACAGTCAATAAGTAAAATTTTCTCCAAGATTATGAAACATGTAAAGTTTGGCTGCACCGACTCCAAAAGTATCAATCATGGTATACATACATAAATATTAATAATTCGTCCTAATAAATAAGTAGGTAATTAGTAATTATTTTTCTACGTTTTAGTGTAGGTTTTTTGGAGTCGGTTTTATTTTTTTTTATAAAATTTTACTTATTTCTTGCTTTTTAGTTAACTAATTATTACCTTGATGTTACCACTGAAGGTAGGCAGTACACTGAGACCAAAAAAAATTGGTTCATAATCGGCGGAGATATTGCGTATAAAAAAGTTCATCCCCAATTTTCCACCCTTGGGGGTAAAATATTTTCTTCAAATTCGCATGAAACTACCCTTTTGATAATACCTATTAACAAAAAAATAATCGTTCAAATTGGTTTATAATCGGCGGAGATATTGCGTATAAAAAAGTTCATCCCCAATTTTCCACCCTTGGGGGTTGTTTTTTTTATTATTAAATTTAAATGGGACCACCCTTGAGGTATTACCTATACGCCGAAAAAAGATTTGTTCAAATCGGTTCATAATTGGCGGAGTTATCGCGTAACAAACATAGAAAAAAAAAAAAAAAAAAAACATACGGGTCGAATTGAGAACCTCCTCTTTTTTTGAAGTCGGTTGAAAACGATTATTATTTCGCAATGGGAACTCTTAATATCCCACCCCTATACCATTAAGGTTATTGTCACGCATATTACTCCGAAAATTTGAAAATCTATATATATAAAAGAAAGTCGTGTTAGTTACTCCACTTATAACTCAAGAACGGCTGAACCGATTTAGCTGAAAATTGTCAGGGAGGTATGTTAGAGCCAGGAGAAGGACATAGGATACTTTTTATCCCGTTCGAAATAAAAAAAAAGTCTGCTTATTTATTGCCATTAAGGCGGAACAAAGTTCGCCGGGTCAGCTAGTATATGAATAAAGTAGGTGTTTATTTCAAGGACTCTCAAAATTACATAGGCTGAATTGAATGTCCTATCAAGTCAGACAAAATGTTCTGAATATTGAAATATCACTAACCACAGACCTAAATATAGGCTCTATTTAAATAGAGTTCAATTTATGAATAGGTACGATCCTCAGACAAATCTGAGCTTTGAGTTTAGTTTCATACTTCTTCATATGAGACTGAAAACTGAGCTTTAGGATTCCTTGGTTGAGCGAAGACATTATGAGGACAAGTGGGAATGGAATCCTGGAAATGATTGCTGAGAGGCTGGACTCAGCCGTTTATGGTCTTACACATTAGGCATGTAAACCAATAAAGCGTCCATAATAAATATATTAAAGTTTGTCAAACCCATATGCTGTACTACTCGTACTAACATATTTCTAAGAACATTGTGACTAACCCTAATAACATAGATTTTAAGATACTGTTACTAACAAAATATGGACTGTTTTTGTCTGAAAATATTTTCTTTTTATTTATTTATTTATTATGGCGTACATTTTATTAAAAGAGTTTGCATTTTTGTGGCATGGTTGTCTGTGGAACTCTACCCCAATGCTTTGAGAAACTTGCACAGATAAGAACCAGCTAGTGGAAGGACAATATACCTAAAGTCCCTTCTGTCAAACCACGATTGCTTGACAACATAGTGCAATTAACGACAATGATTAATTTATTTGTTGCTTGTTTACAAGTGCGATTAAAATAGATTGTCTATGTAAATACATATTGTTATGTATTATTACTAGTGATGGGCCGACTATGGTCTTTGCCGACTAACCGACTAGCCGACTAATCGGTTTTCAAATTGCCGATTAGTCGGCCGACTAATCGGCACTGCCGATCATTCTAATACCTACTTGTCCGAAGAATAAATTATCTAGATTTTCTCAAAGAAATATGAATATCTAGATTTCTAAAGAGTTAAATATAACTTTTTGAGAAATGAGATTTCTTTAATATGAGAAAAAATAAAAAGCAACATTACAATCACCTAACAGTACCTAAAGTAGATGTCATAATTTTCGACGGCGGAGGGGTCAGAGGAGGTGACAATATGATCGCCTCCTGCTGGGTTAATAGGATGCCCTCCGTGATATTTATTCTTACTTATCGAAGTCAAAATGTATGGGCAAAATTGCGCTTATCGCGGCACGCATCCTAGGCCCACTGATTCCTCTCCACCCTCCACGGTGATGGTCAGCGAGCTGGGGGCGTGGGGTACCCCCGCCTGCATAGCACGGACTACCACCACCGTCGGATAGGCAGGACCCGCCATACAGGTGGGCAATTGCCGGGACGGACTGTGATAGTTGATGGCTTTGTCCGGATTTCCATAGATCTTCACACTAAGGCGATCTCAGGGGTTATTTATGTGGGTATTCCTCATCCTTCCGATGAGAGGAGCCGTACATAATCTACCACTTCCCCGCAGGATAGGTATGCAATTCCATGTATATTTTCCCCGAAAAAAAAGTGTCATAATTTTGGACAAACTACATAAACTTTACACATTTTTGATGATTTCCTGGTAATTTTAACAAATCTTAACTTTGTATGCACACCTGCATGCAGGTTGAATACGTGTACTAATTTTTTTGTAAGAACTTTATAACCTGTATTCTGGCAAATAAACGCTTCTTATCTGATGAATTTAGACTGATTACCAAAATGTTAAATCAGGTGAAACCACTTTTTACTGATTTTTTGCAGTCAAAAATGGTTTAGATAAACGCCCTTGGTCTACCTCATAATCATCTTGGTAAATAAGAGTTGTATTTCATTCACATATTTAATTTTGAAAAGCGCCGATTATAATCGGCAGATTTTGCCGAATAGTCGGCTTTCCCGACTAGTCGGCGACTAGTCGGCCCATCTCTAATTATTACATTACATAAAACATATACCTACAAATATTTGTGAATATAGTGCTACTGATAAAACACACTATGGTGCGGTATTTAATGCTATCCTGTATTGTAATGTTATCATTTTATTTCATGTTATATTCTTTATCGTACTTGAAATGGAAGTAAATAAAAACTGACCAGTCTTTTTCATTGCCTATATTGAGTTTCTACTTTGGAGTATTAATGTTAAGGAGCACAGTAGAGTTAAGCCAAGTCTATTAATATAAAAAGGATTCATAAATAGTTAGTACTACGATTAGCTTGAATACAGTAATCTTTATACGTATCTTAGACCAAGAAATTTTCCTGGAGATAAAGGAAGAAATGTTTTTGCTTACTTTTTTCAGTGCCTAATTTATCTCACAAGGTGGACCGACGACATAATAAAGGTAGAAGGAAGGCGCTGGACGCAGGCCGCTACCAACCGGGCAGCATGGAAAGCATTGGGGGATGCCTATGTTCAGCAGTGGACGTCATATGGCTGAGATGATGATGATGATGAATTCATCTCACAAGAATCCAAGATTGCCTAACACTCCGCAAATTGCTTACAGATTAGTATTATGGTCACGCTTTCTGCGCGAGTGTTCTGCGATTGTTCTACGTAATATAACATTATTAATAATTTCCTAAGAACAAGAAAAATAGAGCAATAGTTATTGTTGTGTTAACTCTTACGTGCAATTATGAGTTATTTAAGTTTTAGGTAATCGATCACCGCGTAACACCAGGATGCAGAAGCTGTTACAGTCATCATAAAAGAAACACTCAGGTGTTGAAAAGGAAGTCGTTCCATCGCTAATGAGACAGATTACCTCACAACAAAAGCGCTCTAACACTCATGCAGTAGAGTTTACATTTCTATACACACGAATTTCCACCCCTTCAGATCATTATGGGCATACAGAAAGAGAATGTTAAAAGGAGGACGTATTAACACATTTAGCACACCGACACTGGCAGTTAGAAAGTGGAGCTTCAGAAAAAAGAAAAGTAATTTTTCGATAGCGTAGAACTGAAACGTAAACAATGGAATGGTGAAAAAACAAAACACTGCCGTTGAAGCCGGCCATGCGTTGTTAAATGCACACTGTCACACAAACACAGGGTTGACGTACGTAATTTTGCCGATTGTTTTGGTCACGGGGTTTGAGAACGTTCCGAGTTGGGTTTAGGATGGAGAGCCGGGCGCGTAGGCGTGTATCGATCGAGCGCCGTCGGAGAGCGGTCCGCGGCACGATTCGTCGTGCACTGAAGTACGGTGCTGCCGATGCACAAAGATGGCGTAACGCAGACGGCCGGATAGGCAATAAACATCGATCGGCTGCTGACTCACGTAGCTAAAGTTTCGAAAAGTAAAACTAGCGGTTAGTCGAGGGGTTCGGACTTCGATTAGAGTTCGAAGTGGATAATTGAATTTCAAATCATTTCTGTTATTACAAGCTTTTATTAAATTTATTGATGACAGGATTGAGGGTTAATATTATTAACTCTTTCAGCGTCTGCAGAGAGTAAAACTGGAACTCAAATTACCGCCAATGAACGTAATCAGCATTATTGGCGAATTATCTAAAGACAAACCAAAAATGTAGAGCTACTTTGTCATTACAAACTTTTTCATTCTGTATACTTTAACCGACAATCGTCAATCCAATCTATTTCCACTTAAATAGTTTAGGTTTTAATTGTCATTTAGGTATTTTCTAGAGCATCTTTCAGTCTTGTCGCCTCTACATTGGCTTTTATAATCTTTGGCGCATGCTACAGAGTCGGCGCGCGACTGCGGTCCGCAGTCGCACGGATCGACGGACCACACGTTGTTTATAAATAACGCCGTATTAACACGAATTGAGTAATGTTTATCACTACAGGAAAACAAATAGGTGGGACGCGATACTATCTAATAAACAATGCAACGTGGATGATTGGATACGCGCGTATTTTAAAGTGCAGCCCTATTTTTAACCGACTTCAACAAAAGGAGGTTCTCAATTTGGTTGGAATATTTTTTTTTAAGGTACATTTTCACTAACATAATATTTGTGAAAGATTGTGTGAACTGATGGAGGGATATACGTTTGTTACTCCTTCACGCTTACACCACAAAATGGAAAGTTGTGCTTAAACCATTGAATCGATTTGAACGATATTTTGTATAGAGATAGTTTGAGACCCAGAGAAAAGCATAGGGTAGTTTTTTATCAGTTTTTGGAAGGGAACACGTGCACGATATTGACTTTCTGTGACATATGGAAATTAACTCCGTGGAAAAGAGCTTTTGTCGAAATAAGAGTGATACATGTTTTGCAACCCACTTTTGAGAGTAATTGGCATGCCCAATAAATAACAAGAAGATCGAGGTTATGTAATACATATTTAGGGAATAACCGTGTCTAGTTTTATACATACCAAAAAACTAGTTCTCTAAGTGGCCTAGTTCTTAAAATATGTTTCCTGGTTGTTACAAAGTATTATTGTTACTCACGTATTTTGCTGAATGCAAGTCTAGTTATTACAATTGTGTTACTAAATCCTGAGCCATGTCACGTACTGGGTTTATTTGTTCCTCCTCACAGCTATAAAGGTTCGTAATTTACCAAATAATTAATACTTTGATGCTTTTGCCGTTAGTCGGAGGGATCAAGAATTAGTTTTCAATTGTCTAGTTTTTGGAATGAGAGAAAGCTTCTTGTTTGGTAGAAAGACGCAAAATACCTAAATAACTTTGAGTCCAAATACTCAATGATTTATTAGTCAGTTCGGTTCTAAATTATGAAACATACAACGGATACAGATCATACAGGTAGGTTAAAAAAGAAGAAACAAACTTGACCCATTTTTCACCCTATAACTAAATAGTTTTACCGGTAGCGCATTTTCTTACATAACTTTTCAATTCCTATCATTGGAGGTCCGAAAATATTTCTCATACAATTTGATACCATAATGATCATTCTTCATAAAAAAATTTAAAACCTACATATTTAAAAACATAATCATTGATATTCATAATATCACTAATCATACACTTAGTTTTTACTAATATTTGTTTTCATATATTTTTCTATACTAATGATCGAAACTCATAATCATTCGAATAAATAACTATAATATTCATAAATGTGATGTATCCTAATATTTGTTTTCATAAATTTATTACTCATAAGTGTATTTATCCATATTATTGATAATCATGATGTCTATATTCGTATTAAATCATATTTTAACATTAAATTAATTTGAAATTGTCCAAAACAGGCAATATTTTGTGCCACAAAACTAACGTGATAGAAACGAATCGCTGCAAAACCGACTCCACGTAGTCTTGTCTGCCCTACCCCTAGAGTGTAATTTAAAAGCCGGAGGCGCGGAGGGAGGGCAGCCCTCGCCCGCTGTAACGAGGCTCAGGCGCCCGGGCGAGCTGGAGCGGCTGAGGCTGGTCGCCGAGGCGCCGAAGGCGCCGATGGCGATCCAAAAAGCCGAAGTTGCGCAAGCAAGCGTGGGTGCCTGAGCTTCGTTACGCAAGGGCGGAAGGGCTGCACATCCCGCAGCGCCGGAGACGAGGAGATACCAATGCATGCTTGCTTTCATGCTGCATGCTTTGCATGCTTATTTACTCTATTAAATTATATTATGATTTTTTTTAAAGATACGAGTATGTCTGTTATAAAGTAAATTATTCTGAACAACAACATTATGAGTTGAAGTATGTTCTTAGTAACAACATTATTAATTAAAACAATATGATCAATGAATGTTATGAAGAAAAAAGATCTGAAAATAAAAATTATGTATTTTAAATGGTTCTTGGTAGTAACAGTATTGATAAAAAAAATATGATTACTAACTGTTATGAGCTCCGATGGTAGTAATAAAAATGTATGAATAAAAAAAGTATGAAAAATAAAATTATGAAGAGAGATTATTATGAACACAAATCGGTAGTAAGACAAAGAATAGGATTTAGAATTTTATGTGAGCCAATATAGAACCAGTTTTACCACTTATAAAGGGGTTTTGCACTTCATGATACACCCTATCCTAATCTGAAAATACAGTCCAATTATCCTTTAGTTACTTTTCTAGACCCGTATTTTGACGGATCCAGATCGGATTCGGATTGGACGTAATGCTAAACCGGTCTTAGGATAATGCAGTTCCTTATGACTAATTTGAAGGGTTTAAAATCTTGATATAGCTATTATTATCCACGATTGTCAACCTTCTCAGAAGCAGGATTCGATTGCAGTCATTTATTATCGTAATATTTCGAGGAAATACACTTACTCAGGCGCCGCGTTACGAAACGCTGCGGGAAGTGAGAAATTGGGTTATCCATTATTCTGGTGACGAAAACGATATTCAAGTTAATTATGAGTTAAATCGGTTTCCAAGTTATAATAATTGGACAGTTGAGAACAATTTCAAGACACATTTTCCATTCAGTTAGTTGTTAAAATTAACTAAAAAAATAGATATTTTGCAGCTTTGATATTAACAGATATCAACAGAGTTGTTGAAAAAGTGACGTCATACTTATCTCCGTCTCTCCGTCATACAAAATCTATGGGCGAAACGTATATTGTGGATAGGATAGCTCATAAAAGTATGTCAATTGACTGCTGTAGTAATTTAGCCTATTACTGCAAAGAACAGAAACACAACACGAAGCGTAAGCGGGTTCACGAGCAGGGTAAACAGTAGCTGTATAAATGTTTGCAAAGTTACTAGGTACCATATTTCGTAGAGAGAAACCTCACAAAGTTTCTTTCAAATAAAGTTCGTCTTTGAAAAAAATAGCTTTCATAAAACTTAAGTAGCCATTTAGATCTCAATTTCTTTACCGTTAAAGCTGACAATCCCGTAATTTTATTTCACCAAACTTGGCCTGTTTTTATTAATATTTTGAGATGAAAATAACTTTTTATTGCTGAAGTAACTGATCTTAAGTAAAAGTGGGCGCAAATATGATTTTGAAATTGGGTTATAAGTTCTGGGTTGGAAGGTGGCCCAGACTTCCACATTAGGACAACGTGGGTTGCCAACATTAATGGCTCAATACTCCCAATATCCTAAGCTAGTCAGAAAATTCTGCCGACTATATGGGTAGAAAAGAAAAACAAGAACCGTGGTAACAAAATTTCCAAAAAAAGGTGTTCACACAGTCCCAATTTCTTTCATTAAAATAGCAACTGTTCATATCAACAATACAAAGATCTAAGAATACTGAATAAAAACATAGCTACAGCAAAAAATAAAAAATCGAGTTTCAGACTATTTAAGCAATCCTGGTAATTTGTGATTCAATTAGATATGAAAAGATACTTATTTTACTTCGTTATAAAGAATAAAAAAATCTGTTACACGAGTTTAGTTAGGTACTCGAATAACCAACTGGACGCTACGCTACGGTTATTTCGACGGCCTTCGTCAGGCGCTTTATCCTTATCAAGTCACGCGACTACTCGTTCGTCGTTCGCCGTGCTAACGGCTTTCAGGGGATATATAAAAATTAGGGAAACATAAGTCTGTCCTTGTATTTCAAGGTCGATATAAATCGGGCAGCCCAGGACCGGTCGTTATGGAAATCCTTGGGGGAGGCCTTTGTCTAGCTGTGGACGTCATTGAGCTGAAATAAACAATAAATCGTGCGTTTCTGGCTTGTGTCCCTTGCCTACTATTCAGTTTACTCTACCACTGCTTCGGAAAAGTAAAGACTAGGAAAATAATACGATCTTTCCTCAGTTTCATCATCATCATCATCATCTCAGTCATAGGACGTCCACTGCTGAACATAGGCCTCCCCCAATGCTTTCCATGTTACCCGGTTGGTAGCGGCCTGGCCTTTCCTGCTACCTTAATGATGTCGTCGGTCCACCTTGCGGGTGGACGTCACACGTTTCCTTAGTGTACCGCTACCGTATTACAAAACAATCTCAGTAGCATATTCTGTTCTATGATTGGTCTAAATATTAATAACGATTCCAATTTCATGCTCCGTTCTGTAATATGCACCGTAGTCTATTAAAAATAAAGGTCTATGAATATTAACAAAATTATTGCTATCAGGACTAGCCAGCCCGCGTACATAAATCAGTATATTTCGGCGTTTGCCTTGCCTAGCTAACGAGCGACACGCAATGCGAACCAACATTAATTATTATGTATCTACATTACAACATACATTTTCACTGCCTGTACCCAATTTTACAGAATAGGGATGTTTCCTGGGTAAAAAAGCTAGAGTTTTAATTAGTCCGTCAGTTAGCTTATTAAAAACTACTCGACAGGTATTTTTCACTTATTAAAACTAATGAAAATGTAAGAGATAAAGCGTGTCAAACTTCTAAAGAAAAGGCCCGCGACGTCAGTGAGTGCGTAAAAGTGCATCACTTTGTGACGCCGCGCGGAACTTCGACGCACTATAACTTTGTGATTATTTATTTGATTGACAATTACAATAACGACATAAAAATATAAGTGTACAATATTTTTTATAGTAAAATTGACGGACTAAAAATTTTTTTTAGGAAATTACTAATTAGCCTATTGTACTGCAATAGGTACTTACTTATTGGTGGTCTGCGAAAAATACTTATTGCACATAAAAGTTTTCAGTAATTTAATTGTTGATAAGACACATTATAAGAGTATGATTTGCGATCGGTGTACGACGTACATCTATCTAAACAAATAGAAGATATTGCAGTTGAAGCTATCGGTATTTCTGTTCAAAGAAAGCTATTAGGATTATTTCACCTTTCCACAATTTTAGTGTCATTTTACTTCAGAACCGTTTTACCCAGGTGACTCAGGTAAATTGATTGGACTAAAGCAGTCGACTTTGTTCACCTAGGAATTGATTCCTAAGTGAAATAGAAAATAGAAGCTGGGGGAAATGTCCGAAAGTGATATGAGGACACTAAGAATTTCACTTTTTTCACCCAGGTGAACAAATAATCCAGCTATTATTTATATTAGGATTTACTCCGGAGAATTATAAAGCTTTTTAATTGCGAGAATAAAACACGTGATTCGAGAAAATCTTTTTTGTGACGTACGAATTATTCTATCCCCGCAGGCGAATGTAGAATGTTAATCTTAGGATTTATTGCTCGAATTAAACTGTAATTAAACCCATGTCATACATAAAAGCTTTCAGGATAACCTGTTTAACAGAAAGACCTTTTTGCTCGCACACTAACTTTGAAGTTGAAGTTAAGGCGCTAACTCACTGAGAGCATTCATGTGTAAGAAGGATTTGACGACATAATAGTCGTTTGGAGTTCACCTCAACAACATTATACATTTTTATTTTATTATTCTTACTTTATTGCCCATTAGAATCACTTGCAATAGTAAATATTTTTTTTCATTTAAATAAATAAAAACATTAGATTTAACCTAATGCTTGTGCTCTTACATGTTCCAGTAAAAAGGTTCATCTTAATTGACGGACAGCCAACATGGTTACAGCATTATACAATTTTACTTTCATGTCAGTCAGTCAGTTGAACGTCAAATTGTATTAAGCAGGCTCCAATATCACAATTAGACTATTAGGCGCATACCACCGACTTTTAGTCGGCCGATAGTTGGGCCCTAATTTGTATGAAGAATAGGCCGATACCCAATCGGTGTTATTGACGCACTTTCATACATCTCCATAATGATCAACAGCCTGACCCAACTATCGGCAAACTAAAAGTCGGTGGTCTGCGCCTAGGCTATAACTGACTCTACCATTCTGGTAAAACCTTTATAAATGCTTGTCACTCTCATTTATTCATGCTCGATCTGTAGTGCTGGATTAAGACTACTTAATGCTTTATGCAATTCACATCTGGGTGCCTATGGGTATGAGTGTTTAGAAAAAATATAACGTATTTATTTCACATTGAAATGCAACTTCCGACGTTTACGGGCTTAGCATTCGCGGAAAAGGATTGACTTATAAAGCAGCCATCTTGCTTTATCACCTGAAACGAACTGCGGGTTCAAAGGTCGTCGACCGGTTTCAGCGCGAGTGCGACCCAGAAACGGACATCGATCCCGCTATGGGGCGATGGGACCACGCAGTATGGTGACCTAGGTCGCTCGAGATTATGAAGATTTTAGGTCACGTTTATGGCGCGTTAGGGCTTAAGTGTGATTGCGAGTGGACATTTTTTAATAATACAAAAAAAAAATACATCTATAAAGGACAATGGGCAAAATGGTACCCGGCTCCAGTAGATATGCTTCTAGTATCATTTGAAAGGTCTTACCAAGACGAACAACTTTTACTATGACCACCAGCCTCAGATCTGGTTGTGTTCGAAGATAAACATACTTTTTTGCAGAATGGTACCCGGCTCCAATAGTTATGTTTGTAGTGTCATTTGAAAGGTCTTACCAAGACGAACAACATTTATTATGGCCACCAGCCTTAGATCTGGTTGCGTTCGAAGATAAACATACTTTTTGTGTAGTCGAAGTATCACACGTGTCCATCGTATGGTACTTAGGTTATGCGAGGCATGAAGGGTTTACTGCTCCAGCATCCTTCCTTAACTCTATAATTATTTATAGGGATAATTGTGAAATAAATATTTTTATTTGAAGAACTACTACCCCTTATTAATAAAAAGTTATACCTAGGATGAAACATGGATTAAAATGACATTTCCATACCAAATAACAATTTAAGCCAGAGTTCAACTAGGGTGTAACTTAATTTTATTAATAAAGGGGTTAGAATTTTATTACTTCTTAAGGATTTTATTATGGGTTGCTAAAGTGAATAAACCCACAAGACCCAATAAGTCCACCCACAAGATGGACCGACGACCTCATAAAGGTAACGGGAATACGCTGGATGCAGGCTGCAACCAACCGGCCATTGTGGAAATCATTGGGGGAGGCCTATGTTCAACTGGATGTGCTATGGCTAAAATGATCATGATGATGATGATGAAAGAGAATCAAGGGCTAATAGCTTGGGTAGTTCGTCGTAGGTATAATTCTTTCCTTTTTAATGCTTCTTTTAGTTATATTAATAGATTGTAGTCATAGTACATACTCGTATACATGGATGATTGTGTTATACTTTGTTATAATACTTAGTGGAATTACTGCTTTCAAAACGTGAATTAAAACTGGCCCCATAGCAGATATTTTCCTACATCTAAAGGCCTTTTGAAATATATATTGGTTATGGCTATTGGAGCGGGTACCACTTTCCATACATTTGTGCCCATCATCCTTATAAGTTTCTTATATCCCGCTATGGGGCGATGGGACCACGCAGTATGGTGACCTAGGTCGCTCGAGATTATGAAGATTTTAGGTCACGTTTATGGCGCGTTAGGGCTTAAGTGTGATTGCGAGTGGACATTTTTTAATAATACAAAAAAAAAATACATCTATAAAGGACAATGGGCAAAATGGTACCCGGCTCCAGTAGATATGCTTCTAGTATCATTTGAAAGGTCTTACCAAGACGAACAACTTTTACTATGACCACCAGCCTCAGATCTGGTTGTGTTCGAAGATAAACATACTTTTTTGCAGAATGGTACCCGGCTCCAATAGTTATGTTTGTAGTGTCATTTGAAAGGTCTTACCAAGACGAACAACATTTATTATGGCCACCAGCCTTAGATCTGGTTGCGTTCGAAGATAAACATACTTTTTGTGTAGTCGAAGTATCACACGTGTCCATCGTATGGTACTTAGGTTATGCGAGGCATGAAGGGTTTACTGCTCCAGCATCCTTCCTTAACTCTATAATTATTTATAGGGATAATTGTGAAATAAATATTTTTATTTGAAGAACTACTACCCCTTATTAATAAAAAGTTATACCTAGGATGAAACATGGATTAAAATGACATTTCCATACCAAATAACAATTTAAGCCAGAGTTCAACTAGGGTGTAACTTAATTTTATTAATAAAGGGGTTAGAATTTTATTACTTCTTAAGGATTTTATTATGGGTTGCTAAAGTGAATAAACCCACAAGACCCAATAAGTCCACCTACAAGATGGACCGACGACCTCATAAAGGTAACGGGAATACGCTGGATGCAGGCTGCAACCAACCGGCCATTGTGGAAATCATTGGGGGAGGCCTATGTTCAACTGGATGTGCTATGGCTAAAATGATCATGATGATGATGATGAAAGAGAATCAAGGGCTAATAGCTTGGGTAGTTCGTCGTAGGTATAATTCTTTCCTTTTTAATGCTTCTTTTAGTTATATTAATAGATTGTAGTCATAGTACATACTCGTATACATGGATGATTGTGTTATACTTTGTTATAATACTTAGTGGAATTACTGCTTTCAAAACGTGAATTAAAACTGGCCCCATAGCAGATATTTTCCTACATCTAAAGGCCTTTTGAAATATATATTGGTTATGGCTATTGGAGCGGGTACCACTTTCCATACATTTGTGCCCATCATCCTTATAAGTTTCTTATATCCCGCTATGGGGCGATGGGACCACGCAGTATGGTGACCTAGGTCGCTCGAGATTATGAAGATTTTAGGTCACGTTTATGGCGTGTTAGGGCTTAGGTGTGATTGCGAGTGGAAATTTTTTAATAATACAAAAAAAAATACATCTGTAAATTATAAGTTTCTTATATCCCGCTATGGGGCGATGGGACCACGCAGTATGGTGACCTAGGTCGATCGAGATTATGAAGATTTTAGGTCACATTTATGGCGTGTTAGGGCTTAAGTGTGATTGCGAGTGGACGCAAAAAAAATACACCTATGAATATATGTTCGATCCCGCTATAGGGCGATGGGCCCACGCAGTGTGGTCACCTAGGATGTTTTAGATATTATGAAGATTTTTAGGTGCGTGTTAAGAGTTTAGTGAAGTGTGATTGAGTGGACGCATAATTTTTAAATTAATTTAAAAAATATAATAGTTTCATGACTGCGAAAAGAAGCTTTTTGCGACCTTGACCTTTTTCTTTAAATAAAAATAAAAACAACGTGTTTTTCGACGTGTACCTACACGAGAAGGGTTGATTCTATTTTTCAAAAGCAACAGCTTTTCCTGTGAGATCTATTTAAATATCGGATTTTTTTTTATTTAATAGCCGATAGATTTGAAGTTTGCAGCATCAATCTGTTCTGCTTGTATACTTATAAAAAATCACCTCTAATTCCTAGATCAGTTGGATGTTGCATAATATTTATTTGCTTTAGCATTTCAACCACGAAATAAGAAGTTTAGCTAAACAACTTCAATGGAGTCGTGTACGTTGTGCTTTTTATTTATTTCTTACGGAAGCTTGATTCCGATTACGGACTCATTGGTAACTTCGAACGAAAATATGGAGGGTGGTATAAATATACCGCAGAGCTAACATCCGGAGACCACTGCGGTCGATCGATTGCGTCTTATAAATAAACACTAACGTTTGGAACAATAAGGAACTCCTATTATTGGTTGGGTAGGAATGAGAGCAATTTAAAGCTGACATCTTCATGTTCGCTGTAGACTTCATGATTAGTAAGCTTGTGGTCTCGTACTCAAGATATGCTGTTAAAGGAATATAGAAGGCCGTTTGAACAGTAGAAAACTAGACTTTTTAAAACTAAGTTTTTAGAACAACTTTGGAAAATATTTATAACTAGCTGACACGGCGAACTTTGTTCCGCCTTAATGGCAATAAATAAGAAGACTTTTTTTATTTATTTCGAAAGGGATAAAAAGTATCCTATATCCTTCTCCTGGCTCTAAACTACCTCCCTGACAATTTTCAGCTTAATCGGTTCAGCCGTTCTTGAGTTATAAGTGGAGTAACAAACACGATTTTCTTTTTACCTAAAAAGACATTATCACTTAGCAGTTCAGTAGCATAACATCAACAATCCGTTCGTCTGATAACTGGATACTTGACAGGGATGTGTTCCAGTCAGAAGAGTAGAGACTAAATCACCTTAAGATGATGCATGGGGATAAAGCATCAGTTTCCTTGCCTTAGCAAGCCTTGCTTAGATATTGAGACTAGATGACAGTGTAAAAAAATGTGAGTGTTATAGGTTATATTTAACCCGAAAAATGAACTTTGTGCGACAGAACGAATTCATGGGGGCAAAAGCTAGTTTATTATTTACTAGCTTTCCGCCCGCGGCTTCGCCCGCGTGGAACTTTTCGGTTTTTTATATAACCTATGACACTCAGTAATAATGTGGCTTGCTATTGGTGAAAGAATTTTTAAAATCGGTTCAGTAGATCCCGAGATTAGGTACCGCTTACAATTTAACAAATATACAAACACACAAACTTTACCTCTTTATAATTAGTATAGATAAGGGAGGACTTAGCTAGCCTAAATTCGCATCGTTCGCGGCGTTATGTAACAAATAACTCATCAGCTTACATTCGACCCCAATCACCCCAGGTAACGGAAATGAGGTCTAGGGTGGAACGCGGCCATTTAACCTTCCACCTTGGAGGACATTCGGCGATTGGCTGGCAGTAAACTTGATTGCGTAAGAAAAATACCGATTATTTATAAAGGGATATTTTATTAGCCTATTTAAATATAGTTTGCTATTTTTGGTAATTTATGCTAATATAAGACGAATATTTGCGAGGGTTAATGTGCCGGTACGCACATTATTTACGCCCGTATTCACAAACATTACTATGAGGTCTCACAGTGCGCGTGGACGCACAGGGTGACACACGAACCAATCACAGAGCTCTATTCAACGCTGTGCGTTCGATTCGCTGCTTCACTTAAACAAGCATCGTTTGTGAATACGGGCGTTAATCTCTGCATATTTTAATTATCTTGATCACGTTCACGGTGTCAGCTATTTAACACGTAGTGTTAGATGCTGTGACGTATTTTACTTTAAGGCGGTTATCACACTGCGCCGCGCTCCGTCGCGGAGCGCGTGATTTCATATAAAAAACACGCGCGCGGACGCGTTGACAGTGTGAAGTGCCGCGCGTGTTTTCTATACAAACTGAGGTACTTGCATACAATGAATAAATCTGTCGCCCCGCGCTCCAAGTTAATAAACAGACTAATAACAACCTTTGTCTCATTCATACGGTCCCCTACCATGGCACAGTTAACAAATGGACGGTTGAGTGTTTGTGTTTACTCTATCATGCAGGTTATCCGTAATGTTTTATTAAATGAAAAGTAAGCGATAAGGCTGTCTAAATTGTCTCTTTTGTATATTTATTTGTTTTCTTATCTTGTGTAATAAAGGGTTTTCTATCTATCAAGTAATACTAATGTGTTGATGCGTAAATAAAACGGAACAAGGAAATTAGATGTGACAATTTTATGATTTAATTGCCCTATTATTTGTATGTTATTGTTGAACGGGGTAACTGAACTGTGCCAGTGACGTAACCAACAGACAATGGAAGAAAAACAGCAAAGCGCACCGTGGAAACTGTTATAATAACAGGTCCTAGTTAGCGCTGTAGATTATATCTTAACGACTTCTAAAAGATCCTGACTGCGATATACATAGAGTTCAAAATAGATTTCCTTTCAATTTTGATAAAGAGGGCAAATGAAAATTCTTTATCTCAATGAGGGTTTTCGCGAATGAAAGATCCGCTAGATGGCAGGACGTGGATGTGGGGTCCGACTGCTGTTTGATTGGTGGATTTTGACATATCTGTCAATGTTATGTCAAAAATAACCAATCATGCAGCATTTGGACCTAGCGTCTACGTATTGCCATCTGGCGGATTTTTCATTCGCGAAAACCCTCATTCAGACTTAGTACAGTCAACGTCAAATAGTTCGCCACACCAAAGGTGACAAAAAGTTGACAACACAACCTCATTCCAATTGTAACAAAGACATGTTGCAATCTTATTGGCTACTGTGGGTGTCACGAACTACGAGTATTTGACGCTGACTGTAGAAAGCATTTCAAAATACAGTCATGACGAATGGCAACGAAGAAAACCTACTTAACCCTAATCGTTAACAAAAGTTTTGTTTGTAA
This sequence comes from Ostrinia nubilalis, assembly GCF_963855985.1. Lineage (NCBI taxonomy): Eukaryota > Metazoa > Arthropoda > Insecta > Lepidoptera > Crambidae > Ostrinia > Ostrinia nubilalis. The sequence goes on along the minus strand of NC_087104.1, from coordinate 12,707,977 downwards.
GGGTTTATTACAAACTTTTTCAGTTTTGAGAGCGTTAACATTCAACATCTACCTTATTTTTTTATGCATATCAAGGCAGGTATTTGATCACAATCGCACCTGATGTTAAGTGGGATGCAGTCTAGGATGGTATATATCTGCCATGTAAGTGCCTATTCACTCTCCCTTTGAAAAGGCCCGGATTATAGTCTTCGGGAATTTTGGAATCGTTTAAAAACATAGAAACTTTTAATTGACAGTTTGACAGTTTCTATTAATAACATGCGTAGGACGTTCGACAAGTTGGACTTTAATAAAATTAATCATCAAGGGGATGACAAAGTTTGATTGATCTAAGAGAAGAAAATATTATGTTAGCAATTTTAATTAATCCTTATTAAGTCTAAACCGACGCAGAGCCTTGAGTTAATAATGTCAAAGTTCGCAAAAATATAAAGATAAGGCAGTAGGGTCATTTACAGAGCCCCGATTGCGCTAACAATTTTCAACTGCAACGCTACCGGACGACGAACGAACTTCAGCTGTTTTGACAAATCCGTATCGCGGTGCCGTTTTGACAGCTAGTTTAAACGACGCTGTAACGTAAACGGAACGCAACTGCGCCTCTGCGTAAAAGCCGACAGAAAGCTACTTTTTCTCACACGCAATTCAAACGCTTCGCGAATATGCAAATAATACCCATATTTATGCGTGCATTAATTCTTCTACATATTCTGTGATAAGCATGCAGGGAGCACGCTTCCCTTTTTCTGTGAAAATTGTAACTACAATCTGCGTATGAGATACAGCTAAACGCAACTAGTCGGCTTACTAATCAGCGATTTAAGAACCTTTTAATCGGCTATTCGGCTACCGTAGCCCCCATAAATATCCTTTTGATGTAAACGTCGACTGTGTCACAAGACAAGTGTCAAAGCTTTGGGGCGTTCATTATTACTCGTTCGGCCGCAAAGGCGACCGCCTCCATTGGCATGCAAATTAATTTTAACTCTGCGTTTAATTACATCGCGAACTTCGTGCGTGGCGGGGAATATTTCACATGTTTCAACTTGCTCCAATTGACTACTGTTTTAGTGAAATTACATTTAAAGAGATACTGAGCTTGTTTATTTTTATGCTTAGTGTAATACAAAGAATACGACGACAACAATATGTTTCGTATAAGATTGAATTAAGTTTGATGTTCCGTCATCAGTATAACGAACATTGTAATTGAAACATAGCACTATACACCTGCATAAGATTCAGTGTCCGCAACTCTAAAACATACCTGGGCCCAACCAAAATAGAAAGACACGGATCTTAACGCGACGTTTATGAACGAGTTACATTATGTACTCACGGCTTGACGTTTCGGCTGCAATGCTGCAGCCGTGGTCACAAGCAGACTGGCGGCTCGCGGCGTCGTCCGTTGGGGTGGGCTTAAAAATATCTGAACCCAGCTTAGGAAACGTTTAGCATGATGTTGACCATTTGCACAATCGACCAACAGCACTTCATGCTTACATTGCTATTTGTTGTTACAATACAATACAGCATCTTTTTCCGTCGTGAAACGCTTTGCACCAGAAATGTGGGGTCTACCCACTAAAACCCAACGGTGTCCTTCTGGGCCATGGAAACGAAGCCGCGAGTGACCCCTATGGTAACACTTAACAGGGTCACTTAAAAGTTAGGGATTGATGGTGAAAACAGGCATTATTGTCCTAAAATTGGACATTCGTCCGCGGCTCCGTCTCAGGCTCGCTCTTGATAGAGTCTTTCCTGCAACATAGTACCAATCACAATTGCCTAAGATGCTATTTAGCTAGTACATACCTGGGACCCGGTTGAGGAATGTCGACTGGCTCATCATCAGCGTCGTAGAAGTCATCTTCTCCTTCTGACGAGGAGTATGAGGTATCTGGTACCAGCAGTGACATCGCTTGCCCTGGACGAAAAGAAATGTGACTGAGTTTCTTCCGCCACTTCTTCTTATGGTGCGTCCACGCTTGGCGAACGGGCTCGCGCGGCAAACTCGACATCCTGCTCACTCAAGAGCAGGGTGAGCAGGACGACCAGCGTGCCGCGGGAGCCCGTTCGCCCAATGTGGACGCACCATTAGAATTAGCCGATATACCTACTCGTATTGTCCCGAAGTGGCGGTAGAGCAAGCAATGAGGGTTTTCGCGTATGAAAAATCCGCCAGATGGCAATACGTAGACGCGAGGTCCAAATGCTGCATGATTGGTTATTTTTGACATGACATTGACAGATATGTCAAAATCCACCAATCACGCAGCAGTCAGACCCCACATCCACGTCCCGCCGTCTAGCGGATCTTTCATACGCGAAAACCCTCATTGGAATGTGTATAAGGGCCCTGAAAGACTAATAAATACTGCCCTGAAAGACAAGAAATAATGTCGAAGAAAATATGTAAAGACATTTTTGCTTTGAAATGTGAGCATAGATCAGCGTGGCGCTGCCCTGTGGACAGACGACCCACTCAAGCATAAAATAGAGACATTAAATGTATGTAATACATTTTTAGCAAGTTACTTATTTTAAAAACAATATTGGCGCGAAAAAACATTTAGACAATTTTATGCTCGTTATTTTTTCAGTAATGTGTACGTTAATGTTATTAAATATGTTCGTATATTATTATAGCAAACTGAAATCGAAGCCATTTGCAACATAATGATTCAGATATTAAGGAAATTCCATTAGTAGTTGTAGCAATTTGTTTTGATTTAAAGAAATATAAATAATCAAAATCCTAAATGTCCAGCGATGAGTGTGTGTGGTGAAAGCGTGCAAAAGGCGGACTTAAAGCCAAATGATGTTTCTACTAGTAATTGTGTTTTCCTGACCTTTCCTATACAAGCCTGCAAGTTTTCTAATGTAGAAAGTCATTTTGAACTGGTGTTTACTTAGTATAACTTATTATAACATAATTTAAACTATTTAGGCTCTCGAACCGACGAATGTCCTCTTTATCTGCATAGTGGGAAATAAAGATTTTCCATCCGCAAGATGTGGGATGATAGTGCTTAGTAGCGACATCTATCCGTTGCTAGCGACAAGTTGCCAGTGCTAAATTTAGCGGCTTTTCTGTTCAACGAGTCAGTTCTCGACAACCGTACTAGATGGCGCTAATAAAACAAATGTTTGATAGCGTTCTTGTGGCAGACAAAGTATCGTAATATTTTTGGAGAAGTACGAACAAATAGTAAGATAAAAGTATAAAGATGGTCATGATAAACTTGAAGGAAACATGGCTCTACAATAAAGAATGAATCAGGGACCAGCAATCTTGCAAAAAATATACTTTTTGACATTTATCAAATGTCAATACGGCCAGATGTGTGCTATATTTTCGGATATAGATCGTTTCATCTACGAAGACGCGCCCCACCACTTTTTGGTCGAGGGAAGCGCCGGGTACGGGCAGTTGGATCCGAGCAATCCGAGCGTCATTATTGTGGTGTGTGGTGGGCGCGTTTTCGTGAATAAAAAGATCTATAATATTGGCTTTATTAAAAGTTTATACTGACTGGGCGCATCGATGTCTTCTAACGGTGGTATGGGATGGGTGGGCGAAGGCAGCTCCCTGCATTCCGAGCCCATTTCCACTCTGGCCACCTCTGAACCTGACCAGAAAACGGTTTTAATACATTAACTTCTTCTTCAAATCTTTTTACAATTTATACAGTCAGCGTCAAATAGTTCGTGACACCTGAAATAGTCAAAAAGTTCGCAACACGTCTTTGTTACAATTAGAATAAGGTTGTGTTGTCAACTTTTTGGCCACTTTGGGACAACAACTATTTGACGGTGACTGTACAGTCGATATTAGCACATCAGGTGAAACATTTTTGCTGCAATATTTAGCCTAGGCGCAGACCACCGATTTTTTTGTTGGCCGATAGTTGAGTCGGGCTGTTGAAGCTGTTGTTGAGTATGAAAGTGCGCCGATTTGGTATCGGCCGATTCTTCATACAAATAGAAACTAAAAGTCGGTGGTCTGCGCCTAGGCTTAGCCTTTATTACAACGAGATAAGACTCCAACGTGTACAGATTAATGTACTGTCGTCCGTATAGAAAAATAAATAAACACACGATAGTAACTCTTCTAAAGTACTTACAAGGTGAAGGGTGGCGTTAATGTGGATTAAGCCGTTCACGGAGAAAGCAAGTTTTCATTTATCATTTTGCATCTTAAGACAATGCATAAAGGTACTAAATAGTGTAGCAATTACACTGACATTACACGGGTTGAGTTAAATATCACAGATACAAATGATTTGACCCTACATTTTTGATTTGATAGATCAAATACACCGTCCAATTCAAAATTGTCAAAGTTAAACACATTGTTCAACACTAGATTGTTTACCCAACAACTCATTTGCTAATCTATAGCTCGATTATAAATAGACACTGTACATTGCTACTTGGTTTTTATTCAATATCAACCCTTAGCATTATGTCCACAATGTTCACAATCACTGATGTATCATAACATTAGAATTTTCTTAGAAAACAACAAATATATTATTTATTGTAATGTTACTGATAGATAAATGTTTCTTAGTGTCACTGTATTGTATAAGTGCTCCGTTCAAGACGAAAGGCGACGCGAGAACAGATATAGGCGCATAATTAAATTAAAGCGCTCACCGAGTGATAGTACTCGGTACTATATCGTTTAATGTAATGGGTTGTAATTTTCTCGCCTCCATATTCATTTATCTATTATTTAATTCTGGCAACACTGATTCGGATATCATGAATAATTAAGAAATTATTTCGTTGCGAAGAACCACTGTTTAAAGTGGAATGGAGTTTCGTCTCTTTTCATTGCTGCTACCATTTTGGCTGAAATTCTACCATTTGAATTTGTATTTAGAAAGTTGCAGAACGATCTTAAGCTTAGGCGCAGACTATAGACTTTTAGAAGGCCAATAGTTGGGCCCGATTCTAATTTGTATGAAGAATCGGCCGATCCATCTCCATACTGATTAACAGCCCGACTCAACTATCGGCCAACTAAAAATCGGTGGTCTGCGCCTAGGTTTAAATGTATGATAATAAAATGTAAATAAATACTTGTCATATTAAAATTTTACGTAAATACCTTGTTTGATATGTGATTGGGAATTCGTTGGTCCTTGGTACACGCCATTGACGGGATTTACTGTATTCTGTAAAACAAACAGCATGTCAAACATTGATATATTTTATTAATAATCGTGTTATCAGTGATAAATAATTACGAATTTCGTGATAATTGCTGTAATATAATCAATATTGGGTGTGTAATACATCATTGAGATAACACACTTGAGTGTATTATGAATAAACATAATATGCAATTATAGCATGTGTTGAGGAAGGTTAAATTTTTGGTGCAAAATAGTGACGTGACTACGTGACGATATTTTCCAATCAAATAACCTTAGATAAAGTAAGGAGCATTTGATCGGAAAGTCATGAATTATGTGATTCATAATAGTGTGTAAAAATATAATAAAGTGAGCATAATATATAATAGCGTCAACTGTACCTTAGCTATTTGAAGAAGCACTATGGAATGTTTAATGTTATCCAACATTGCCTGCAAACAAAAAATAACGGTCTATGACTACGCTGAAATTAATCGCAATTTGCAGTTAAAATAGCCCATTAACATTTATTAAATTTTTATTACATAAAATACAATTTTATCAATTTTTCTTTTAAATTATAATTTACTTGAGAAAGGAAGAAGATAGCTTGCCGTGTATTCATCTGATATCGTCTCTTTTGTTGGAAAATTAAAAATAATATGAAGCTAGAAGTAAAGTGTCTATACGCAACGTTTATTTGTATGGGGATGGACATGGTCGAGTATATCTGTTGTTTAGGCTTTTGTTACAGGTTTAAATACGTAAATAAGTATTTACACCATTATTTTATTACACTTACATTGGAGTGATCTAAAATTACTTGTCCTTTACTCTTTTCATGAGGATCAGCTAGTTCCGACACCCGCGTGTTCATTTTCTAAAACAAACAAAATACAATAATTTAATCAATAGAGTCAAACTGATCTATCGATGACGTCAAATTTTGAAGTTGAAATACTGACAAATATCTATGGCTAGTTGACAATCGGTAAATCCGAAAGACTGCCCTCTTGACGGAATCATCAAGATCTGTGTCCCATGACACCATCGACCATGACCAGTGCCTCCCGCCAGTCATTACTTTATAGCATTCACCTAATGCTCTCGCTCTTTCTCTTACCGATCAATCATGATCTGCAGGTAGGCGTCTTCAGAGATCTCTAGCTGGCTTTCTTACCGACACTAGCTCGATCATAATTTGAAGATATGCGTTTGCTTCAGACATGCGGCGCTCTAGGTCATGTGTGGATGGCGCGGGGCCGGCATAGATCGCGACCAGCGCTCGCGCCGGCCGTGCCGTGATATCGTGTCTTCTAAAGCGCGCACCCACCGCGCTCTGATAGTCGTGACGCGATATCTTTAACGCATTCACCCATCGCTCTCGCTCTTTAGCTGGCTCTCTTACCGATACTAGCTCGATCATGATCTGCAGGTAAGCGTCTGCTTCAGAGATGCGGCGCTCCAAGTCTCCATGTCGATGGCGAGGGGCCGGCATAGACCGCGACCAGCGCTCGCGCCGGCCGTGCCGCGATATCGTGTCTTCTAAAGCGCGCACCCACCGTTCTCGCTCTGAACCGTCTCTGGCCTGGAACAAAAGGAATAGACCAATATTATTATTATAATTAAGATGACGGTTTGATTATGAATGTTGAATAATTTATGCGACAAATACTATACAGATTGATTGGATTGGACATTGATCCGTTTGTATTAGGACTAAAGCATCGTCGTCGTCTGATAATGGTTTTTGAACTATTATTACTACAGAGAAGGATTGGATTTCCTTCTAATAGCAACAATAAGAATTACCGAAATCAGCTTGTCTCCAATTACTTAAATGCTACTTCAGTTAATCATAGTAGATTAGAGCGATCATTTAAATTACCGACCTATCTTTATTGAACATAATCCGAACTTCAAATGAATGTTTTAAGTTCTATTAATTCAATGAAGAGTCGCAACATTTTCTTTTACCCGCTTTCACGTATGTATGATGTTATTTGTATCTCAAGCGACAATCATATTCATTCAAAACGCATACACGCCTCAAATGCATTGCTTGGAATGAAGTGATTTCTTAAAAGTTCACCTGTTTTGTTTAAATTGACAACAACCATTTCATCGAATTGTTTCGTACAGAAACGTATGTGTAACGTAAGTAAAAGTACTTATTTTGGAGACAAGTGAAATAAAATATTGATAGAGATAATTTTATGGCCATAATGCACGCAGAACTGACGGCCGATGGGGCAGCAAGGTTCTGGAGTGGAGGCCGCGTACCGGAAATCCACCCACAAGATGGACCGACGTCATCGTAAAAGTAGCAGGAAGGCGCTGGACGTAGACCGCTACCAACCGGGCAACATAGAAAGCATTGAGGGGGGGCCTATGTTCAGCAGTGGACGTCCTATGGCTGAGATGATGATGATGATGAATGCATAATGAGAATTTCTTTAAACCAATCAAGTTCTCATATCGAGCGAGATACGTTTTGTGTAGATTCTTATATTTAAAGATACGGCATAGAGAGGAGTTGTGTCAGAAGTATGTAGTACACTGGAGTCGGCAGTCGGTACAGCAATTTAATAATATTCGTAACAATGCGGTATTTGTTATATTTCTAGGGATCACACAATGGTCGGAAGCAAGCTGGCAGTTCGACTAATGAAGTTGATATGGAGACTTGTTTACACAATGAACGTAGTATTAATGAGGACAGCAGAAAGAAAGACGGAATTGAATTGCAGTTAGTCAAGATTCGGCAGCTTGAATTAGTCAGATTTTCAGAAATAAAGATGATTTCTTAAGTGTGTAAACTCTTGTGTTCTCTAAGTCAGGGTTTCCCAATTTTTTTTTTGCCCCGTACTACTCCGCCCGCACGCCCTGCCCCTCCCTTGTGCGTAAACAAGTCGGTGCGAGCGAACAACGTCGGTCACGAAACGTGGGATAATATTTTTTACGGAACCCTTGCGGCCTTTCCACGGAACCCCAGGGTTCCGCGGACCACCATTCGGGAACCGCTGCTCTAAGTAGTCACGAATTACACATACCTGGAAGTGGAACGTCTTGTGGTCGACCGTGATAGTGAAGGTGGAGTCGTCTTCGTCGTCGATGCCGATGACAGCCGCCCGCAGCCTGACGCAGCCGCGGCGCACGCCTCGCATCATCTTCTCTTTTGACTGGAAAGACAGAGAGGAAATATTAATTAATGAGTTTGTCACTGACATATTTGGAGAATGCTGGTGTCTAAGGTCTAATGATACATGTGATTGTGCACACTAAATATCTGAGGTTAGGTTCCAATATTTGACAAGTCAATGCCTGCGAGTTGGCAAAAAATTCACGTCTTCTTTACTTGTACATAGTATACCAAAAAAAGTTTTGCTCTAAAACGAGCAAAAGTTACCGTTTTGCATTATTTTCACATTAAAAATAACAAGGATAGCCTTGAATCGTCAAATAACAGCGCGTGCGCATAAAACAAAATCGCTAATCAACCGTTCAATTGTCCTTTTGAATTTTAAATACATACAAACTTACATTATATGTAAATACCTTTGATTTTACAGGATGATCCGAATGATCAGTTTGATAGTCGTATTCACGAAAATGAAATTAAATAAATATGAAATACCTAGTTACAATTATTATGCCTCTTTTAATATTGCGGATGTACGGCCAGCCTGTAAACAATTTCGATATATCTTTGTCTCTTTCTTATAAATAAAAGAACAGTATCTTCTAAGGGAGAGTGTGTGTGATATTGATTTTTAAAAAGTTTATCTAAATTCATCCTTTACTGTCCTGCAAGCCATAAAGTTGTCACAAAGCCCCATGACAAATAAAATCGAATTGAATACATCAAAAGGAATCAGACTGTAGATTGTTTTGTAAATTCTATCGTCCACATTTTACATGCAGGTTTAGGGCCAGTTAGAACTTGAACTCGTGACGTGAAGTGATATCGCAAATATTTGAGGATTCTGAAGATGGACACCATTCGCCGAGCTTACAATACAGTATTTTATGAGAGAGCAGGTAATAAATTTGTACTTATAAAAGCTTACTTTTTGACAAAATTTTAGTATAATTATTGTGCCGGACTTTTTTCGGCAGACCCATGTATTTGGGCCTTTTCGTGATCAGTGATATACATATTATTACGAATTCCTCAAAATCTTGCACGTAAGTTAAACTTCTTGAATTTACAGAATTTGTTAGACCTTCTTCAACCGTAAATTCCAATTAGTATAGGCATTTTTAGTAATATTAACTGCAAAGTTTGAAAGCCAATATTTTCAACTTTATTTACTTATTTCACCCGAAGATTTCTAAATACAACATCTTTACAAACAAAGGCAAAAGTGATCTTAACCAAACACTTCTCCAATAAAATTCGCAGTTAGTTGCCTGACATTTGCAACTCCAGTGGTGATAATTCAGCGCTAACCGAGGTGGCATTTAACTGGACGTTCGCTACAATTGCTGACCGGGGAGTAAGGGGGTTCAGTTCATGTCACAGAAAATTAGGGTTTGGCTTCGTCGCTTCTTCTACTTCACTTTTCAGAATACTAGTCATAAAAAGTTATAAAAGAGCTTTTTTATTCATTCATAACATTTGACGTCTAGAACTGGACTCTACATTTACAAATAACCCTCCTTCTGGCGCAGTCGGGTAAAAATGTCTCAAGTCATTACTTCACCTCGGAAAACTTTACCGAACATTAGACCTCCCTTTCCATATACACTTCGCAATATTCCACACCAGCAGTCATTTGTTAAAACCTTTTTTTTCTTCTGCATAACTTTGCAACTATGCAACCGAGTTCCTCTCACCGACATTTTGCTTTGTTACAAAACACTTAGGTGAATTCAATGACGTTTTAAATTTATGCTTTAATTTAGAGGTGTCTAAGTTGTCAGATGGACACTGAGATATGGATTTGGTCCAATTCCGCCGACCGATTTAGACGTCTGTCTCTCTTACAATTTTTGTGAGTGACTAAGACGGATATAGTTGACACATCGAAATTGATTTGCAAAGTAGCGTCGGTTCACGATGGGTTAATTCATTCCGATTATTGACCGATAACGAAACAATAGTGTGCAGATATAGAACGGTTCTAGTGACCCGCGATGGTATTACATCAAATCATACCGGAAGGTTCAATTCAATTTGAATAATATGTATTACATTTTACAGTATTATTATTTTTAAGTATGCTGTTCCATATTAATCCCCATAGTATCTATAGTAATATCATCATAGTAAACAAGCCTTTTTTTAATGTAGAGATACTAAGTATGTAATAAAATATTTGATCACCCAAATAACCTGACGAGTATTTACCTCGTGTCTATTTAGGGTTCGAATTAATCATTTGGAATTGACATTATTAAGCCGAAATAGGAATTCAAAATCAAAATAATACTATAAATAGGAGCCGATATTTGACTTCCCAAAAACGCACAACAAAGAAAGGTCAAAGTATCAAAGTAATACAAGATCCCTATTCATTACCATTTCATTTTGCAAAGAGCCTGTTGCCTTTAAACGTGAAAAAGCTGTTTGGCCTCTTGATGGATTAGTCAGGCTCAGGTCTCATTGCAAAATGTCTTTTCCTTTCAATAACATCCAGCGAAGCATACAGTAGATATAATAACACGGAAAGTGTAACTTAAGAGTTCAGGAACTGGAAAAACAAGACACCAAAAGGGAATTACGACAAAAAAGCCTCCGAAAAGTTTTCACGACTATTTCTATATCTAGTTTTCACTATTACTATGTAGAGCTATAGAGTGAAGAAAAAGCTTATTTGATAATGGTTAATAGTACTGGAGAAATTTCCAAAATCGCAACGAAAATAAGAAGAAATAGGAGGAATAAGATCAACTTTCATCCAACCAGATACAATGCTGATGACTGTCGCAGCGACATCAAAATTTTAATGGTTATAAAAACAGATAAATCACGGAATACTAGCTCCCATCCTGGGACTTACGCTTGACCATATTATAATGAATTACGCAACAAAAAAAATCTAGGTCGAACTGAACGTGATATAGTTTATCTCAGCTGCAATTTGGACACAATCCCTCTAACGAGTTGCATGGTCTAAATCACGAATTGTAAAGATAACAACAAAAAGAACATTTCTAGATCACATTATGACCTTGGAGGCAAAATGTAACATACAATCATAGCTAATTTTGATTGTCTGCTGATAACAAATGTCTTCGATTAGTTCTAATGCCATTTTAATGCCTAGGTTGGAATGAGGTATAGACAAGATTTATTGATCTGATACAAACACGATTGACTGAGTCACAAGTTATTGAATATAAGCAAATTGCCTTGTAGTAGATGGACAGATACTTTTCATTGTGTATTATGCTTAACTGACATTCAAAACGCAGCGTAGGACGTTCATCCAAAAGGTGGACGACTTCATAAAGGTAGCAAGAAGGCGCTGGATGCAGGCTAATCCAACTCGCAAATCTGGAACTCACTGAGGGAGGCCTGTGTTCAGCAGCGGACGTCCTGTGGCTAAAATGATGATGATGTCCAGAAGAAATCGCGGCTTTATATCTAGGAAGGATGGTAATTCTATGCTTGAATATGACTCTCTCGCTACAGTCCTATGATCGCTAAATTGAAGTCGAGTCCATTGAAGCAACTAAAGATAACTATAAAATCTTTTCAGATCCCCGAGTCAAGGACTGGTTTCTGATGACGTCACCCTGGCCAGTAGCGTCGATCATAGCAACATACTTGGTTTTCATCAAAGTTATCCTGCCCAGGTTCATGAGGGACCGAAGAGCGTACGAGCTGAGGACCATCATCAAGTGGTACAATGTGGTGCAGATTGTAGCTAATGCCATCGTTACTTGGGGGGTAAGTTGTACTACATTTTACTATAATGGTTTAGGAGGGTAATAAAATTAGGCGAGATACTTCAGACTCAGTCAACGTCAGGTCATTTATTCCCCACGGCAGTCTCGCACATCATCATCATCATCAGTTCCTGTCTCCACTGTACCAGCACCGTCTCTAATTTATCAGAGGCAAATGGAGGATTTTCTTTAACTCTCTATGTTGACCAGACGGGTTAGAGAGGACTGACGTTCGCAAATAAAAATTGGGATATGGAACGACGAATTTAAAACCACAGTCATGGCAACAAAAAAAAACTTGATACTTTATCGATATTATGTATCGACATTTAACGTGCATATCTCTACAGTTCCGATATTATTATCCCTCTCATTATAATAGCTTAACAATCTGATTGTTGAAATAGAACAATCTGAGAAGTGTTTGTCAACATAGCTTAGCCCACACGCATGACACAAAGGATTTTCATCGCTGATACCATCTGGTTCAGGTCCTCAACGAATGTGGCAACACAGACACTATTGTTTCGAATATACATTACATTTAACATAATTGTATTGCAAGACGAATTAATTCTACCGCTATTATTCTATCACGTCATCGTGTAGATTTAGGATTTTGTTTTTTTCTTCTGTTGCTTAAATGTGTAATCGCGTTTTTTCGCAATATTTCTGACAGACCTTGTCTACTTCAAGATTTTATCGTTCGTTCGTCGTTGATTCTTCAAGATTTTATCGTTCGTTTCAGCCAAATGACGTCCACTGCTGGACAAAGGCCTCCCCCCAGGAATTCCTTAACGACCGGTCATGCGCTGCCCGCACTCAGATACCAGATGCTTTTATATTTTTAATAGGTAATGATTTACTTAAATAGACGCAAATACAGATAAAACAAATAAACATTTGTAAAGATGATTACAATGAAAAATTGTAGAGCACAGCTAAATCCACACATTATATTTTTCTTTTATAAAATATTAATTACATTACAAAATTAAATACACTTTAAATAACAGACAGTCTGTATTGCGTTTCATTGTATATTTGTATTGTGAAGTAACCAGCTTCTTAACCAGTTTGTTTTGCGTTTAAACAAATATGGGTAAAAATATTGTACAAGAGAATGCATTTATTTTACGCCAAATATGTGTCACAGTATCTTTTCTTTTAAAAGTTTAAACCTCTAGTCCGGGGATTAAGCCCGGTTGAGTTATGTTTACGAAATAAGCGCTCCTAATAGAAATGACAGTGGACTCCAGTCTTGCAGAAGAGTCGACTCTTAACTTGGATAGTAATTAAACTGCTCATACAAAGCATTCATCCATAGGTATTCAAATAACCGAGATTTTATGATGTTGATCGCAAACATTTCTGAAGTGAAGTACGCAATCCTACTATTTCGCCCGTATTCACAAACATTACTATGAGGTCTCACAGAGCAGTGAACAGTGTCACACACGAACCAATCACAGAGCTCTATTCAACGCTGTGCGTTCGATTAGCTGCTTCACTTAAGAAAGCATCGTTTGTGAATACGGGTGTTTGTCTTCACGCACTTTTGTTATCTTGGTTATAACTAGTTAGGCTGGGATGATAAAAAGAAACTGTTCAGCAGTTTAGCAGATTGGATTAAGGAAAACCGATGTTACTTTTATAAGACTTTAGTGTCACAGATCGGCATAAATTATAGCCTATATGTTAATCTGGGTTATAAACAATAATACTGTAAAGTTTCAACAAAATCCGTTCAGTAGTTTTTGCGTGAAAGAGTAACAAACATCCTGACATCCATACTTTCGCATTTATAATATTAGTAGGATAAATAAAAAATAAGAGAGAATGCCGACTCTACCAACATTTTCCGTTAGTCTATCAGCGCCAAAATCATTGCAAAATCAACAGAAACTCAAAGACGACTCAAAGCAATTGATGGAGAGGGTACACAGCACAAAGCCGAATTGTGGAGGGCTCTCTTTCCCTCCTCAGTACCCCTTTGTGCCGAAATAATGGATCGCTGCTTTACGGAACAACTATGTTATGTAACGGCAACGCCATTCTTGAAATTGAAACCTTTGGATATTGATTTGATACATACGAATCAGATTGATGCTAAATCTTCTGGCAACTTCAAAGAATTTACAATTGCATCAGACCTATTATAATATCCTGGATGAAAACATTGGGCGTATTTAGGGAGTGGAAGAATTGGAATTTCTCTACTAACAGTTAAAAAAATATGTATACTTTGAGGCTGAAATAGTCTTACATAGTATTTTATGTCCACGCGCTTTAGCAGTTAGAAAATAAGATTAGAAACTATACGTATGTAAAGTTTGTATATAAATAAATGTTGTGTGAGAGACCCAGACAGTTGGGGCAAAAGCACAAAAATAAAATAAATAAATTACTCGGTGAAAGAGCGATTGGAGATATTATTCTAAATATTTACAACCAAAACATTGATAAATGCACATTTTATTTCTTTACAACCTGGACAATCATCATCATACATAAGCCACGAGTTAAAATAATTGAAGACCATTAGAAAAGTGGAAAAATTTACATAAGTGATGGATAGCCAAAGAATGTAATGTAACACATCAACCTACATAATACCTATAAAGAACGACTTTTAAAACAAGAAGAGGTGTTATACTATGGATACCTTTTTTCGTTGGGAAATGCTGCGCATACCTACCGTACTTGTACTACATGGGGACGGTCAGTGGGATACGTGGGATTTTCCCCGCCAGAAGAGCATATTGATACCTAGCCTTATCAAGCTGTAGATCCTGGCTACACCGGAGATCCAGCGGTGTGAACGAGAGGTGGGAATAGACCCGTTAGCCTTATCAAAATTTTAAAAAGCTTACATTCAATAAACTCGAATGCTAGCCCAGCTTAAGAGGGAAGAAAGGAAAGGTATTCAAAGAATGCTCGATGTCGGACTTGAACGCAACCGATAGTGCCACGCCTCATCCAGCACTTTCATATCAACCACGAATATTAGTCAGGCAGGTGACTCACGCGCAGTCGCGGATCTTTTGCAATTGTTCCAGCATTTTATTGTTGCACATTTCCAAAATTGGGCAAAGAAGTCGAATTCGTCATTGTTTATCTGTTTAAATGTGGCTTGAACTAAATCGGAACGAAAATTTAGACGTCCTATCAAAATGTATCAACAGACCATCGTCATTTCAACTACTGCCGAACACAACACTATCCCAATGATTTCTAGATTGGCAACTATGATGTAGTAATGCAAAGAAAAATACGAATATTAACATTACATTACGTACCATAGAAATGACCAATTTAAATCTTATAACTAGGTACTAGCTAGTAATTATTATATTCAAGCGTTACAGATAAGTGCTCTAATGTGAATTCGCCTCAATTTTACTGTCGCTTATCGCCCGACCTTTCATTCAGAGGCTATTGCTTCAACAACATTACAATGTATTATCGAGGAAGTGAACAATTTAATTAATGCATTGTAGTGGTATCGATCGATCCTAAACTCGATTAAGATTCATAGATCAGTCGGCATCAATCTTCAGCAGAGAGCAAACGAAATAAGCTTAGAGGCATTGAATATATGAAACCATTACGGTTGAACGAACGCTCTGCTTTATTCGATCACGAGTCAAAATAAAATAAATAGATTTAAAAATGACATAAATCAAAGGGCTAAAAGGTGCGTTCTCTTTTTTCGTATTCACTTTTAGAGGAAATAAATAAGGAATAATAGAAAAATGCAATTGTTCTGTCATAGTCATAATATATCCGGTTTGAAGGAGGATCAAAAAAGATATTATTCACTAGCTTATCTTGTCCTTTCTGCGATATACCAATTTCGCTAGTGAATGAATCATTCAATAAACTCGCTTTATGATATACCCATTTTTGTGACATTAAAGATTAAACAATTAAATGATACGAGCGTATACAAAATGAAGCTAAAAGGTATTACTAAGGCTGGGTTGCACGATCTTACTTTAACTTTGACAAACGTCAAAAATCTGTCAAACTCCATACAAAAAACATCGGTTAGCGTCATAGTTACGGCCAGCCTAACAGAAGCAAAAACGTAAAACTTACTGAAGCTTTTAATTTCTAGGCTTTTTCCTTGCATCCGTAGGTGTGAATGACAGCTTCTTCACAAGATAAATCTTGCATCACTTGTTCGGAATCCCGATTAGGAGTGACACAATGCATATGGTTGGAGATTAATTACAATCCTCTGTTCTACGTGTGTCCGATCGAAAGGGCGTAATGAATAGTGTGGTAGAGCTAGACAATCATCACAAATGGAAATAGATTCAGTAAGAAAGTTAGAAGGTGATATAGAACTATAAGTTTGATCTTAGATTTTTTACCACTAAAAATGTTTCGTTTTGGTACTCAACAGATTTTCTGACATATTAAAGTTGAGGTGCTCTATGTAAGGTACTGTTAGGCTGAGCTTTGGTGAAGTCTTTTTAAAAAATGATAATTATTATTGCTAATAGAAATACACTGGTTGATTTTGGAAGAGGCAGCCGTCACGCACGAGTGGTAGCGAAGAACTCTATCCATCTCGGGCAAAAATTCTGATGCCGCAGGATTTTCTGGGCATCAGGGGTATTGTATACCTACATCTGAGGGATGTAACAGTAGGTACGATACATCAAGGTATATTCTTTAAGTATTTTATGTAAAGGTTTCGATTTTGAATATAAGTAATGTTAGTAAGATTTGCAACATCATCACCAAATAAGAAGAAATAGACATGATCGAGCTCCCAAACGTAATTAGATCAAATTATGGCACTGACATCGACCTCAATTGTGGTATAATTGGAATCGTCACACGGCTGCTATCGGTCAACGGCTCGAATCGATGTTATCTAAACACAGGGCCCGAGAACCAAACGTGTAATCGATTAGATTCGTGATTGTTGCTTTCATTGTTCGACACGGTTGGAATAATGGATTTTGGTGATTCAATTCAATTTGAATGTACAGAAGGTTAGACGGCAGTAAATTAAGACTACATTTTCATCCTTTACGTTGCACTGAAAATGTAGCTCTATATCTCGGGGAATAAGTCTAATCTTGGGTTAAGATGTTTTATCTAATAGGTGGATCAACGACCTCTTAAAAGTAGCAGGAAGTCGTTGGATACAGGCCGCTACCAATCAAGCGATGTGGAAATCATTGGGGAAGACCTATGTTCAGCAGTGGACGTCCTGTGGCTGAAATTATAATAATCTGATGGGCTGTAAATGTAATGTATACCACTGTGCTTGGCTTAAGAATCAATAAATCTCTACCAAGGGCTCTCAGTAAATACAAGCAATTAGGCAGCAGAGCCCATCTGGCTATCGGTGAGTGATTGATAAAAAAAAATTCTCATTTTTAAAGTAACAACAGCCTAACTCGAAATAAGGACTAAAGCCCCACTGGTAGAGCAGAAGGGCAAAAGAAAACGCGAGGAACACCACACAGGTTGATTGTCGACTACATTGTACATTGGAGAAAGCGATACAAACCGGTACATTAAAATTTCCTGGAAAGTTTTTGTATGAATATTCCACTTTGGCCATCAAAGTAAAGAACATAGTCTTCTTGATCATAAGACGTTTGAAGCTCCTATGAATCTTTCTCACGTTTCCGATATAATTTAAGGTATTTACCTAATTTCAGATGACGTATTAATTTAAGTGTGTTCAGAAGATTTTCTTCCTACTGAAAGGAAATTTTTCAAGTAATTAAAAAAACAGTTTGAGATGCAACTCTTAATCCAAAAAGAACCGTCTAAATGTGTCTTGTAATTCGTTTGGTACCTACCTAACAAGGACTCGGAAATTCAGGAACAACTCATAATCAAAATAACCCCTACCAACTACCAAATAGGTGCGCAACTATAAACCGATCTACTTCGCTGGCCAACTAATTGGGGAACGCAGTGTTGTGAGAGTAATTAGCCAAGTGGGCTGTTCACGACGTTTTGTCGGTCGTTACGTTATTGACGTGTAATTGGCGCGATACACGTGTAGAAGACAACCGTGAATGGAACGTTACACGTTCTGGAACGTGGAAAGTAAGATGTTATTGGGTAGTTGACACCATTAACTAATAATTCCGAAGTAACTTGGGAAGTAACTAGTTTTCAACTATCTATAACAGATTTGTACCACAAATATGGTTATTTCAGTCCAGATAGTCATTTAGATACTTCATAAAAGTATGTACAATTGATTTGTGGTGTCAAAAGATAATAATTTATAAACTCATGGATTTTATCAACACTAGATGGATAATGGAGGACTAACGCTGGAAAACTAATCAGCAACTGTGAAATATTACCTAAAACTGTGTACATATTTCAATGTGAGTGAAGTTTATGTGTACACTATGAAGTCATGATGTTTCTCTCACTAGCAAACGCGAGTAGAAAAACACTTTCACACATACAATATGGTTAAGCTAAAGCTCATAAATAGGAGGCTGTACCGAGGGGAGAATCATATTAATAACTAAGCGAAGCGCGTCTACAATTTACGAGAATGGATAAGAAAGTACGTCTGACTCAACACCGGTTGGTTTCCTAGAAAATGCGGTGTACGTGTGCAGACAAACAAGATAGATCTCATCTTTAGGCTGTGGCCTCAGTACAGAGCCCAGCTAAGGCACAGTTCATATACAAAAGTCAAAGAACAATCGTTCGTTCGCTCGTTTCAGCCGAATGACGTCCACTGCTGGACAAAGGCCTCCTCCAAGGTTTTCCACAATGAACGGTTCTGCGCTGCCCGCATCCAGGTTCTTCCCGCGACCTTCACCAGATCGTCGGTCCACATAGTAGGAGGCCTGCCCACGCTACGTCTTCCAGCCCGTGGTCGCCACTTGAGAACTTTTCTGCCCCAACGGCCATCGTCTCTACGAGCTATGGCGGGGCACTGCCACTTGATTTAAGCAATTCTGCGAGCTATGTCGGTCACTTTGGTTCTACTGCGTCCAAAGTCAAAGAACAATAAGCCTTCATATAACCCAGGCAACTTCTGGGGATGTAAGCCTTCTCAAAATCACCAACACCATGGTGTACTCAGCGTCAAATAGTTCGTGACAACACCGAAAGTAGCCAAAAAGTTGGCAAACACGTCTTAAGGTAGCGTTGTCAACTAATTGGCCACTTTGGATGACGCTGACTGTACTGTACCTACACTACCTACAAATTGTTGTTAAAAGCAAGTTGATTTTATAATTTAGCATCTTATCATTTCAGATAATGTATTTTGAACTAGGCTTGGGATAAAACTATTTATTTTGATTATTAATATGTCATTTTGACGTGTTACTTTTTCACTGCATAAGCGGATGTTTGCGACCTTATCGGTTTTTATCAGATCAGATAACAGGAAATTTGCAATATTAAGTCAGCTATGAAACGTATCGAAGGCGTTACTACAGTGGTTCAACCTTCAGAGCACTCAATTTAATAACAGGCTTCCAAATAACTTGTAAAATTGAAGACTAATACGTGCTTAAAGATTTCCCGGATTATTTCAGGCTTTATATCTTTTCGAAATTATAATAATGCAAGCCTTCTATACTAAAGACTAGTAAGCTAGAAGCTTTATAAACACTAGGCGATTGTATTTACACAACTCAAACGTGAATGGCATTCATAACTGTGACGCTGGAATCAGAATCCCACTTCAGTTCTTTTAGCTAGTGGGAACACGGCTTTACAACCGTTTGCTGGCAAAGTGTGACCTATTTTGTGGCTATCCCCTTTACTGCCACGCCAAGGCTAGCTGTTTCATAAAAGATACGACATGACGGAGTGACATTCATAAATAATGAGTGGAACTAGCGAGATGGGAACTTATTGGGACGGTTGTCCAGTTTTTGAAGACCCACCATAATATTTGATGTGCTAATAAAATGGCTAAAAGTGACTGCGTTTCTTCCGCCATTTCTTCTCGGCACCAGCCCATATTATGTTGTCTCGAAGTGGTGGTAAGGCAAGCTATTTGGGACGTGTATAAGAGCCCTGGAAAGGTTAGGACCTTTCTTAGTACAAAATAAAAAAACTGCGACTAAAAAATAATGACCTTCACAGGTACTGATTACAAAAGTTTTATGCCCGTTTTCACCATTAATCCCTAATTTTTAAGTGACCCCTTTGAAAACAAAATTCCTGTTAAGTGTTACCATAGGGGTCACTTAAAAATTTGGGATTGATGGTGAAAACGGTCATTAGCCAACTCTATCCCCTATCTCGTAGGTACTATTATTTTTTAGAATGCACAAAATCTGTACATCATTAGTACTGTAATAGTATACTCCAAGAGTAATCGAACTGCCACGCGATAAATATAACTTGACCCGGTAGAATTATTAAGAGGCACTTATGAGTGGAGGCCTTTGTCCAGCAGTGGACGTCTTTCGGCTGAAACGACGACGACGACGACGACTTATGAGTGATAAGGTGGTTGCTGTGGCGCCATCCTACCTAGTCGCTTCAAATCGTAGCCCTTGTTTACTAAACATTATGATTAGATTTACATGTTTACGAAATCGGTTAGAGAATTCCTGATTTGGTAAGCAAATAGCACATTGCAGACTCAAAGCAATATGGTTATCTAAGTCAGTGTTTTTCAACCTGTGGGTACAAGTGGTGGCACAAGCTACATCAGTAAAAAAAAATCTTATTAAGACATGTTAATCAGAAATTTAATTATGCAAATGTTGTATGGATTGAAGTATTCGGTCCCTACAAACATATTTGTAACATTATAAAATGCATGAAAAAAAAGCGACCGGTCGGGGGGTCGCCAAAAAATGTTTCTAACTGGGGGGTCGTGTCATGAAAAAGGTTGAATAACACTGGTCTAAGTTACTGAGTCTGCTAGTGTGACGTTTGTAATGTTAGTTTTTTTCAGAGACTAAAAGAGATGGAGATATCTTTTGAATTTCAAATTTCTATGTGCAATTTAGAATTCTAACGCTTTAAAGACACGCCAGAGCTTTTACGACTAGTAAAAGAATCAATGGTTTATCACTCTTACTTTTCTTGTAGAGTCAGCGTCAAATAGTTCGTTACACCCAAAGTGGCCAAAAAGTTGGCAACACAACCACGGTAATACACAACCCTATTCCTATTGCAATAAAGACGTGTTGCGAACTTATTGCCTACTTTAGGTGTCACGATTTATTTAACGTTGACTGTACGACTTTAATAGCATACATTATTTGGTTGTACTTTAACCTTGGTTACTGTGATGTTAACATTTTTTTCCAGATAATGACGTCAGGCTGGACAACCACATACCACTTCGGGTGCATGCTCCCGGATTACTCAATGAAACCTGAACCTTTACGAATGCTGCGCTTCCTCTGGTGGACCATCATCATCAAGCTGCTGGAGCTGTGGGAGACAGTGTTCTTCGTTCTGAGAAAGAGAGAGAGGCAGGTGTCATTCCTGCATGTATACCATCACTGCAGCACGTTGGTCATTGTGTGGTCAGCCGCCAAGTACGTTGGAGGTGAGTATCAGAGTATCAAGATCTGTCATTCGCTTTTTTCTTCTTGGAGAAGCAATCCACCTTCGGCCTGATCATCACTTACCATCAGGTGAGATACAGGCCAAGAGCTTCCTCGTTGTGGATTAAAAAAAAAAAAAAAAAAAAAAAAAAAAAATTGGAAAAATATAAACTTTACTACAACCATAAGTTATAGCTAAAATCAAGTGGCAGTGGGCGGGGCACATAGCTCGTAGAGCTTATGGCCACTGGGACAGAAAAATCCTCGAGTGGCGGACGAGCCGGAAGACGTAGTGTGGGCAGGCTTCCCTCTAGGTGGACCGACGATCTGGTGAAGGTCGCAGGAGGTGCCTGGTAGCGGGCGGCGCAGGACCTGTCTTTGTGGAAAACCTTGGAGGAGGCCTTTGTCCAGCAATGGATGTCTTTCGGCTGAAACGAACGAACAACTACAAGACAACGCGGTGGCTTGAAAAGTGTAATAACATTGCATGTACTGTCACCATAAGCCAGCATTAAAATTGTATGTACGTTTCTATTCTAGACTTACTCGCGTGGTAAAAGTTACTAACACCAACCATTAAACATGGAAGACTAAAGACATGTTTATTCTGTGTCATAAAAAAGCTAAAGATAATCTTGAGATCATCACTGACGTCATTCATATGATGAAAGTCCCTTCCAGTTACGATATTAATTAAAAGCTCAGTAATTAATTAAGGCGTCGAGAATATAAAATAAGTGTACGTTAAGCATCCACCGTAATGACCGACCTAAATGGGTCTTTAAAATTAAATATGGGTCAAACGTAATATTTTTTATGCTTATGAAAGCTAATGTGCACATATAGACGCTAATGCCGGACATTAAAAATTAAATGGACGTTGTGATCGTTCAGATAAATTAACAACATCGTAGCTGTCCGGTAAAATCGGTAATTTATAAAAACGTAAGCCTCTACAGTTGTGTTTGTGTTTTTATGGATTCCTTTGAATTGGTGCTGATCCTCTGCTCTCAGAAAAGATCATACCATCAAGTCTTCATGGCATTTCTCTTTATCAAAATTGTCTTGATGATGATTCATCATCATTTTAGCTTAGCATAGACTTCCCCAGATTGATGATTTCTAGATTGACTATCTGATTTGATGATGATAACTCAATTTAATCATAATATTCTGCTTTTATGACTTTTTCGAGTCAGTCTTTCGGAATTTTTTTCGTTCCTAAACAAATATGCCCCGTCATAACAAATACAAACATCCAAAGTAGTTCGCATGGCGTGCAGCACGCCCCATTGTCGATAAACAACCGCCATTTGCACAATTTCGCCGAAATTACCTCATTTTACATACAGTTTAGCCATAATAAGCTCCAGCGTTACTAAATAAACTTTCATGGCCGATTTGGGCTTTATGATGTCGCTGACTTGATTATTTTACACGCTTGTTAATGAAATCAGTTTCGTTTGTAAAAAGTGAGTGGAATGAACTGTTCTACTCTGTACATTGTTAACTTTAAACAATCAAGACTGAGGACAGTACTGTAGGATCTTGTAAGGATCTAGGATCTTCTAATAGGTACTCGACAAGTGAAAATTGACTGTTTTTAGGTCAGCAGCCAATGTAAGTAAGTCAGAAAGCGTTTACAGTCAGGAGTTACGCGAGACTAAACGATACCATGTGGTGTCTTCCGGTTGTATTATTATGCCCTGTGTTATAAAATCATTGACAAGTCTCCGCCAAGTCTGAACATAACATATCCGAAGTTGCATCACAGTAATTCAATCTGAATCAGAATCGTTGGACTCAAATATTTACTCATTGAATCATTCACTGGACTCAAACATTGGCGACTGATGTCGATAAGTCGGATTACTTGTCAGTTCATGGTGAAGTCAGAATTTTTTATTTAACACAAAGATTCCAAAGTCCAGGTGAAATTCTGCTATTTTAAATAATAACACCTTTTCCAAATAACCTTGACCACTCACTGAGCGGGCAATGGAACCCTGAGCAAATTGTGATTGCTTTATCATTTGATAGACCATAATAAAGATATTATCGGCAGTATTGTGACTCGTTAATTTGGATAACCAAATGGCACCGACAAATGAAGTAATTGCTATTTAATGTTTGCCAATCAATGTCAAACTTTTCATAGCAAAAGGTTACTGCAATTTTACGACGTCTTCGAAGTAAATGTATTAACAACGAATGGACTCTTACGTAAAATCTTTCAATCAAATCGGGTCAATATGGATTCCAATTTACGTGGAAATCAATTTGACATGTGCGTCTTAATCATAAAGAACGCTTATGTGTGATTTACAACTCGAGATTACTACACTTGTATCGTAACGAAATTAATGCGAACGAAATTAATCGAGAGTGACATACATCAATCAATACCATTGCTTAATTGCCAATATGCACGTCATCGTAGGTACGGAATATGGAATGGCTGATTCATCAAATTAGTATGATCGCATGGCTATTATTGCCTCAACTGGAGTGTTCGAAAAAAAAAATATTTCAATTTACTGTATTTTGGATATTGCAAGACTTTTTTTCAGCCACAGGACGTCCACTGCTGAACATAGGCCGCCCCCAAATTTCCATATCACCAGTTGGTAGCGGCCTGCATCCAGAAATCGATCAAATACCTAATCTTTTTACGACGCTACATAATATTCATGAAATTAATGACAGTCAAGAATATACAATACAACCAAGCTTTTGATTAATCAAATATAGCTATATGCTTGGTTTGAATCTGATTTGGATATTTTTTTATGCATAACAAGGCAGGTATTTGACCACAATCGCACCTGATGTTAATTCGTTTTAGAATATGAGGCTAAATCAAAACTAGGAAGGAAATCTTTGGCAACTACGCAATGAGGGTTTTCGCGAATGAAAGATCCGCTAGATGGCGGGACGTGGATGTGGGGTCTGACTGCTGCGTGATTGGTGGATTTTGACATATCTGTCAATGTCATGTCAAAAATAACCAATCATGCAGCATTTGGACCTCGCGTCTACGTATTGCCATCTGGCGGATTTTTCATTCGTGAAAACCCTCATTCAAATCAATATGGGACGTGTATATTAAGGGTGTAATCAATTAAAGTTTATTGCACTGTAAGCACTTAGTATTTCAATTTGTTGGAAGCCTTCCAAGAATTACTACCGGCTCACTACAGTTATTGACTGTTTGCTAATTTCTAGGAAAGCTAATAATTTTCAGAGAACGTGCGTGCGTGCATATATGATTTTACGATCGTTGAAGGATTGTGCTGACATTTAATATGAAAATGCGTATGATTTTAGTTAAAAGGTGGACCGACGACCTGATAAAGGTAGCGGGAAGGCGCTGGATGCAGGCCGCTACCAACCGGTTTTTGTGGAAATCATTGGGGGAGGACTATGTTCAGCAGTGGACGTCCTATAGCTGAAATGATGATGACGCCTTCATAAAATAATGACACATTTTTCTCCTTACATAAAGTACTATTCAAAACAAACTGGGTCATCCCAAAAAAATAGGAAAGCATTACGTCATCGCTAAGCGGCTTAGACTAAAGACGTTCGTTAATAACTTACAACTACACCTTTATTCGTATTACGTAAAGACAATAAGACACAAACCTGATAAAACGCTAGACTTGAACTATTTCTGTCTAGCCTTTCCGGTGTAGATGTAGCGATAGCCGCTCAATAGGTGTCAGTTAACAAAAGAGCTTGCTCTTAGATATATCTAAATGGAGAGCTACATTTCTACTGTGTTATTTTGTTTTAGCAAGAGCAGTGTCCATTTGTTTTTAGAATTTAAGGAATTCAGACGGCCAACTAAAAGTTGGTGGTCTTACCTCGGCTTAGTTGCCAAAATTAACTTTAGTAGTGTCACACACACACACAGGTCGCAATATGTTTAGATGATGGAAGATGCATCCTCAACTAATATGTTGGAAAAAGCAAGGCTACTTTACACATAAAAGCTCAACAGGCTGCAGGAAAAATAATGCAATTGAATAAGAAAATTTCAGTTAAATTAAAACGTCAAAACTTCTGCAAAAATTTACTGTAAAAAGTTACCAGAGTCCAGACAAGTAAGTTAACCATTTGAGGCAATATACGTATCAAATCAGCAGACTACTACAGATACTTACTTGACAAAGAGTACCTATAAAGTCCATATCTGGACAGAAACAAACTATCCAGTACACAACAATGAGTGCTGTTAAAAGGTCTGTTTGCAGAAGGCGAGGCAAAATGGAACTCACTTGTTGACTGAGTAACTGACACAGTAAACTACCCTATGGACTAAATAGCGTGTGTACAAACAAAAAAAACCGGCCAAGTGCGAGTCGGGCTCGCACACCGAGGGTTCCGCCGTACAAACGTAGCGGTTTACAATTTATGACGTATTAAATCAAATTACTTACTTGATTCCGTTGCGAGTAGTGGCGAATTTCAAAATATGCGGTATGATTATTCTTTATTTATTTATTTTTCCTATATTTGCATTATAGGTAGGTACCTACCTCAGCGTTTTGAATTTTTGCGTTGATTTAGAATTTCTCACAGTTTAGAGGCAATTAGATTTAAGAAGTGTTTGATATGAATTTCAACTTTAATATCTCTACGCGTTCATGTGAAAAAGGGTAGGTAGTAAGTTTATAATTATTAAAAAAATATTTTATGTCATGTAAGCAAAAATAATATTTTAAATTTTATATAACTTCAAATTTAACATTTTCGCAATTTTTCCTTTATCTGTACTATATAACGTTGCTTCGTGTCGAATTTCAAGATTCTGAGTTCACAGGAAGTACCTTGTAGGTTTTGATTCCCTAGCGTGTGACGGAAATTCGTCTAAGGTGTCGGTATAAACTGCTGTATCTTTTGATCGCGTTAACTTAGAAGTTTGATTTTTTTACTTCTTAAAGGGACAATAGATCTAGGTATTTGGTATAAATTTCAATTTGATACCTTTATTCGTTCGTGAGAAATAAGGTAGTAAGTTTCATTTTATTAAAATATTTTTATTATATTATATAACTAAAAAAATGTAATTTTCGCAATTTTTCCTATATTTGCATTATATGACAATGCTTTATGCCAAATTTCAAGATTCTGAGTTTACGGGAAGTATCCTGTAGGTTTTGATTCCTTTGCGAGTGTCTAAAATTTGTTGAAAATATCGACATAATCGGCTGTATCTTTTGATTGGCTTGGCTTAGAAGTTTGATATTTTCACAGCTTAAGGCGATTAGAGTCCTCAATGACCTTGAGCGTTTGACCTTCACGCTTCGCACAACACCCGCGCACCCCGCACGAAAACTCCGATTTGACACCGATCAAAATTACACGGGCATAGGTAGGTACAGAATAGAAGCTCTTTCTTCATACATTACTGCCTATTATTTTAAACTTGAATTGATGAACCTTGATGTCGATGTCATTCAACACAGGCGCAAGTGATGGCCCGAAATGTTCTAAACTAGCGCACCGTATAGTAAGGTATTTATATTTAACAAAAATTACAAATCCATGAACATTTTGTATGGGATAATATTTTTTATTTTATTTTATTTAGCTTACAATGTATGTTGTGTGTAAACTATGAATTAGTTAGACCCATTTCCTGACGACAACCGATTGAGTTAAAATTTCGGATACACATGCAATTCGGATGACAATGCAATATTATGATGACATGGAGCTGATCTGATGATAGAGCTGGAAAGTCAGTGACCCCATAGGAACTCCGGAATAAAACGACTCCATCGAGTTGAGACTCGTTTGATTTGTATTTATTTATTTACATTAGGGTAGGTACTAACTATGTAAAGTTACGGTAAACTACTTTACAAATCACGAGTACCTACTTCAATTCTATATGTAAACAGGGTCTGATGATGGAGCTGGAATGTGGCCATAAGAATTCTTCGAATTATTACGAGCTACATTAGAGAAAAACGATGCTACTACGCCGTAGTAAATTCCGCATCATAAATACTAAAATGCTTAAATTAAAATTAAAAGAAAAACATTCTTTAAAAAACAAGGTTTTGTATGCTCTAAAAAGAATAGAATAAAAAATAAAGATTCTATCATTACTCAATTTATATGACTAAAAGCTCGTCGCGAGATTTACTTGTGTAAACAAAAATACATTCATAACGTAACTTAATTTTAAAGTAAATCTAAAAAAAACACGGATAGGTAAATAATAGGTACATCTACAAGAACTTACCTAAATCTCGTAACAAGCTTTTAGTCAGATAAATTGCGTAAGGACAGAATCTAGGTATATAATAGAAAAAGACACGTTCCAAATTAGTGAAGGAATGTTAGATAGATACTTATCACTGCATTTATTTTCAAAGCTCTCATGGCCGCATATTTCATCGAACCATTTTTTCGAGGCATTTTCATAAACTCAATCAGATGTCGTTATTTATGTCGGTATATGCGCGAAATAAAGACTTTGAATTACGTATTATTGCATACTTATAATCTTTTATCTGAGCTTTTATCTACAGAATAAAATTGTCATTTTGACAAAATATTTCCCATACGGAGACTGTCAATAGGCCAATTTTATTCTCCATTTAAAAGTTTCGATGCATTCAAAAATCATAAAATAACTAAAAATATAAGGTTCATAGTACCAACGAAAAAACAGATCAGGTTCCTAAGTCAACGCGCATATATTTTTGGGTTCCGAACCTCAAAAGGAAACAACTAATTATTTAACCCTTATAGGATTACTCTGTTATTCGTCCGTCTGTCTGTCAAGACCCTTTTTTCATATGTATAGATAACAGCACTTAACATAAAAAATATGGTCTCAATGTCGACTTTCAGTAGCAACAACAGGGTCAACAACAACAAAAGCATGAAATAAATTAATGTTCACTAAAAATTAAAACCAACTCCAAAACATATTACCAAACCGTAGGCTGCCAGTGTTGCCACCGAAATATAAATCATGGTATAAATTTGACCTAGTAAATAAATAACGGAATATATTTTCTACTTTTACTTATCTAGTGCAGTTTGTTTTGGAGTCGATTTTTTTACACTAATAGATTCTATTTAGGTAGATAATAGCGTCCAAGCATGCCTTAATTCAATCGTATCGTCTGACTGAACGTACTCTATGAACAACTCTGACATAAAATATATTGTCAAACAAAGGCTGGGTTGCACCATCTTATTTTAAATTTGACAAAAGTCAAATTTCTGTCAAACTCCATACAAAAAAACACCGGTTATCGCCAAAGCTACGGTCAAAGTTAGGTCACGTCAGGTGGTGCAACTCAGCCAAAGAAAAAATTCATTTTGATCGCTAATGTCAGTTTGCAGCGAGTAACACAACCTCCCCGTCTGAAGGCCAGCGGCCGACTGCCGCCCGCACCCCGCGAAGGCCCCCTCAACAGCAAAACGTTCGGAATTTATCAAAAGTAAAATTTATGAATGAAAGTAATGTTCGATTGAAAAACGCAACGTGTCATTTAAAGATTAAAGAATTCTTAATCTATTCGTGCAAAAATCTTTAAAATTAACATAGCCGTTTGGGAGGAGTAGGGAATTGAAGTAAAAAATCGATGTCCCGTATTTATTTTTTTAATCCACAACAAAGAGACGTAGGAAAAATTCAAACGTGTCAAATGTAGTCCTTGAACTGTTGTATAACATATATTGTTTTCAACGATTTCTGTCCAGCAGTAAAAGAGGAGTAGGCTTTACAAAATGACCATTTCACGCGGATTGAGGACACTAATCGCCTTAAAGGGACAATAGACCTGAGTATTTCATGTGAATTTCAGCTTGATACGTTAACGCGTTCTTGAGATAAAGGGTCTTGACAGACGGACGGACGGACAACAAAGTGATCCTATAAGGGTTCCGTTTTTTCCTTATGAGGTACGGAACCCTAAAAATGACCTTAATGTATGTTATTAGCGAAAAATAATGGTATAATAAACGCATACGTAAAGGGAAAGCTCAGTAAATCAACAATGTTTGAAGTAAAATGCGAATTTAATGCATTTATGATATATTTCGACATCTGTTAATGGAGTAGGTACTACCTGACTTACCCCATGGGATACATAGCGTGACGTGCAAACGGTAGAATTGTGAATTAACTCCATAAAGGGATAAATGCATAATGAATGCTCGGATATAAATAATAACCCTCCTTCTGGCGCTAAAAACACACCTAATACATCAGTCCGTCTGTGCATCACTGATTAATGAGTGCGTCCAAGGTTTGCCATCAGAACGCTTACCTTTTTCCTCAATAAAAGGGGTCGACAGTATTCCCTTGAACCCTTGCTATTTTTAATCCACCCCAATATACCAACCTTCATATTAAGTAAATCAAGCAACTAGTGAATCATAACTTTTCTGGAGATTATTAATGACACTTCAAAGCTTATGCTATTCCCGAATGGGCTTAAAAGCTTTTAGCGGTAGATGGGTAGATGATCGATCGACCTAACACTGAGAGTGGGAGTTTAATTCGAGATATCAAGGTCAGTTAAAGAGATTTAATAGTTTTAAAATATAGGAGATACCCAAATGTACTTAGAATTTGATAATTACACTATTGCGATGTGCAATAGTGTTGTAACTCAAAATGTGTCTTTTTTTCGACTCAACAAAAAATGAATTATTCAAACGATTCAATAAATATTCAATCAATGTCTGATCCTGAAAGTTACATATTAGTAAGTGACAACAGTAATGTGTTATCAATGCGAAAAACAGTCTGTCTTTTCAACAAGCGCGAAAAACCTACTTCCAGTGAAGTGTGGCGTAGAATAATAAAAGCTCATTTCATAGGCGCGCCGCATTCAAATTTATGGCTATTAAATAGTTCAGAAATGTATATAAACCCGCGAAGCCGACGTTTGTAAGAGAAAGGCGAAATAAATACATAATAGGATGTTTGCCCACTGAAATAAATGAACCTCAGATCAAAGCAAGCTTAGAGAGCTCACAGACGAGCGATATTATGTCGGCGACTGCTTGCGATAGTGGTAGGCGACAGTCAGCGATTGTAGGCGACTGTCGGTGACAGTCTCCGACTCGCACTTTTCACTGTCATGACAAGCTGAAACTGAGTCTCTGACTATACGTTAGTGACTGCCCGTCTTGGAGAGTTGCGACGCATCGGCGACTGTCAGCGACCATCGGCGGTATTTGCAATGCGTCGGCGACGGTCGTCTAATTTGAAGATCTCTCGTTGGCGATTACACTGCACAACAGCATTTCTGATGATTGGGTTATGTTACATGATATAAGTCCAATTTTTAATGACGATTTTAAATCTGTGATTGAAATATCTGTATCAGCTCTGGTTAAAAAAATATGACACTTGGGTCTTTTTGTAAAAAAACACTCTTTTTTTAGAGATGATCCTATTTTATGAAGTTGTTATGTTGAAAAAACTTTCTTTTATTTGACTTCCTTGCTGATGCTGAAGGCAGACAGCTCTTCTGAATGATTCAACAGCAGTCAGCCATCATGTGTGCATTCCAGTGGCCCTGATAGCGTCCCTCTATCGTACGAAGGTCCTGGTGGATTTGCTCGCCATGTTATTCACTTAGATCCTTAAGAGTTGTGATAAAATTGTTCAGGTGATAGCGAAGAGAGTGTAATTCGATGTTTATATTACATCCAACCAAAAAAACATGTTTGTAAGTGACTCATACGTTGTTCGATGTGTAAGAATAGTAAGATTTTTTCGGATTTTCCAAAAACAAATTAAAATGCCAAAATAACTCATCTATGTCTTTTCGGAAGACTTGAAGATCCTAAATCTCTAAAACGATCGTTTAAACCATCTTGGCTACATGGTTTTGAAAATTTCGGGTCACATTCAATGTCTCTACCACTCTGACAGTTTTCGCCTCAAAATCCTCATGTGAAGTATCAACATGAGGTTCAGGTGACTTCTTAGGGTTGAAAAGACGTCTACATGCCAAACGTATGCAAGGAATTACCATTTAGTTCAATATTTTTTGGTTAATACTATTTTTGTTCAAAAATAAAAATAACATTCGTCGCGATGGTTCAAGGGTTCCTTTCAGATCATAGCGGTTTCGTATCTAAATCTACACATATTCTTATTTGTTTATAAACGTAAAAACTCAACGCATCTTTTCCACGCTTTTTGCGGAATTCTAGGCTTATCTTTCATTTCCACTGGGTCCCCAAACTATTTACGAACCAATTTTACGAACTTTGTCACATTTAAACGGATTATTTAAACATATCCTCTCCGCAAATGAAACAAAATTGATTTAGATCATTCACACAAACACTTCTTAATGCTACCATATAAAATTATACAGAGAAAACATAGTATTTTTTGAACTGTCGGTGAATTAAGACTGAAATTTAGCAATTTTTGAGTGAAAGCTATAACACGTAAACAAGAGCTGCTACGAAAAAATGGACGGCAGATTCAGAATCAGCGACGTCAAATTAGTAAACATCATGTAATGAAAGTCAATCATCAGCCAAAAGTTGCAATTTTGTTGTGCAGTGTTATTATCGGTCGACTTAAGTCGCAAGCAGTCGTTAATACACTGTCGTTCGTCTGTGAGCTCCCTTAGGAGGCTGATTATAATTACCCGGGTAATGGATAAGATCCGGCTTCCGAGCCACTGCCCTAATTTGAGGACTGGATTTTGTACGGTCTTTTTCGCGCTAACAGTCCAATTATTCAGACGGTTTAATGTCACGAGCAAAAATTTGGTAATTCAAAGCTCTCTCTGCCAGTAATGTCTCTACATTTACAGAATTACAGGAACATAATTTTAAAATCTCAAGTTATGCACACTTAGCTCAACGACAACAAATGAAAACTGAAAAAGTGTTCACTTTTCGCTGATAAAAGAAATGTGTGCCCATTTGGGTTTGTGTCTTTACATAAAGTCTAACCTAAGTTAGTTGAATTCGTGGTGCTCTGTTAGCAATCGACTGTAAAAACAAAATACTAATCTAATCGTTCATTCACGTGTACTTTCATTCACCCAATAATTACAGATCGATATGATTAAAACAGGTACAAAATTGTAAATCTTTTTGCTAGCTAAGTGCGACCTACATAATACCTACTGCAATTTAGACCAATACAATAAGCAATAACACTTTCAATCAGCATATCAAAACATCCTTAGTCAGCAATTCAGCATGCATGAGTGTAATCAACATTTATTGAGGCGTCAGACAAACTTCGTGACTGTGGTATGCAGGATTGGACTTCATCGATAGTTGCATAGTTTGCGGTAAGCTTTCCATAGAAAATTGTAATCAAGTTTTAATAATTTCTAATATCAATAGGTTTCGTACAGCTAGCAGCTTTGTTTTCAGTTTAGGATATTGTTGTAGTGAGTTTTCGTTAGTATAGTGACCTAATTCATATTTTACAACATTATTGATTTCCAGAGATCGTCATATTTTATCAGGGCAGGAGTGAGATACATTTTTAAGACTTGAGGCAATATCAATCTGACAAGAAGTGTTTTTACAAAATCTGCACATTTTACGTGACTGAACTATTCTCGCCACTTCATTGGGGTCTATATTAATTCCCAACCGTTACATTTCTTTACAAAAAAGATATTTTTATTTAATAACCAAATCCAAATTATCTGCGAAACTGGCTGTTATCTTATATTGTTGTAATCGTTTACCACCAAATATAAACTTTTATAACGATCTCTAGTCCAAACACCGCGTGTTTTCCCAACATAATATGTGCAAATACAGTTTGCTGGCGTCAGCCAGTCCAGGAATAGTCGGCAATTAGGCTTTCTTTTGTTACACACCCTCCTTTCGTCTTTCTTTTACTTTTCTTTTGAACATACATCTTGCTTAATGAACAGGGTAGCTAGCTAGTACGTTTTTTCACACAGTTATTAGACTTCTTTGATACAATTTCGCTCTATGATTACGAGTAAGTCACTTATTTATTTCATTCACTTGTGCATTTCCTTGTGTATTTTTTTTTTCAAAATTGAGTTTTTTCGATAAGAACTGGAGCCCTTTTTATAGATTCCTTATTTGTTGTGTTTGTTTGTAAATGGTTCCCAAACGATTTTCTTCGCTTAGATGGTGTATAAAAATACTTCAGTTCATTGTTAAAGTTCATCAATGTAGATTTTCGCTTGTTATCGACTGTTGTATTGGCTAAGATGCAAATATTTTTCCTTTTCCAACAAAGTCAATACACCAAAGTCTGTACAATCGAATCGGAAAGGAAAACGAATCTTCTGAAAAATCCGACTTTTAAATTACTATAAATAACGCTTCTGCAAATAAAAGCCACGACCGAGTTTCTTTTGCGGTATCTTTGGGAATAATAAAATAGCAGTTTGTTTGAGATTTTTATCAAATGATTAAATCGCAGAATGGTATTTTCATCGCGTAACGTGTCATATCAGATAAAATTACATTATCATTTACGGAGTTAATATGAAAGTGTTATGTTCCTATCTACACTTTGGGAGTCAATGCAAACACTGAAAATTTAAGCAGATAATAATAGGTGGCATTTTGCAATAAAAATGTAAAGTGCATCTTGCTGTCAACTGCTCATTCACCCAGCAAATTCGATATAACATAATTAAGGTGCCAAAGTCTTGGCTTCAACAACTTCATGGTCAATTTACAAAGATTTCCTAAAAATGTTGTAAGAAAGAATTGGGAGAAGCATTCTCAGCGAAGCAAAACCTACGTCAAAGGGATTGAAAGCACGAAATCGACTTCAATCCAATCCCGATTGTGATCGGATCCGTCGGAAATTACAACTGCGGTGTATTTCACAACTGCCTCATACTCGTATAACGGAACAAGATGACACGTCCGAATATCAGTGACCACGTATTACGTGTCACGTAAGCTATAAATTACTATATTGGATTGAAAAAGAGGCTGACAAAGGTGACTTGAGTTTCTTCCGCTACTTCTTCTCAGCACCACTCCATAAAATATGTTGTCCCGAAGTGGTGGTAGGGCAAGCTATATTTGGGACGTGTATAGGTGCCCTGGAAAGGGCCTATGTACTGAACAAACTATTTCATTTCATTTCACGGTTTATTCCACTTTGTTCACCTGGGTGATATCACCTAGGTGAAGAAACTGGAATTTTCAATGTCCTCATTTCACCTCGGAACCATTTCACCCAACTTTCATTTTCTAGGTTCATTCAGTGACAGTCGACTAAAGCGGACGCTTTTATCCACCTAGGAATCAATTTATCCTGGTGAACAGATGCGAAGACCTGGGTGAATCATTTCCTATGTGAACAAAGGCGACCGCTTTAGCCGAATCAATTCACCAGGGTGAAATGGTTCCGAGGTGAATGAGGACACTAAAAAGTCCACTTTCTTTACCCAGGTGATATCACCCAGGTGTAACAAAGTGGAATAAACCGTGACCACACGTGTTGTGGACATTCAATAGGTCTACAACACCCCCGCAAATCTCAAACAAGGCCGTATGACGAGTCTTTGGACAATATTTCGTACGAATCGAGTGAAAGTATAACCCATTCTCATTGCAAAACATATTTTATTGTTAAAGGCGATATCCACCCGTTAACTGGACCACGGTGATGATACCGTGTTATTGTATCAACAAAGTATACAATATCTTGTTTGTATTCCACTCGTATCAGATTGCAAAAAGTACGTAATAGAAAGGCGGTTGTTATGAAATGTACAGAAATCATTTTTGTTGCAAAATAACACCAATCACAACTACATAAGATCCCAAGCATTTATCTTGATGTGCTGTCTGTAAAAATAGCTGAGGTTTTCTGTAATTCACGAGACCTCAACTGCTGATGTTACTAAATTAATTGCAGATATGAACGAAGACTGGAAATGCCTATTTGATGCATTTGTGAATAATTTATAATAAGATATTAGCCCTGAAATTTCAAGATAGTAAAAAACTGTGACATTCCCTCGCCTCGCAAGCTAAATGAAACTGTTTTGATTTGAGTAATCAACTCAAGGACATACGCGAGTGGCAAGAAATTATGGATTAAACCGGACATGGTAAGGCTTTTCGGATACCCGTTCAAAACACGAAAACCAAATGTCCAATGGTAACAAACTTCGATAGTTATTTCAAGTTTAAGAGTTAGCAAGATTTTGTGAAACTATGAATGAAACCTGTGCTTTGGAGAGCACTTAAGTATCGGTCTGAAAGACGCATCAAACCCTACAGGTACTATGTAGTATCAGTAGTTAAGGTAATATTCTGTGGCGTAGCTAAACATCATCATCATCATTTCAGCCACAGGACGTCCACTGCTGAACATAGGCCTCCCCCAATGACTTCCACATCGCACGGTTGGTAGCGGCCTGCATCCAGCGCCTTCCTGCTACCTTTATCAGGTCGTTGCGGGTGGACGTCTCACATGATGTATTATGCTATAAGCAAAGCTAAACATTAATTTCGTAAAACGCGTAATAAAAATACATACACTCGAAAAATACATATAACCCTCCTTCTGGCGCAGTCGGGTAAATACCCAATCTTATCCGATTGGCATAAGTCAAAAGGCTGAATAAACTGATTTAATAGCTTGACGCTGTTATCCGACTACGAGTAATTAAGTTGTTAAGAAAATTGCCAATTTCCATTCTAGAGTTAATTGAGTAACAAGATATTTTAAGGTCCTAAAATACTTTGGAAGATGAACGTTTATGGAACTACCTACTCTGGTATTGAAATATAGCAAAATAGCGATTGACATCGTATAAAGCATACCCACTCTCTGTTAGTCAAATGATATTTTTTATACGTAATAGAGTAACCACCCACAAGGTGGACTGGCGACATCGTAAAGGTAGCAGGAAGGCGCTGGACGCAGGCCGCTACCAACCGGGCAACATGGAAAGCATTGGGGGAGGCCTATGTTCAGCAGTGGGCGTCCTATGGCTGAGATGATGATGAGATTGAACCTTAGAAAAAGGCATAGGTTGGATATATTTGGCAAAAAATATCTGTACCTACCTACTTACCTAATTAATTGAAATTGGTAACTTAAGAGTAGAAGTTTGAATGGAAACCCATCATATCGTTAAGGCTATGAACAAGAACATTGTACTGAAAAATTGTTTGTTGAATACTGAACATACGATTGTTTTTCTGCTATATCGCGAAATGTACACATTCTATCGAAATCATTGAACCGAATATTATGTTACTCTCTGGAATTTATATTAACTGCTTTGTTGCATTTATTTACTAATAGGCACAGTAATTCGTGTTTTCATTCTTCTGGTGTTTTTTACGCTAAAGTACTGCTGATTGAAGTTTTTTTACTTGCTACATAGTTACTACTGTTATATCCATTCTAACATTAACAACATCACTTTTTTTTATTTAAGAATGTTCAAGAAAGGTTATATTTTTCTACAGTAATTTTTAAAAATTACAAATATGTATTTCAAAATCGAACTGAAACCATAGTGAAAAGACATATTAAGTTTTGTATTCAAGTTTGAAATATGTGAATATGTTTTTAAAATATTATCTTAATTTATTTATTTATTTTCCAGGTGGCATAACGTCTTTCTCACCGATGATAAACAATGCAGTCCACGTCATAATGTACAGCTACTACTTACTGTCCTCTGAAGGAAGCCCTACGATTAAGGCATACCTCATTAGGTACAAGAAGTGGCTCACTATTATGCAAATGGTGCGTATATTATGATGTTTAAGTCAGTTGATGTAATGGCATTGGCTTAAGTTTAGTATGTACCACATAAATGTTTCAAAAAGGTGTTTTAAATTCTTCAGTGAAGGCTTTCTGACTAAACTTGGATTTTCTCAAATTAAAAATGAAATAAGGCAAGGAAGTATAGAGAAGTTATTGAGATGAGAACTAAGGCAGTGAATTTCTTTTTGTTTTAAATTGGTTTATTACATTTTTGACTTCTTGTTAATTAGTTCTTTTTTGTGTGATCCCAGGCACAAGTACCACTAGTAAGGCCACTAAAGTACAATTATACCAGTTTTATTATTTCTTTATGCTGGTTTGGCCAGAAAACATGATTTCATAGCTTACTACTTACTTCTTACTTGACACTATTAAAATTACGTAAATCACTACGAATAGTTAAATAATATTTCATTTGTCTTTTTCAATTACAGATTCAATTCACATTGATGCTTGTGTACTCTGCGCAAGTATTTTTGCCGAGTTGCCCTGCACCGCTTGGGGTTACGTTTATGTACTTTCCAAACGTAATCTTTGTGTACTACATGTTCTATGAATTCTTCAAACAAAATTATCAAAATGAAAAGGCTAAATTAACCCTCCGTGTACGAGGTGACTAAAAGTTACGTCCGGTACCAGGTGGGGTATGACACACCCCAATATACAAAGTGATAAAATTTTCATTCAACATTTTTTTAGGTGGAATTTAATATTGATTACTTACGTATGCTAATTAGGTTTAAGAAATGCTCTGAGCTGAAAATATGTATTATAACATTTTTATCATAAAAAAACAAAAAGACACAATTTCCGTTGTTCTTGTAATTTAGAAATCAGTTTCCTATGTATAATTTTTAATTAGTGCGTTTAATTATGACAACCGTTTTTATTTAACAAAGTACAAGTATTTACTTATAATTTAAAAGTAAATTAAAAACTGGAAGGGTATAAATTTGTTTTGATCATCGGTTTTCAATTTACCACAATTCTGATGAAAGAAAATGAGTATGCTCAATGCATAAAATGGGAGCGTAACAATTTTATTTATTTATAAAATATGTTATTCCATTTCAGTAGCCCATAAATTGTATCACCAAGTATAAATTGTAGCCCATAAGTGTATGTTCACATACATCTTCGGATCTCAGTACTAAGCTTCCAGATTCGCACTAAAAGTCATCTCATTTGACTAAAAGTGCTTGAAAATTTCAGATACCGTAAAAATCACGAAAAATAATATTTTTATTGAATTTTATTCAATTGACAAAGCTAAAAATACATAAATTACACCAAAATTGTTAGATTTTTTTAAAAACTTTTTAACAACGTCCCGTACCAGGTGGGGTGTGTGACACCCACACGCACTTTAAAGGCATGTAACTCAGTTGGTAGTCACCGCTGGACTGATTTTGCAACGCTGATCGAAGCAGCAGTGTCATAATTCCAGCTACTGAGAATTTCAAATTCAGCACTTGCAAATTTTTAAAATTGTGGCTATTTTTAAAGGACTGGGGTGTGTCACACCCCACCTCGTACAGCGAGGGTTAAACAAAAATGGTGACGGAATGTTGTTTAACAATAAAGATAAGTGAATAAAAATATAAAAGTTAGTATTTATTTGTAAGACAACTCTTTAATACTCTAAACTCCGCCTACTTGTGTTAAAACCTACCTAACTTGGGTTATGTGACTGCACCAGACAGTCTGCCAATAGAGAGAGATGGAGGGAGATCGTGCGGAGAATTGTATCTGCCTCTACAACCGATGTGAACAACGCCTCAACGTGACCACGACCGCTCTGCCAAGAGCGTAACGAATAAGAAGAACTTGGGTTAAAACATGTGTGAGAAAGAATATAATCTAATTAATATTTGTCCAGCAGTGGACGTCATTTGGCTGAAACGAACGAACGAATAGCTATGTTAGTTTTGTAACTTAACCAAAGAAAATCTACTTAACACATTACATTTCAGGTATAAACTTACTACATTTAATCAGAATTGGCAAAATTTTTAATAAAAATGGCTAAGAAATTATTCAAAGTTATGCTTCATCTGAAAACATCAAGCTAGTTTGGTCTTGTACCTTTGTTTGTAGTTGTAAAATATTAAAAAGCAATCTAACAAGACTTGAAATTTTTGTGATTCATCTTCATTTCTACGCCACTGCTCCGATCAAGTAACTTTAATTTAGTTCTAATGATGTTTCTTCTATCAATTTTATCATAATATAAATCACATTTATAGCTTATTATTATTGGCATGAAAATGTAAACAATGCCAGTGTCACAAAGGTCGCAATACTTAACTGTTTATTTCAAAGACCTGAGTAACTTTTATAAATAAACCTACATTGGCACATTCTGCTGTAAAACTTTTATACGACGCATTAAAGAGTTTCCACGTAAACATGTTGGAATTAATAGTGAGCTAAATCTCTGTTTACCTAAGAATAAAATACGAATAAATCACATCATTCCGGCACCAAAAAGCAAGATTCAAACGTCACTTACCGTGTAATAGGACAGCAGGCCAGCGTTCTCGTCCAGGACAAACCAGCGGTACTGCCATCCTTTCATCACATTAGTCCATTTACTCAGAGAACCTTCCATCATGTTTACAACTTAAAATGTATCGGAAAAGTCATGAAAAATAAAAACGACGAATTTCACTCTGCGGCAAAACCTTTTCACCATAAATCCATAGGTTTGACATTTGGGACTGAGTGTTGCCAACAATAAAAAATCAAAATAGTGATGTACAAAGCAAACATTCAATTGAACTTATCGATTACTTTTGAAAGGCCATATTCTGTCATAATGATGGCGCTAGAATCGCGTGATCCTAAAATGAAACTTGTAGAAAAACTAATTTATTCTATTTTCATTGCATTTGATACTTTTCTCTCATATTATCTGACCAAAGTTGATTGTGATTTTATGAAAATATTATTTTATATACCTAATAATATTGACGAGTTAGCAAATTCTTTGATATTAAAAATATAATAAGTATGAGGTTTAAAAAAACTATAAAAGTTGTAAAAAAGGTACTTTATTTTGTACAAACTGATTATCACTTTCGTAATAGACTATACACAACTTCACGCCGCCATTAATTTAGTCGTACTATTCTAATTAGATCATACTATTTACAGAGTTTGCCGTATGGCTTTCACGAATTATGAATGTCTTCTTAACGATCTGCCGAGTTTAGTTTTGCTATATCCTGAGGATATTGACACTTGATTGCTATTTCCCTGATCTAAACTAACGTCAGATAAATCTAAAAATAATGGCACGTTTTCTGATCCTTCAGCAGTTTCATCTGTTTCGTCGTTTTTGTTGAAGTTTTCTGGGGTACCTTCTCCTTCTATGGCTAAGGATTCGATGTTTTTACTCAGTGAATTATTTTCGGCAGCTTCGACGAATGCGTTGGACAGTTCTCCACTTAGCTTGTTGACATTTCCCGAAGCAACATCGTACATGAAGATCTCTCTCTCTTCCGATGGCTCGTCGGTCCTGGAAATTATACAAGTTTTGTGATTTACACTTGCTCAATAATTCACACATTGGACTCTAGCAGTCAACATTTTAGTCGTATTTGAAATTAAAGATATTAAATTAATAATTAGGGCGGGATTAATAAGGATGAAGTAATTTTAAAAGATTTGAGTTTAAGCTATTAGGTACTTGAGACTGTCGGATTGTTATCTTGAAACATTGTGTACTACTAATATTTAAAGTCAGATCATATTTAGTTACTAAAATAAGCAAAAGAAATAAAAATAAATATGATTACCCAGTAACGAGGAGGATGACTGATTGTAAATCTGAAGCAGTCTTCTTTTCAACATCTAGCCATTTTTGAAAGTTATCTTTTGTTGGTTGTTTCAATAAATCTTGTAAGCTATCGCCTGCTACAAATTTGATTCCTTTCAAGCTTGATGTCTCTCGCTCCTTCCTTACGTGATCTCCATTTAGCGCCTCCGTTTCTACTGGTGCTAGCACAACAACTGACGTTACTTTTCTACCCTTCAAAATATCAGGCAAAGGGAATTGATTTCCACTTACTTTCAAGGGTAAGTATCTATTGTATTTTTTGTCATTCAAAGCCACGGGGTCCACCTGGGTGGCATCCTCTTTTACATAATCTTTAGCGATTTTCTGGCCTTCAGCTGTTTTGGGATCAAAGTGAACCACTTTCATTTCAACGGCTTGATTGGTAGAAGGAGGGGGAGCAACGTAAGTAGCTACATTTTCAGATGCTGCAATTTCTTGATCTTCCTCCACATCTTCATCTATCCTAGATTCTATACTATCGCCATTGGGTTTTACAACAATGGGTCTGAGCTCACTGGATGCTATCTGCTGGCCACCGCCTGCACTGAAAAAGTTAGCTAACTGGTCAGGAGGCAGCGACTCCAGAGGTGTATCTCCTACTTTATCGTAGTCCAGAACGCTAATATCAGCATTATCTAGGATACCCGAAGACAGTAATTGCTGTCGCAAATCATCTGGGACCTCATCAGGTAGTTCAATTGCGGGCTTTTTCTTCTTTTCCTCTTTCTTTGCTTCTGGGGTAGTGTTGATCGAGTTTGCCGTCGAAGATACATATTTTTGAGTAGTCGGTTTTATTTCCACGGTTCTGGACGTAGATTGATAATATGGCGGCGACGACGTACTTGAAACGTAGTTTTGCTGAGGTCTTGATCTTTCTTGAGATTGAGAATAAGTTGATCTTGGAGTTGAAGCCTGAATTTGCTGTTGTTGCTGATCAAAATTCCTTAATAACTGGTCGTAGTCTTGTTGATATTGTTTGTTTTGTTGCTGCTGCTTATATTGCTCATATTGCTTATTTTGTTCTTGTTGCTTATATTGTTCATACTGCTTTTGTTGTTGCTGTTGCCGGTACTCTTGTTCAATTTGCTTGTTTTGTTGTTGTTGTTTTTGTTGCTGTTGAGCTTGTAATAATTGCGCTTGGAGGCGTTGTATTTCTTCCTGTTGTTTCTGAACATTTTGTGCAAGTTGTAACCTAACTTGTTCTTGTTCAGCATCAAATAATTGTTGTTGTTGTTGCTG
The DNA here is from genome assembly GCF_963855985.1 of Ostrinia nubilalis. NCBI lineage: Eukaryota > Metazoa > Arthropoda > Insecta > Lepidoptera > Crambidae > Ostrinia > Ostrinia nubilalis. The sequence goes on along the minus strand of NC_087104.1, from coordinate 12,665,557 downwards.
CTGTTGCTGTTGTTGTAAATGATGGAAACTTTGTTCAGTAGGGGCAGGAGATGGAGACGGAGACGGAGACGGGGAAGGAGAAGGCTGATTAGCCACACTAAAGCCATTATAATTGGGTTGAGCATTCGGTCCACTGACGGTGATATGTTGTTCATATTTTGGTATAGCAGCTACTAATTCACCTCCATTCGGAACGAATTGTCCAACATTCTGTTGATGATGAAGATTGGATTGATCTTGGAAGTTACTTGGGCGATTCAGAAGTGGCCGTTCCGAAGGTCCATGTTGCTGTTGGAACTGCGGTCTTTCAGTGGAAAAACTCGGTTGATGGAAATGCTGTTCAGGAGTTGGTGATGGCTGAGGATGGAAATTGAATAGTGGTGGTGATGAAGGTTGAGGGAGGAATTGATGCTGAGGAATTGGGGATGGAGAGGGCGAGGCAGAAATAGGGTTTGAGAAAGAATGTTGGCTTTGAATATTGTGTTGAGCGGGAATTTGGACTGAAGGACGCGATACTGGTTGAGGACCTTGATGGAAACTAAACAGCTGCTGTTGAGGGTGTTGAGGTTGATGTTGTGGTGGATGTTGAGGTTGATGTTGCTGAGCAAAAGGTTGACGGTTACTTTCAATTTGGGGTGGCGATGGTTTCAGGTTGAAGAATGGGGGTCTACTGGGATTTAAAGAAAATGTAGGCTTGTTTTGTGATTCTGTAAAATGCTGAGGTGGACGTTGTTGAGGCAATTGCTGATTAACTGGAATAATCGGTTGACGGTTATGGTCATGGAACTGAGGAGTTGGGCTTGGACTTGGGTGTGGAACAAAATTAAAGTTTTGTTGATTTCTGCCCGGCAACTGTTGGTCTTTAGCTGGTTCAATTTGGTCAGTAGTTATGGTATGATAATTCTCTTGTAAGTATTTGGGCTCATCAAAGAATGGTTGCGGAGGTTTATGTTGTGGGTGTGGCTGGTTAAATGGTCGTTGGGGTCCAGTGTGAAAACCAGTTCTTGGAGGTCCACCGAATTGAGGAGGGCGAGGGCCAAATGTTGAAGGGCCATTAGGACGAGGGTGGAATGAAGGCGGACTATTAGGTCTCGGGAAAGATGTGGGGAACGATGGAGCGGGTGGTCCAGAAACTGTTGGTCCAAAATGATTTATTGGACCTGGAAGATTGTTAGAAAATTGAGGATGTGAGCTTGGATGTGGGCTCAAAGAAGGCGATGGTCCGAAAGGATTCTGCCGTTGAACATTTGTTTGAGGTCTAAATGGAGCTACAGAAGGACCTTGCCTTGGAAGCTGCTGCTCATTTGCTAAGTAAGGAGGCTGGAATTGGATTCGGCTTTGTGCGTTTTGTGGTGGTGGCCTATATGTTTGGGGAGGTTGATGATTAGCCACTTGTCTAGGAGTAGGTTCTTGTTGCTGTGGCCTTGGTGATAGATGATTTGGTTGATTGGGAAAAGCGATAGCTGGTCTAGGTGCAGTTTCTTCATGATCTTCCGTGTTGCTTTCACGTCTATCACTATGATGATGATGATGACCTTCATTTCCAAAAGTTATTTTAACACTGCTATCACTGTGATATACTTCAGATTCTGGTTTGATAATTGCCCTTAAAGTAGTAGTTTGAGTTGGAGTATAAATCGGTTCAGGGGTGACAGTAACATATTCTTCATGATGATCATCTTCATGGTTTGATGGCGGAGTGATAGCCGGGACTGGTTTATCGTATACAACTTTGTCCTTGGAGTGCGGGTCTTTGCTGTATTTCACATAAAACACTTGAACAGGTTCTTTCTTCTTTTTCTGAATCGGCTGTGGCGGTGGAGCAGGTAAAGACTCATTGGACTCCTTGATGATAATTTCAATAATTGGCTCTGGAGCTTCATAGTAATGAGGATGTGGCTCTTGGCTATACAGCGGAGCGGTAGGAAGTGTTCCGAATGGTGGATTGTAGGTGCCTTCAGAAGCTGAATCCTGTACGTTAAGAATTTTCGGTTGCGCATATAATTCGTTTTGATTTACTACTGCATCGTCAAGGTTGTCGAGGTTAGGATCGTAAAGGGGGTCTTTCTGTGAGTATTGTACGACAGGTTCCATCTGCACTGCATAGGGAGGAAGTTTGCCCCCTTTGGGAACGACATTGGATATCCTTCGGCTACTGGTGAGAGCTCTAAAATGGGAGACTCTCGAGTGTGGGAGTACTAAAGAGTACTGGAGGTTGTGTGGTGATCGTATGCTTTCAAGCTGTCGTTTCGGTTTCGCTTTTGCTGTTGCATTTTTAGCTTGCGTTATGCTGAGCACAGCTAGGGCTGTGACCTGGAACAAAGAAACAGAAACGTTAGTGATGACATAACAAACAAAATTGAATGTAGTTTGATGAAGAATCGATTGTAATTGTCTCGATATGGGATTACGCCTTTTTGCATCACAGACAAGATAGAATTTAAGTTAGTCACTTGTATTGTGGCGGGAAAATAAAAATGGTTGTGAGGAAAATACGTATTTTATGGGATTTTTTTTAAATAGAGACTCAGATTGAAGGAGCTAGGATGTCACCTATTTCAACTTTTATTATTTTTTAGATGTGCTGGGAAACAGTAGAACCTACTAAAATTTCATTTCCTGGTGTTGTAAATATTTATTTATTAAAGATTTACTTATCTCTCAAACTACGGAAGTGTGATACACAAAAATGTTGAAAGTATTCAAGACAGGTTTGTATTTAAACCGTTCATCACGAGAATATCCATGCAGTAATACCGTGGACACGCTTAAGTAATGTTTATTTGGATATGGAGAAAGTGTTAACGTGAAGCACTAAGTATGTAATGTTTGTCTAAACTCAACGTACAGACAGCACATCAATGGAAAAATAGCTTTTTATGTAGTTGTGATAAGTGCGATATCGCAACAAAATGTGCTGTTGACTGTATTTAGGTAGATAGGTTTGAAGCAACAAGTTTAGAACATCAATCTATTTATACTGTAATTTTATAGTCAACTGTAGTATTCACAAACATTACTATGAGGTCTCACAGTGCGCGTGGACACACAGGGTGACACATCAGAGCTCTATTCAACGCTATGCGTTCGATTTACTGCTTCACATATGCAAGCATCGTTTGTGAATACGGGCGTCAGATTCCTGGATTTTTTAAGGGTTTGAATATTCACATTTAAAAGCATTCAGGCAATAAAAGTATCATCATCTTTAGGTCGTTTGTCTCATCTGCATGTGTAAGACCATCTCTAATTCTTCGGAGACAAATGGAGAGTTGGCTTACTCTCTCCACGCTGCAGACGTGTTGGCGAGGGTAAGGAAGAGGAATCAAATAAGTAATTTCAGGAATCAATTAACAATTTAGCACTAAGTCTGACGTGTTAAATAAATGGCTTCGGTAACTAACCTATAATTTTTATTGCTTTCAAAACCTACCAAAGTAAAAAAATATAAGTTTAGGGGTGGTTATTGTCGTTACGATACATTGTCATTAACATCAAAGAGAGAGCGCTTCATCCGTGACATCCTTGACGCAAGGAAATTTCGACGAGGCGCGTAGGCATTCCAATGAGAATAAAAGTGGACCGCTACTGCGTCGGCGCATGTCCGCCCATCAGATCCGGATTGTCAAGTGCCGAAATGCGTTAGAGAAGCCACCGCATTCCTTACGACAATAGAAGTCAAAAGTAGTTTATAATACCTACTTGTAATAAATTAGTTAACATATTTTTTTGAATCAATTTTTTTAGGAATTCTCAGACTTAAGTGGTATGTTGGAGTTTTGGTATCGGAGTATATTTAAAAACACCTGATTCCAAAGCAGCCGCTGCTGATACTCAAATACTTTACTACCAAACTTATTACAACTTTTTGTAAGTAATAAGATCTACCTACCTACATAATAACAACAAAACCCTTTTCCACCGATCAGCTGTTACGATTTTTACCCCTTTTGGGTCGGAGAGTTTATTTTTAGCCCTTGCACCTATTTAGGTAGGTATTTACGTTTCTATACAGTTTGTAATCCAACTGTACTGTAATGTACAATTTTAAAATCCAAAAAGTTTACCTTACAGTAATTTAATTACAAACAGTTTGTGTAATTACTCAACACACAGTAATCATTTGCGAAAAACGCAATCAACTTTTACTTTTGCTCACAAGTGCAAGTGGACTGTAATTTTCATTGCATAAGTGCGATGCAGTAATTCAATATGGCTAAAAGCTTTGCATTCTGAATAGTAAATAAATATGACGCTTACTGAATAATTCATTTTTAATGGTAAATAATGGTCAATTGCTTTTAGTAAAATAAAGTTTATGGAACAGGTAAAGTACTTACTTAAAGTAAAGAAAGTTGCCTAGCTGAAGCTTTTAAGCTAAGAAGAGTTTATGGCATAGGTATTTGGGGTAATGCATTAAATGATCGAGAGAAAATAAGCTATCCTATCCTTTGTAAAAGAGTAGAATAGTTATGTATAAATAACTTGAAGAGAAAGGTTGCCTGGAAGAAATGGCATATGGCATTAAGCTCGACTTTTGTACTCCGGTAGTTTTTTTATGTACAGGAGGCAAACGAGCAGACGGAAGAGCAGTATGTGAAATATTAAAGTTAAAAAAAAGCCAAAGAATTTTGAGAACGTTACTTTAACATGTTTTATATTAAGAGCTTAAAAAGCTCTAATAAGCTCTAGGGGATTATTCCACTATTCCCCGTTGACAATCCCCGTTATATTAGGATTTTATTTTTAACATTATAAGCTCCAATTGGCGTTAACTTTTTGTTCACTATTCCCCGTTGACGGGGATTTTCAATGGGGAATAGTGGAATAAGCCGCTCTAGGTAATTTTCCAAGTCACATTCACATTGTTTTTCAGTTTAGTTTTTTACAGAAGGTAACTAATGTATGGAAATTAAAACAAAGAACTGTTAGCCTGTTACATTGTCACACGATTTCAATTTCACCTTGTGTAATAGTTGGGTAACTAATCTGCTTGTACACAATAAATCTTATCTGGAAGATAAATATAACATCTTCAATTCAATAGAGAGATATTTGCATAAGAACATGAGTTAGAAGCGTACGATTTGCATATAGCTGGAGAAAGATACATTATTTGCATACAACTGTTTGTGTTTACTGAATTGAACTATATGTGTGTTGGTATAGACTTCAAAATAGGTTACTTCGTGGATAAGTGCAAGTGACGTAACACCAGTGGGAAGTTTTCTCACGATTAATGTAGGAGGCTCATTGCACTTGCTTTATGGAGTTTTTTATTTAGCCTACAATGGAAACTGAATTCAGATGCATTAATAATTAACATGACATTCGTTTATACGGAGCCAGAGTGACTTCACGTTAGTTTAACACTTTTGTTATTGTGATGTGAATGCTGGTCAGCGCTACTTTAACGTATCGGTGACTAATAGAGAGGAAAGATTCTTCATTATTTAGGCGGTACGGAATTCGCCGGATCAGCTACTTAATTGGTGATAAACAACGTGATTTAAATTAAATAATTATTATTTAAATCTAGCAAGAAGATACAGCAATTTTCTAACTCTACTTACTAAAAAAAAGTCGTTTATATTTTGCGAGTAGGCTTTTAAAAAGTATTATTTTAACCCTACCACTGCTTCGGGTCAATAAATGGGCCAGTGTTAAGAAGAAGCAGAGCGCAAGAAGCTCAGTCACTATTCCTTTTACTTGAGTCTAAAAAAGAACGAGTTAAATTCAATAAATCATGATTAGCCCTAGTAAGTCACATGCCATTCTTTTATAGTCATCAGCTCCTCAGACCGTAAAAAATCGACGTTCAAAATTAAACCTCATGAATATTAACTTATAATTGAATATTATTACGGCACATTATGTTACAGATTACCATTGTAATCTACGGTAGCCATGGTCACGGTTGTAATGTGTTATTACTACGTATGAATGTATTGGAGGCGGTTCCACGCAATTTACACCTCGAGGCAGATGGATTTGTGTCATTTATCAACTTTAGAAACGGGCGGTAGTCAAATTAAATACATATAAATAAAATATTTCAATTTTAAAGCACATGGATTGGTTTGTTGTTTGAGGGATAGAGATAGGAAAAATATAACATGCATTACTATCTAAAACCAGAGATTTAGCCTCGTTACATTATGCTAAATACCTAGGTCTCACTATCTTTTTCAGTTAATTTAGTTACTTAATAATCTGCTGGATAAGTCCAGGTATAATTCAGCACCCAAAGAGTCTTATTAGAACACGAAATATCTTAACCAGTGGAATTCATAAGGCGGTAATGACCTTCAGAAACAGCTGCAGGCTTGACCCTCAGGGTATTTTATATTATATTTTAGGTCAATGAACGCTGTGATGTGGATTGGAATGCCATAAGCGATTTGAAATCGAATTACCTGTGGTATAAGATAAATAAAAGAAAATAAATACACCCATTGAAAAAAGCAACCTCCTTGAATAAGAAAATCAGGGGACAGAGCGGAAAAAAAATACTGTGGTAATGTAATGTGTTCCTTCCAATCAGGCCCGCCGCTAGCTGTTTCGTCGCCCGCGTGCAAAACCGATTATGCCGCCCTACGACTGAGTACCTACATAATGAGTTTTGTCAAAAAAAAGGCTAATTTAATAGATGTTTTCTCATTTTTCATGCTATGACATATTTTCTTAAACTTAATAGTCCAATCAGTAGGTGTTTATTTCCTGCAAAAGGTGGAAAGTAAAATGTTTTAATTTGTATTAAGTATATTTTTATGTATGGGCTAGTTATGAAAAAAGTATGTTTTCGAACTTGAGACGTCAGAGCGTTAGTCACCATCTTGAGTTAAAGGGCCGAAAATTAATTATTTTTTACATTTAACAATAACAATAAATTTGAAGCAATAGTTGACTATATGGATTACTAATTTTTGGCCAAAAAACGTTTCCCAAATTATCACATCGCAAACAACGTTTCGCAAATTTTCATTTGGCAAATTTTCACTTGGCAAAACAACTTATTGCAAATTTTTAACTCGCAAATGTCGTGTTTGGCATATTATTGTTTACCAAATTATTGCTTGGCAAAGTATGTTTTGCCAAATGTTTCATTTGGCAAAAATATTTCACGATAAACAATTTACAAAATAATTTGATTGGTGCATAGAATGGAATACAAATAAGCCTGTGGTTATTATTTTGTTTCGTGAGTAGTAAATATAAAAAAAAATCTATATTAATTTTCATATTTCATTATTTTTTTTCGAAATTTCCAAATGATTCATTAACAATAAAGGTGATTCTAGCGCTCGGCGGCCGCTGCCGCGGCACGCTTTTCTCGCCTTCGCGCGTTAATGGTCACTGTTCTAACCTAACCTAACCTACTATTTTCTGCAATACCTACTCTCTGCAACCATACTGTTTTCTGCAATCTCTTTGTTTTACATAAAATTCTTGTGAAAACCATGATCATGTGCCTATGCTTTGATTTGTGGGTAACGGTGGGTAAGTATGTGAAGTGTCAATTTGACCAAACAAATTATTTGGGATATAATATTTGACAAAATAAAACATTTGCTATATAAACATTTGCCAAGGAAAATTTGGCCAAATGATAATTTGACCAAATGAATTAGTTGCGAAAAGTATAGTTGCTAAAAGTTCATTTGGGAAATGAAACTTCGGCGATAAGTTGTTTGCGAAGTGAAATTTGGCGAAAAGTAATTTGGCCAAACGGAAGGATACCTGACTATATAGAAAAATGACTTTAAGAAGTATAAAGACGATAAAATTTCAATTGTTTAAGTATTTTATTTATTCTGTACGTCGCGTAGATACAAAGTTATACAAGGGAGAAAATTTTCATTTGCACAAAAATCATTGTAGTAGCCTCCCCATCCCTCTTGGGTAGAGGGACGGTGCACACGAGTGTGCCATAGCAGGGAGGGTTAGTGGTGGACGTTTCGTGTGTTACTCCCGCTCTAACCGCCCGCTCAATTTCCTCTCCCTTACCCAGATGGGCGCTTACCCGCTTTGATCAGGAGATGGCCAAGGAGGCTGCATACGTATGCGATAGTCACGGACGGTGATATGGCGGCCATCCAATTAAGAAAATCGTTAATTGAGGTGTGTGATGTTAACATGCCTCGATCACGCTACCGCACACCTTGTCGTGCTGTCTACTGGTGGTCGGCTGAACTAGCTGAGCTGCGTTCACTCGTAGCTGGCGTAGACGTTCACGAGACCCGTCATATGGCTTGCCTTTATGAAATTGGAGCCGCCAAAGACCGAGCGAGAGCAGAAATGCTCGCAAGTTTAGACGACGATACTAACTGTGGGAGATTATATGCTAGAAACCAACTACAGCCTATTGGTCCTCTACTGGCTAAAGAGCAGGCTCTGCTAGACAAGGTTTTGCGAGCGCTCTTCCCGAACCAGTTTGCCTCTTTCGCTCTACCATCCATGATAGATTCCCGCAGTGTCAACTCAGCTGTGGAGGGGGCCCCTCTTTGCCTGCCTAGGCCGGACAACTATGCCTGCTGCGCAAGGAAGGCCGTCCAGATAACTCAACATCGGATATGACTGGGTACAAAGCGGCGCCCTCCTCCCGGGCGTACCTATATGTTATCAGCTATGCAGGTGACACTCGTCACAGCCTGAGGGAGGGATTGTATGGACGCGGCCAATTTGGCGACCACTGCCAGCACTTAAATTGCCAAGCGCATCTGGAGACTGGAGTGTTTCTCCTAACGCCCATATTATTTTACCGTGGATGGAGTCAGGATCTAAGTTAAGGTTCAGAGCAATTGCTGTGGCAATTGTCTGGGCCTGATAGTGGATAGCCGGTGTCAGTTTGACCCTCATTTTGCCATACTGTCATAGCGCCTGCTTAAGGCCGCGGATGCTTTATCGTGGGGTGGTTCGAGAGCCAAATGGCGGCTCCTTTACGCCAGCATTTTGAAAAGCATTGCGCTTTACGGGGCTCCCATATGGGTTGACATCCTCGACAGAAGTCGAGAGGCCCGCTCGAGAAGAGAGGTGGTCCGCCGCGTGGCTCGGAGGACGAGGCGCGATACCCTCGCAGTGTGTGTGGCGTGGGCTCGAGGCGCTGGGCCGGGACCTCGTGTTGGCTAGCATAGTCAAAGCAATGCTGGACAGTAATGAGGCCTGGGCGGACATAGCCTCCTTCTGCGAAAACGTCATGTTGCAAAATGAGTCCTCGGAGCGAGAGCACGAGGACGAACCAAACGCGCCCTCACTCCGTCGGCGGCGAAGGGGTCAGAGGAGGGGACAATATGATCGCTTCCTGATTCCCCTCCACGGTGATGGTCAGCGGCTGATAGTGTGGGGGTGCCCCCGCCTGCATTGCACACACCATCTCCTCCGTCAGACGGTAACAGCTGCGTGATCCCAGCTGTTCTGAGCGCCCTGAGCTTCTCTTCTCGCAAGCTCTGAGCGCCCGATTTGCCGCCCCCCTGGGCGTGCCGCCCGCGTGCGGTGCACGCATTGCACGCCCGCTTGCGGCGGCCCTGCTTCCAATCACAAGATTTCTTCCCCAGGAACGATGTGGTGTGATGAAAAAACATGTTATTTCAAAAAGATTTAAGATTCAACTCATTCGTTGATATCTGACATTTGCGCTGGAGAGAAGGCGTTGTGGGAGCCATATTGTCGACAGCCACAGACCTCTCCCACTGGAAGGCATAAGTATGTAATATTAATGACTGTGATAACATAAAATTAAAGCCCATGTACCACACCGGAATGAGCACAAATGATAATAATCCTTTAAAAAGACTGCGTGACGGGACTTATAAAATACAGGCTTTGTGCCAGGGGCTTAAAACAGTGAAATAGTCGTACTTCACGTGTAACATCTTCAGAGTCAACAAGCTCGTTGCACAAGCACATCAACCTGCGGTAATAGCTTAAAGACAGCAATGATGCGTCATTACCTGGCACGCCACCGGACCGTGGGAAGATGCTGCTGGGAGCTAAGTTCTAGTACAGAATAAGTACTAGTACTAGGTTTTCACGCTGACTTCTATTTGGTACAGAATAAGTACTAAATAGTACTAGATTTAGGCGTGAGCTAGGTGAGGGTATTGTGTGGAAATACTAAACAGGTACGGTCAACAGCACGTCAACGTAAACACTGAGGTATCTTACGTAGTTGCGATACGGGCGACTTTGCAACGAAAATGTATAGCTTGATGTGCTGTCGACATTAGATAATCTACAGCGGTATTAGTATGTTAAGAATAAAAATTGTAAGAAGTCTCATTTTTCAGTTTCATCATCATCATTTCAAACACAGGACATCCACTGCTGAACATAGGCTTCCCCCAATGATGATTCAGTCTAATAAATACTTCAAATGAGGTGCAGTCAAAAAGTTATACTGCAGGTCATGTAGGTGCAATTGTTTATGGATTTAGGTTTTTTAAACATTTTTAAATATTTACAGTGTTTAACTCATAAGCTTTGAACTGTAAGGTTTGTCTCTACATTTATTTGCCTTCTCATAGTTAGTTTTTTATGCATAACAAGGCAGTTATTTGACCACAATCGCACCTGATATTAAGTGGGATGCAGTCTAGCATGGTACATACATTTTGTTTGTTTTCTGGCAATTCCTATCTAGTAAGTCCTACATGTGCGCAAGTTTTTGAGCTTCCGCTCAAGCTCAAAAGTTTTGGTTCAAGTAATTGTTAAGGAGTACATTTTTCTAGAAGTAGAACAGAATATAATAGAAAACGTTTACTTTGCTGCCACATGAAAATACATAGAAGTAAAACAAATAGAATCAAAATTACAGAATACATTACAGTCTAGGCGATTCCAAAATTGTTCTTGTATTGTATTGTTCTTAAGTTCTACCAAAAGTTCCACTCTATGTGCATAGGATGTAAAATGCTGATGATCCAAATAACACCAGTGGGAACGGACGTGCAAACCAGTTCATATGTTGACATGGCCGTGGGACTGATACTCTATGTTATCAGCGCAGACAATATGGTTACAAACTTGCTGGTGATGATTTTCTCATGGAAAAACAAGAATGATAAATGATAATATGAAGTTTTGTTGCTAATTATTATAGAGCGAGAATGCTTTTTTAAATCACAGATAAGGAGGTACTGGTATAGTTAAAAAATATGAAGTGTAACAAAATAAATTAAAAAATTATATCGTTGGAATCAACAATCTGTATTAAGTAAACTAATTACTTACTAAAATAACTAAATGGTAGCACTGGTAGCTACTCTTGAACGAACTAAATGATATAAATAAAATACGCAGATCTAAGCTACACGTACCTATTCATATTGCTAGGAAGCATGCACGATAATAGAAGTTCTAAGAAAGACAAGCCACCAATAGACATAATTGTAAGAGAACCTCAATTCGAATACAATAATAATCTCAATCATGTTAGATAACTTGTCAAAAACAGAAGCAGTCACGCTAGCACTTGCTTGTTCAAATTCCATTTTATCACAGACAAAAAGTTCACCCAATTCCGTGTAAGTTTGTCGACCATGAAAACAATAAGAACACACAATTTGCACCGCCTTGAGTCACGGCAATCACCCGAAGTGGGACGCGTTACGTACGGACAAACAGTTGCATGTTATATATAAAATTGGAGATGAAATAATATTGCGATGTGCAATAGTGATGCAGACTGGGAAGCTATTAGAGTCAGAATTAAGATTGATTGAGAACTTTCATCTGGGATGTAACCAGAATGTAACCCAGGTTCAATCAAGGAGAGTCAAGGTGATAAATTGCTTTATAGTAATTGTAGTGAACCCTCTCTTAACACAAAAAAATTAGGGAAAATCGAAATTAGCAGTAGGTAGGAACTTGGGGACTAGAAACCGGTAAGGGGTACGCCTTTAAGAAAGCTAAAGAATGTGACGTGCTAGGCCAAGACGACTCTCGTATGTAAAAACACACAACTATGAATAAACTCAAAAAGAGATTAATTTGAAGCCTCTGATATTGTGATCCTATTAATGTAATAGGTAAGAGTTTTCTCGAATTGAGTTTTCGGTAAAACTTTTTGAGCTTCGTTTCATTATTTATATGACCCTAAAAAGCTTTATTTATGTATGAGTATTGAAGTATACCTATCTTGGAAGTTTAACATCCCAATGGTGGACAAATCCCCTGACACACATTCATGGAGGCAGTAAGGTGCGGTCATAAAACCGCAAAGATGATTGCTAGCGTGTTTCAGACAGATATTATTTATTTCGAATTAGTTACCAAATAAGATGATTGGGTGGTGTTACAGAACGAGTTACATAATTTAAAAATAGCTCAATAAAGAAGACCTGAGAATGAAAATCATGCACATAAAAGTGGGGCGCAAAGATGCACATGTCATTGCCAAAATTGTTCTTAAGTTTTAAATACGTAAGTCAGTATACTTAACTGGGACATGATAGAGTGACACTTAAAAATATGTGCTATTTTGGAAGAACATCATTTTAGAGGTGACTCTTACCTAGTCACGGGGAGAATACATAATAAATAACATAAAAAGTTCTTCCTTCTATGTCGCCATTTTACTTCGCCCCAAACCACATAAGTAAGAATAAATAATAAAAATATTTAGTTTCTTCACAATGGGACGTTTCTTCATATTGAGACGATATTTGACAGATATTAGGTACACACGACCGCACATAAGGAAAGATACAATAGTTTATCATTCTGTGATACATTATTTTGTAAATGGTACGATTCGTATCAATAGTGTGCTAATCGGTGCATTGGCCTGGCATATACCCGTATTGTGAAGACTGGTACCGGAAATAGGTTCTAAAAGAGTGAAAGAAAGATTCCGTATCTTTACTCATATACTCAAAAGAGACAAAGTGTGTAATACTTTGGAAACTAGATAACGAATAAAAATAAACTCTACTTAGTACTAACGTCATGTTAATCACTCTAACATTGATCCCATCGGTAATTGAACCCGCAACAGCAGTGTAGACAGCCGCCAATCACACTGATGTAATATCATGACAAACAAAAAGACAAACTCAACTAAAAAACAAAAACCAGTCCCCAAATTGAATGCAGATGCCGTCAGACTAATCTAATTACATAATTCATATTCCATCTAATAAATTTGGCAAATTACGAGTATCTTCTACCAAGATTGATGATCCGTACATATTTGTCTATCTTACGCAATATCTAAAAGTGAAAACTACATCGATTTTTAGATAAAATCTTACGGCCATTGAGAATTTGTTGTAAAGAACGGTTCCCATTCCCACAGAAGGTACTTGATGTACTCGTCAGTACTCGCACTTGTCGAATGGTGATCGGTGTTACGTGTAAAACAATTGAAAGCTTATTTCATGCATGTTGGGCGAATTGAAATTAGTCGAATTTGAACATTGAGAAGTCACTGGAGATAGTTTTCACGTGTGGCTTGGAAGTAGGTATTTCTTTTACAATTTACAGTTAACAGTTTGTATGAATTATGAGTGTAATTTTTTACAATTTTGGGGGTCTATCGTTGAATGGAAGTTTTCTTCAAATCTCTATTCTACAATTCATTGAACATTATTAGTTTTATGTGTTCAAGGACTCACAAATTAGACTATTCTCCAGTATTTAACTGTCAGTGAGAGAGTTTTATATGTGATCTATTTTATTTTATAGGGTAAGTAAGTAGTGGTGCCAAAAATGAAGCGACTCTACCACAAGTAAAGACAAAACAGAAAATGGCTCTCAACACATAGGTATTTGCACTAAACTTTACTATATCTTTGCCTATTTACTTTAAAAACACATTGCTTTTCCATGTAAATGATGCAACTCGGTGATGGTCGGAGCGCTCACGTTCACATTACGTAAAAAGATCGCAAACTCACAAGGTAAGAGGTTAGACGGTAATTAAAATGTAAAAGTAATTGCTGATTAACCTTTGTTTAAATGTAAACCGAAGTTAACGCTTTGTTGAATGACGGATGACTGTAGGCACAATTGATTATGCCTTTGCCTTACAAATATGTGTTTTGTGCAAAAACAAAGAGGTCGATTGTTTACGGCCTTTTGCTACAGTCTAATGTTTTGTCTGTGGTCGGGTATTACGGCAACTGGAGATTTTCGCCAACGTTGTGAAAGAGGCCTTAATTACGAAGTAGGATTTTCGACGCTAATGTCATTGCGTATGATGAAGAAACTTAATCTCTTCTACAGTGACATCAGTAGCTAACTGTTTCAAAATTGAGTCCAGTAACAAATAAGTAGTAATAATTATGCTACTTCTAATCACTAATTTATAACAATATTCGTTGTAGAAACTACGTAAAATGTTGTCAAAATACACATGCCTCATAAAAGTAATTAACTATTTTTTTGCAAAATTAAGTACAAGTAAATACCTAGCGAGTGTTCAATGCGCTGCCTGCTTAAATTTTAATCTAAGGAAGTCGTACGCTTTTTTCGTTCAAATCTCAAGGTGTTAGGATGGCAGGTCAATGAACCATTGAGTTTTGCTCTATTGGTATAAATGTCGTGTTTAAAGTACGAGTATCTAATTAATAACTGAAAAATCAGTAAAAACGATTGTATTTTATTCTCGTAATAGACAAAACGTGACTCCCAGCGTGTGTTCTCTGGGTCGTATCCCTCTCGCACCGATGCCCGACAATCATCCTGTCACTCATCTAACACTGTCGGCTGTCACTCATTCTCACCTCTAACGTTACACAGTATGACCGTAACACAGTAGGGTCAAATGGACAAGAACAGACATTGTTTAGATTTTTTTTAAACAAAGTTCATTGGAACTATTCATGGTCAAAAAGGAACTACTGTAAATGGGTTTTTTGAGAGTTTATGCACTAACTAATAAAAGCTACAAAGCTATCATGCAAGTTTCATGATGTCTTTTAGGCACTACTAGCTTTTCGCCCGCGACTTAACCCGCGTGAATTTTTTTCTGTTAAAAACCGGGATAAATTTTCCTATGTCCTTTCACGGGGCTCAAACTATCTCTATGCCAAATTTCATCAAAATGGGTTCAGTAGTTTAGGCGTGAAAGCAACACAGACAGACAGACAGAGTTACTTGTGCATTTATAATATTAGTAGGGATATGACATAGGATATAATAAAAAATGGTTGGGGAGTCCAACCCCATTATGATACCTGCTCGGAAGTGGTAGTTGTTATTGGAGAAATATACCTACAGATGAGTGGCAGAATATGATTTGCGTGTGACCTAGCAGTAGTTAAATTTCAAGCAGTTTTAGCTAAAAAAAAAAAGCTAAGAGCTTTACCCATGTCAGAACAGCTTTTACACGTGTACACGTAGACTAGAGGGTCTAGTGTGAGTTTACATCAAACGCGCTCACAATAAATGAATGACGGACGGATTTTACAGTGCCCCTAGTGGAAACGTTCAAGAACTAAAATTTTAATTTTTTTTAACGCGCTCATCTATGTAAACTTACACTCAGCCCACTGAGTGAAACTCTACTTGTCTAATGGACTTATTAAGTTCGTTTTGTACAGTGATGATACCGAAGTGTTATAATTACAGCTTTTTCATCGTATTGTGTGGAGGTGTTATAATGTTCTTGATGATTACCCACAAGCTATTTTAGTATTGATCAATTAAAATAAAGAGAAAGTCGTGTTACATTGATTAGTCAAGATTTAATGCCTATATTGTTTTATAATAAAATTGAGAATAATAGAAACATTCTAATACTTTTTAAAAGCTTTCAATTAGATAAGCTTTTGTATGAAAGTCAAATTTTCAAGCACAGTTCGTCTGAATAGCTATTACTTATTTAGCAGGGAATTAGCTCTCTTACTAACAAAAAGATAGTACGCGTGTTGAACACTGTTTTAAAATGACTTTTCCGCCAAAAGTACGTACGTACAAACGTAACTTTAAAACACTGTTCAACGCGTGTGTATTTTTTATTAGTAAGGGGGTACCTACTTACCTAATTGCGATGATGGTGATTACAAAAGTAAGAACTTCCATAAAAATATTTAGTGTCGGCATATTTATTGGTCAATAAATTACCAAAGTTTACTAACACAATTTATCATTTCGAGTCGTTTTAAAATCTAGGACGAATCCGAGCAACAGGTCGAAAGTTAATAGCATGCATGATATTATTGCTGTCATTACGTAAACATATGCAATGACTGCATATGTTTGTACATTTTAACATACCTTCACTTTTAGGCGCCTGCGCAAGAGAATGCTGGTTTACTTCAAAGATAGGCGCATGAAAAAGTTAAGACACTGAAGGTCTAGCTAGCGTTTAACCCAGTCATTGCCTGAGGTATGGAAGCGGCACGGGAGGGGTGATTATGACATATTAGGATGTGACAGAGCACACAAATCTGAAGTCTCGCTGACATTTGACGTAACAAAAACCCTCCCCGTGCCGCTACTATATCGTCATCATAATCATTTCAGCCACAGGACGTCCACTACTGAACATAGGCCTCCTCCAATGATTTCCACATCGCCCGGTTGGTAGCGGCACTAGCGGCCGCCATCCAGCGTCTTCCTGCTACTTTTATGAGGTCGGTCCACCTTTAACTGTCTGTTATTTTCAGCAACGTCCTACTTGCCTTATTATTGTTAAGTTTACACTCAAATCCATAACCTCCTGACTCAGTCATTGAGCTGTCGTTACATTCAAAATTTTCGTTATACATATTCAACGAGCGGTTAATTCATACATTACTATTGCATATATTACGTTAGAAAGCGTAATAGGCGTAACTTCAACAGACAAAAGCACATCAAGTCATACATTTTCGTCGCAACATAGTTCCTATTGCAACTAAATAAGACCCTACAGTGTACAGCTTGACGTGCTCTCGTGCTTGACTGCTGACAACGATTTTGTTTACTTTAAGTAAATTATTTATGATATAATTAAGGTTTTAGTTGACGTAACTTACATAATTAAATAAAGTAGATAGTAAACAATGTGACAAAAGTGTGTCAAGTCGGTCAATAGACTCAAGGTGGGATTTCAGTCTTCCAGCGACTTGGCCCACTTTTAGCTTGGTCCACGGGCCAAGTCGACTGTCGACAGTCTAAGATTTTAGAGTAGATAGATAAAACATTGAATATGGGCCCAGTTGCCAGAAGAAAAAATATTTAAAAATGGCCCGCGACTTGGCCCGTAGACCAATCTAAAAAAATGGGCTAAAGCTGTATCGTGTTATTCATGAAAATATCCACAGGGCTCTTAAGTCAACTAAGGCCACTCGAATATCAACTATCAACAAGTAAAGTCACCAAATCCAAAGTTCGCAATGAAAGATTTCACACAACTACCGTCCCCCTTTCTCCTACTTGCAATGCACACTAATTGTTTCCCAGAAGCCGATGGGGGCGTGCATTCTGAACCACAATGTCTCTATCACAATGTTCCGTTCAGTCGGAAGCCATCTTTGACATTTATGACCACACAATGAGTTCGGACAGGTGTTGAAAACGAAAACGAATCGATTAGCATATCTTATGGCGGGTCATGTTACTGGTTGGAGATGTTTGACAGTTGATGGGTGATATTATAGTCATTTATTTTCTACAAATAGGTTTTTAAAAAGCGCTTTTACACGTCGCAGTAATAGGTACTTAAACCCTGCTACTGCCTTGGGATACGGAAAACAAATTAGGGATGTTATGGATATGTAGTTTCGGTTATGGATACGGTTACGGATATAGGAATAATATTGTAGCTACCGGTTTCGGTTTCGGTTACGGTTATTTTTTTATTTCGGATATCCGAAAGTTTCGGTTACGGTTATGGATATCCATAACATCCCTGCAATAAATGTGCCAGAGGTGAGAAAAAGCTGCGCAAGAATCTCACTAAATCATTGTCATCCTCCTTTTCAAGGGTTTAAAATAGAAGTGAGTGAAAAACAAGGTTTTGTTGATGAATATGAAATCTTTTTTGTTTCATCAAGATACTTGCATACTCTGTTGTCGTGACATAATATTATTTGCTTAATACTTTCTTGTTGAAACCAAAGAAAACAGATAAACCTTCTGTCACGTGGAGTACTAAAAAATTGAAGGCGCCGTGACCACCGCATTAATAGGGTTGGCACTTGGAAAAAACAAAAATAAAAATTAAGTAATACAAATTATCTATTCACGAGAATTTAAATAATAACTGTTGTATTGCCAATTTATTTCTTTTCGTGGCACCATTAAACTTTTATTAATAACGCAATTAACGAGATTCGATCTCAAGTTATGTTTCAAGTTTCAACAGCATTAAACTATTATGTTATGTGGCCTAGTAAAATAGAACAATAAAATATGTTATGTACTGATGGGCTATGAAACTAAAACAATAAAAAACACATAAAAACTATCACACACGTAATCAGATAGTAACAGATGAGCCACAAATAAAGCTATAAAAGATGTAACACTTTTTATGTTTGTTAAGAACCTCATTATTATTTATGACTATTTGTTAAACGTTTGGTTGGCAGCCCTACAGGTGATAATGGCGGCTCTATATGGAGGTTGCGCACGCGACGGTTCAACGACACAAGGTACAGACGACGGCACGTCAAGTCAAATACCATGGGATCTAATGCAGTTGATATAGGGACGAATTTTCAACAAACATGTATAGTCTGATATGCTGTCGACTATGCATCGGAAGGGTACTTTCATCTGTCGATTGTTTTCGTCAAGCCGTGACTTCGAGAATCGATTCGAAAACGAGATGTGTTTGTTGATTTGAAGGTGTTTTGTTTATGATATAAGAGCAGGAAAGCCACTTTAGTCACACATAGTCTACTATAGATGATTTATAATTATTTATACGAGAGCTTCATGTTAAATGTAGGTACAGAATACTCAGTAACTTCAGTAGAATGGTCCGAAATTCGGTAACCATATTTATAGCTAACCTTGGTAGAGTTCTTGGCGATGTCTCGCTATATTTATACATTCCACAGTCCCTCATTGATGAGGATTGCGACCACATATAGTGTTCCTCCATAGACTACGGTCATGAGCTGTGTGGACCGCATGATGCATCTTCCACTCACCGTCATCATACGAGGACAAAAATGACAAATGTAGATCGAAAACATCATCATCATCTTTTCAGCCACATGACGTCCACTGCTGAACAAAGTCTCCCCCAATGATTTCCAGATTGGCTGGTTGACAGCGGCCTGCATCCAGCGCTTTCCTGCAAACTTTATGAGGCTAACCACAAGGTGGACGGAAACGAAAACATTATTAACTAAAAAATATATCTATAACTCAATCCCGTAAATAGCCTTTTTCCTACTTACACTACAGCCTAATTATGATTTTTTGCATTACAGATAATTTTCAGCGATTAGGTAGATACAGTCCGACCGCCAGTTTCATTCATTTCACTCTAACAAGGTGCGATTCCATCTTAATTAACTTGCCTGTGTCTGTCTATTGTCTTTGCCTGTAAAGATTATTAAATGATAGAGTGACTCTTTTAAGGTGGTAGAGCAGTGGCTAGATAGGAAGGAGGCTTCGGAAGTCGTTATTAAAAGTTATTAATAACTATTGCATCTATGTCACATGCGATTTGTGGGCGGGCGGGCGGTGCTTTTTACATTTGCTTGTACTATTGGCTCTGTGCACGATTTCAGCGGGTAGTGTGTGTGATAGTGCAGTTGGGTACTTGTGTCGGCGTCACTAAGCGGAAATTTTAAGCTAAGTAATTTTATCTTTTTAATATCTAACTATAGATTTCCGCAAAGTAACGCCCGATACTATTAATTCGGAAGTCGTACCTTCGATTCCAAAGGAGGAACACAAACTTCTTTATGTGATAATAAACCGGTCAAACTTAATTACTTAATTTAAATTAACAAAAATTCAGCTGGGTTCAATTCCTAGATGGGAAACAAATTAAGAAACCACTGTGAGTTATTACTTAGAAGTAAAAAAACTGGGAACACAAACTTAAAGGTACCTAACTATTCATAATAATCATAACCATTTGTATATTTCCAAATACGTTCGATTGAGCCAATAAATCAGAAACCAGAGTTCTGCTGACCACAATTTCCACAATATTCACAAGAAGAATTTGATTTGATTTGTTCATTTGAAGAAGCTGCTAAGACGTAGTCAACAACATCAACCGGCATAATAAAGTCACAATACGTTTGAATGCCAGTTAAGTGTGTTGTGAACTTCCAAATTTCCTCCAATAAATCACCATACAGTACATAAGACTATATTATTTTGTTGCAAAGTCGTTCTTATTGCAACTACATAAGGTCCAGTGCTTTGCTTGATGTGCCATGTGTACTATCAAGTTGTAAGTATTCACACAGGTAGGCGGATGTAGAGTTAATGTCAACGAAAGAGGGATGTCACTTGGTTGTAAGATGTAGTTTTTGATATAATTTATTCAAGGACAGCTTTTACTATGGGTACATTAAAATAGATTAGTCTGAATATCGGTTGATAAAAGTATAGTAGAAGAAATGTTTTGATCGTGTTTTTTTTTGACACAAATAAATGGGTTGGAGGCCTTTATTATTTTTTTGTCGCCTAGACATTTTGAGTATGCTTACAGGAGTTATTTTAATAAGTCAGTATATTATGTAGATCATTTATTACTGAAATACAAATCCGTGAATTTGAACTGAGTCTCATGCTTAAACTTTTCGCGAATTTATTTGTTCAAAGAAGCCACATTTAAAAGATGTTATGTTGTCTTTTGTATTATGTAGAGCCTTATTAATTGAATTTACTTGTAGTTCTATGTGGTAGGTGCTATAGTTTCTCAATTTTGTGTTACACACGATATCCAAAATTAATTCGTCAGCTTGTGATCATTATTGTTGATTGACAGCCCTATTAAAGTGCGTATCAATAAACAAAAGAGTGGAATGGGCCATTGTGCGGTGAAAGTGTCGCCACTGATGCGCTGGGAGTCGACCCGACTGCCAATGACTTCCGAACATCAATCCACAATCCACATTGATACCGTTGGACACCGATGGTAGGTGGATTAAGCTTTTATATGTGAGTATTTCTCAAAAAAAATGTACATTTTGAAAAAAAAAAGTGTGCTTTGAAACAGTTCAAAAGTTTTATATTTATAAATCATCACACAAAAAAAACACACGCACAATTTTGAAGGATGAATATTAATCTTTAAGATAACGAAGAATTATAGCTATAATCCTACTTATTACCAAATATTTAGATATTTTAAAAATAGTCCTTTTTTACCTTTCATACAAAAACCTGTTTGCCACCCTAGCTTTTTCATGTATTTTTGTTTCATAAAATGCGATACGTAACTAAATTATTGTAAATTTCTTTGTATTATCGTTCTACAGTAATCGCAGTTTCTGTATCAAATTGATTTTCTATGGGGTGTCATAATGAATTGGCAATTTAAAGCAAAAAAACAAAATGAGTCGCTCTCATTTACTATTTCGTTATTTACTCTTTAGTTACGATTTATTTCTACTTTCCCATGGTTTCTGAACAATTCCGTATTTATTTTACACGGACAACAATAGCTGCACTCTGAATGGCTGTTGGCCTGACGTCTCCGCCATAACATCTATCGCGAAAATTAGTGAAAACGTGTGTGTTTTGTGGGATTACTTTTTCGTAACAGGCAGTAAAATCAGCGATTTTATATAGAACGGTAAGTCTTCATTTAACCATTTTTTGTAATACGTGTGGTACGAACATTTAGTAAGCTTTTATATTTGCTGTAACAAATTTTATCAAAAAAATACTTGTTTCTGATCTCATTTTGTCTAATATTTCGTTACGTTTTTTACTAATTTCGTTACGTTACGAAAAAGTACAACATAATGCTGAGTGTATACTGTTATTACCTGACTAAGCATAGTAATATTCACTACTTAATTTATTTAAAAAAATATAGAGCGTTAATAACAAAAGGATTGGATACTATCTGCTTTACAGAAGTGCCACCAGCAAAAAATTATCAAATCATTTAGATTACGTTTTTATGTGATTACTTCTTTTGTTTTTTTAGGAATGCCGCCAAAAACCAATGCCGAAAGGCAAAAAGCTTACAGAGAACGACTCAAATGGAATCAAAATGGATAAACATGATGGAACAAAAATAATTTTATTAAAATAGTATGAATGATTACTCCCTTATTTTATTTCTAACCCCTTAATATTACCCCGTATTTGGGTGCATACTTACAAATATTTCGAATTGAATAAATGAAGAGCATTCACAATATTTCGCCAATGTATAACAAGCCTTATGGCCTTACTATTTCGTTACTACCGTTTCGTTACGTACATTTTTTTTGAGAAATACTCATGTATAATTTGTCTTTGTTTTATTTTTGTGATACCTTGTTTGTTTATGTTGTTTATTGATATTATCTATGTTGGCTTATTCCCAATTATTGCTCTTTTGTTTTACAAAAATGTTTGTAGTTAAATAACTTTTTAAACTAATTATTATTTTTAATTTTTCAACACACAAGACCGTCCGTTCCGTCTCTATTAATGAATGCTGGTAGAGATTATTAATATTGCTTAAAGTTATTTTAGAGTTAAAGGGGCATTCCCACCAGGTGGTCTCTTGTTCACACTGTCGTAACTCCTGTGTAGCCAGGACCTAAAATTTAGAGTGAGAGAAAAGATTAAAGGTGTTCTTTACAAAGTAGAAAGTCTATGGGCAAATTAGGTAGTGTATCTAATAATAAAGTTGTAGCTAAGGTAGTCTATGGTTCAGTCTGGTTACCTAGTTAACAAAACCGTTAAGTTAAAATGACGTGGGATCATCATTGTTAGATCTGTCACACCAATTAGCTCCAAATAACATAGCGTATACTACGAGTTCTTCGTCTGTCTTGGCCTAGTGGATGAAGCGTGGAGTCGAAAAATTTGGTGATTGCGGGTTTGATTCCCACGTAGGATTCTTATGAAGGATTTTAGAATTATAGCTGTTTAGTTAACCCATTGCGCACAGTTCAGCAAAAGTTTTTCTGGAATTTATAAACCGAGACCCAGTGGCCTATTTGGCACAATGTTTTGACAAGGAATTTTCCTGGTTCTTCTAAACTTAGTCTTTATATTCAAATCACCGCAAGGTCACCGTTTTCTATTTGGCGAGCCGTTGGTCGGCCCAGATCGATTCACGCTTGGCTCTCCATTCGATATGTATTTGGGCTTGTAGGGTAAGCGGCTACCAATTCGCATCAAGTGGATTCTATGCCTTTTGTATTGGAAACACAAAAATGTTGGCGTCCCATGCTTCTGGAACATGGCAGTAACTTCATATCAACGACTTTAATGATGTAATCTATGGATGTAATTTTATTTCGAAAATATTGACTGGGTTGGCTGTTCTCACTGACCGTTTCATCCCGAAGAGTATAGATGCAATCTAAATTGAGATCAGCTTGTCCAGAAATGCTTAGGCATTTAGGTACTCATTACCTTTAAGAATTTGAGAACATATTGGGTATATGTGCATGTGCGTAGTACACACTATACCTAAACTATAAGGGTGTACGTTACTAAAATACCAAATCCAATTACTTAAACAATAATAAAAACGAATATTATTATTCTAGTAATATAATTGTTTCAAAAATGTTTGCGTAGTATGGATTATTACTTTATAGTGTAAACCTCAGTCTACATCAGAATACAGGTAATACCTAGTTACAATTACACAAAAAACCCAACTGCGTAAAAATGAACTAAAAAGATAAAAAAGACAACTTAAGTATTGACAAATGCAGTCGGAGGCATCAATGAATAATTTTATGTTTGTGATAAGTATTTGACGTGCGAATCATAAAAATCGCCCCAAGCATTTGGTCTCTATAGTGCTTCAAAGGAACATACATACATATACATAGGCTGTTAAACACATTACCACTCCTTTGCCTCGTGCAGTCGGGTAAAAATCACAGTAGTTTGCTTGATGTACTGCCATCTACATATACTTGTATGTAAAGCTGCGTATTGACCATGTAGAGACATTCCACGAGTATATTCGCGTCGGCATTCGCAATGTACGAGTAAGGGCCATCGGCGGCCACTTTCTAATGACACAACGTGGCATATGACCAGATGACCACATGGTCATCGCGGTGTGCAGTTATATTTAAATTAGAGGAAAAATAAGAAACGTAAGAGAAGAAAACGATCAACGACTGGATAGTGAACCATATGACCATAGTGAAATGAAGTGCGTTATTTATTAATGGTGTAGATCATTCTAATGGAAGATTTTATAGGAATGTATAAGATTAGGTTACATTATACAATACTGATGATTATTAGGCATGTTTGCTGTTCCAAAGCTGCAGGATTTTTCTATTTGGTCACAGGAATTAAACTCAAATAGTCACCTACCTACATTCCTTAGTTAGTGAGATTTTTTATTTTAGAGTTGAGATCATAAGTAATGGGACATATAACAGACAAATTAAAGAAAACAAATAATCAATTTGCTTGTAAAATAACATAATAAATTTAAGTAAAGTAACTTTTCCTCACACAAAAAATCAAGTCCGAAATTCTTCATACAGAAAGCACCCCAATTCCGCATTCCCAAAAAGGTTTCCCCGGAATCATGTCAAGCGGCTCATTTCCAACATGGCCTCTATCACGTCAGCGTAAGGTGCATAAATCTCTAAATTCAAATGAGATTTCGAGTTGCGCGCGCGCCGACCGGTCCCGCAGCTTGAGAAAGCAGCGAGATCTTCAGAACAAGTTTGTTTGTTTTAGGGAGAACAATCCGAGCTATTTGTGGCTTTAGTTAATTAGATTATTGAATTCAATTAAGGATTTGATTGGTTTATTGGGCGGAATTGGAGAGCTATTAAGCGGTTGTGCTTTGGAAACGGCCTGCACGATTGTGGGTGGTGTTTGTGATTAGATTGTGGAACTAATTTTGATACTATGAATAATATTTAGGAGCCAACTTTTTCTTATTTTGACGTTCACAAGAATCACAAGTGCATAAATCTCGATCAAACTGAAAAATCAAATAATTTTTCAAACAAGACAATTTCATGGCAACATAGCTGTTTTGAAAATTATAAAATTACTTGAAAAAAATCGAACTGCCTAAGGCGGGAATTGAACCCACGGCCTTTGTCGGGCGACTTATCTAGTAGACACACACTTTTGTAATCAAAGCAAAATCAATATAAAACACCAAAAATGAAAACAAGATTTTCCTAACATTCCGAGTACCTACCTACATCTTTCGTTGTTTAAATATGACATAACTAAGTAAATAAAAACAAATGATCAATAAATTGTACGCCATTAACCCAGTTTAACTACCAACGTTGTCTATAAGTTTATGTTAAATTTCCCATGGCAAGAGGATATGGTTACGGGGACAGTTAAAACATAATCATAACACTTTATTTTTATTGAGAAAGTTGCCAACCTTTGTAGGGCCTGTATAACGACAGTATATGAAGCTATACAATGTGGTGTATCTTTTAAGGAAACTTAAAGCTATGTTGGGTGAAATACTCTCGCCCGTATTCACAAACAATGCTTGCTTAAGTTAAGTGAAGCAGCAAATCGAATGCACAGCGTCGAATAGAGCTCTGTGATTAGTTCGTATGTCACCCTGTGCGTCCACGCGCACTGTGAGACCTCATAGTAGTGTTTGTAAATACGGGCGTCTGTGTATTTGTTCTCAATTCGGTTATGAGACTTAATGCTTTGTTTTAAGCCTGTTTTACCATAAAAATAAATATAAATCCGTTATTAAGGAGGTAATTGGCACAACGCACACGATAAAAAAAAACCCTATAACAACCTATAACACTGTATCTTCAATTACAGCTTTGTTTTCTGTTCCTGAGCTTCTAATTAACCACTTAACAAGACACACGACACTAATCACGAGAATGATCCTCTGATGAACCTCTGGAATCCAATTCCAGAATTCCAGCTGGTTCCAATCCGAATCCGTCCAGTTTCACCGGCTGATCAACATCCTTGGCCGGCGGCTGATTGGCCGTTCCCACGGTGCAGTGAAAACGCGCGAAACTACCCGCACTAGTATATACTTAATCGTTGATAAGTACAGGTACAATCAACAAGAGAAGCCGTTACATAAACAAGCAACCTGAACACACGTAGGCAAAGTACATAACTCGTTTCTTCTTTTGACTAATATCAAATTTCAAACTATTTAAACATAGTAATTAGATTGAGAACTAATTTTTATTCCCGTCTTTTTTATTTCATTAACCTTATGAGAGCTAGATATTTAAAAAATACTTCTGAGGCCATGTGTATTTTTTAAATATTATGTGTACTAATTGCGTCATCTGAAATTAATATTTTTTGGGTTAAGTTTTTTCTTTAAAGTTAAAGCAGTCAACATGGTCCGTTCCAACAATTAAGTTCAAATAATTATACGCTAACCTATTTAAGCTTTAAACTTAATTTTAACTCTCGAGCTCACAAAGGGAATTTGTTATGTGCAAAATAAAGACCTCGTAGTCTTACCTTTAAAAACTAAAATGACTAAGATACAACATTTACTTAGTGCTAGTACTAACTAGATGTACGTCCTTCTTGTACTTATGTTCTTAAATAATGTAAAAATGTTATCAAGAGGTTGTCCCTACATAATAAGGGTCCGTATAAGGCCAATACCCATCGACTGTACCTACAATCGCTCATAAGGCGGTTGGCACACTTTGAATAATTTGTAGGTTTCATATAAGGCACTTTCTTCGTTAGTTGACACGATGATACAGATCCGTAATTACAGGCTGATAGTAGCGTAGCCAGTGCAAAGCTGTTTAATCGTGTAATCTGGAATTTTCCTAGCACTAGATTAAGTACAGACAAAAGCAGATAGGTGCTATAAAGGTGCATACAACCCGCTCGATCCAGAAAGGTAGGTCAAATTTGGAGAAAGATTGTTTTAACATTTGTTTCTTTACGAGATCGAATCAGAAATGAGGAGATCCGTAAACGAACTAAAGTCGCTGACATAGCCCGACGGATTAGCAAGATAAAGTGGCAATGAGCAGGGCACATAGTACGCAGGACTGACGGCCGATGGGGCAGCAAGGTTCTGGAATGGAGGCCGCGTACCGACAAACGCAGCGTGGGACGTCCACCTACAAGGTGGACCGACATCATAAAGGTAGCAGGGAAGCGCTGGACGCAAGCCGCTACCAATCAATCAACATGGAAAGCATTGGGGGAGGCCTATGTTCAGCAGTGGACGTCCTATGGCTGAAATGATGATGATGAAATGATGAACAGCAGAAAGGTGCTTTAAAAAGTATACAACCCAGTCAAATTAACTGCGTACCTGGCAGCCATGACGTCACCTCGACGCTTTTGTACAGACGGGGCGAACAAGGGGAGGTGAGCGGGAAGTGGGAGGGAGAATCGCATTCCGGCGAGGTGCGTAGTTAGCTCAATCGGGTTGTAGATATATAAATATGTATTATACGAGTATATATAGCTCGATCTGTCCTAATTTATTTTATAACTCATATATTGTATACTTACGAGAAAAAGTATGGAATCATACCCTTGTGTTTTGTTTCGAGCCCTCACAAGCCATTTTTATTTATCTTCTATAAGTAATTTAGTTCTCAACATATAGGGTAATTCCATTCTTTTGCTCGCGAGTGTATATTATTGTATTTTTGCATCGCTCATTGAATTAAGCAGAATTGCACCCAATATTCTGATTTGATACCCGCTCTCATCTCCAGAAAACCGTTGTTCTTCCTACATTATACAATATTGCTATAATTTGTAAAGGCACCGGCTCACTGCCGCCGCGGGACAATTTGTGGTCGTAATGCCTTTGGAGATGATTGTCATTTCGTGTTACTGTTTAAATTGTTGTGGCTCATCTTCTGTTATATAACTATGCGGTAAGTTGGTAATAAAACCCTTTGAGCTTTTATTTCTCAACCTTTTGGGCACATCTACGTGATCTAAGCTTTAATTATATTCAGAACTAGCTTTCCGCCCGCGGCTTCGCCCGCGTGGACTACATTATATAGCGGACCCGACTATTTTTTTTCCAAAATAAAATTTAGCCTATATTACTTGTGGATAATGTAGCTTTCGAATGGTGAAAGCATTTTTAAAAACGGTCCAGTAGTTTTTGAGCCTATTCATTACAACCAAACAAACAAACTTTTCCTCTTTATAATATTAGTGTAGATAAAGAGCGCTACTTTTGATTCTTGATTTGATTTAAGCTTCTTGGCCCTGGAAAGGGCGTAAGGAAGGACTGAATAAATAACTTGATATATGATGTGTTATAGGTTTATGATTCTTTCAGATTTCAGATTTGGTACTTTTATAGATACGTTTACTAGAGACATTGCCCTGATATAAAAGAACTGGGATGTGAGTATTTTGGAAAGAATCCACAGATAAATTTTCAACACAAGGGAAGTTGCATAATATACATAATGTTCCATATTATGGTAAAAACACAATTTGAAAATCAATTTCACTCAATTTGTAATATTACTAAGTTTGTATTTATGCGTAATTTAACGTTAAGGTGGCATCACTCTACAGTAATGTCATAGTATTAATGAATATTACATAGAACGTCGTGAAGAGAGGTTCTAACTCGTTGATGTCTTTCATGAGAAACAACATTCTTGGAATTAAAACGCTTCTAAATTTCATTTAAAAGTTCTAAAAGTAATTCAAATAAGTGTATTTTCATTTCCAAGCTATTCGGAATCAAATAAACCTCCTGATAGATATAAATCTGAGTTATTTATATGCCTGTTTATGCTAACGATAAGTAAAACGTAAGTTGGCTTTCTAATCTGATGGTGAGCCGACATTTTGATATTTGTCACTGGACGGTACTGGGAATGCTTGCTTAATTTATTTCATTACTTAAGTTATAGTAAAGTTTAGAGTTCACTTGTCTTCTTCACTGGTTAGGTTTTTTATTGGAGGTCAAGCTGTAGATCCTGGCTACATAGGAGTTGGAGCGGTGGGACCGAGGTGGGAATAGTCCCGATAAACTCCTTTAGGGAGTCTATATGATACAAGTAATTTCCAAAATATAGACTCTAAAGCGGGCTGGAAGACGTAGTGTGGGCAGGCCTCCTACTAGGCAGACCGACGATCTGGTAAAGGTCGCGGGAGGAACCTGGATGCAGGCAGCACAGGACCGTTCATTGTGGAAAGCCTTGGGGGAGGCCTTTGTCCAGCAGTGGACGTCATTTGGCTGATACAAACAAGATCTAAAACTGTTAAAAAAGCAAGCATACTATTATGCTGCAAATGACACGAAAAGAGACAATATTAAGAAGTACATACGAAGGTAAGCTACATTCAAAAATTGCGCCCTACATGGCAGGTAGAAAAGATTTTGTAATAGCAAGTTGCTTTTGTAGGTCAAATCCTTCATTTGCCTCTGGTTAAAGTCATGCTCTGGCAGTGGGGATACTAAATGACCCCCCATGATGACGATGAAGAAGCTATCTAAAATGTAAAGAATTAACCTTAACATTGGAATGACCGATGATCATGATATGAAATCCACGTGCCCATCGTTCGTTCGTTTCAGCCGTCAGACGTCCACTGCTGGACAAAGGCCTCCTCAAAGATTTCCACAAACACCGATCCTGCGCCGCTCGCATCCAGGCATCTCCCGCGACCTTCACCAAATCGTCGGCCCACCTAGTGGGAGGCCTGCCCACGCTACGTCTTCCGGTTCGTGGTCACCACTCAAGAACTTTCCTGCCCCAGCAGCCATCAGCTTCACGTGCCCATAAATATTTACATTTTATTTATAAAAGCTCTAGTTAGAAAGCTGTTCTTTTCAAAACGTATTCCTTTATCTAGTCTAATCTATTCAAATATTAATCCTGATCAAATTAATGTTCAAATGCCTTTCTCCAACACTGTGGAGTGAAGATGTTCCGTGATGTAACGTATAACTCGTAATAAATTCAATAAAGTTCCAGCAAGAAATTGTTTAATAGCGCGTTACTTCAAAATTAATGGTTACAAAAACTTTATTTTTTGGAATTCCTATCAATTTAGACCTCCGTGACCGCGCATTGATTTTTAAGATAAGAGCAATAAAACTTTAAATCCAACCGCAATTAGTTTTATTTGGGAATGCATTTTGTTAGTTATTTATTAAAACCATAAAGTTTTCGAAATGTATTTAGTTAATCGGATTATATGAGTGATGGTTGTTAAGCACTTATGTGTTTAAGAAAATACTTTTACTGAGTCTTTTATTAAGCTCTTTCTTTAAGTTATGGTTGTTTTTTAGGGTTCCGTATTTAAATTAAGAATCAATTACGGCTAATTGAATTAATGAAAAAGTGCTTAAGTATTCATAAAATCACTAATTGCATTGATGATCAAGATATGGCGCAAAACACAGTTTCAATTTATATTCAGAGTAAAATTTTGCATCATAAAGTCATAATAAAACATCTCATATTTGTAACTTAAGAAATAGATGACATTTAATTTATTAACGTTTGCAACAAATATGTTTGTGTTCTTTTAATTAAAACTAGTAGTTAGGCGTACTTATATTTAAAGTAAAATATATTTTGAAGGCATTTAAATGGCAGCCTTACAAAACATGCAATAGACTTTTGTCTTCAGCTTGAATACAAAAAACACGTAAACAATTTCTTCACATTGAACATGATGATTACTAATCCTTACAAAACTTAAAACACAGTATTTTCTGTGTCACCGCTGTATTTATATTAACCAACTTATATTACAAATTAATTGGCCGATGGGGCAGTAAGGTTCTGGAATGGAGGCCACGTACCGGAAAACGCAGCGTGGGACGTCCACCCACAAGGTGGACCGACGACCTGATAAAGGTAGCGGGAAGGCGCTGGATGCCGCTACCAACCGTGCGATGTGGAAGTCATTGGGGGAGGCCTATGTTCAGCAGTGGACGTCCTATGGCTGAAATGATGATGATGATTACAAATTAAATTTTTATACTAACCAATGTTGCGTCAAACGTTGGCCAAATAAACAGCGCCAACGAATATCACAAAAACCTGTTAATGAAAGTGAATCTGCCGGTAGTTAGCGTCAGAAAAAAGTAAAAGTCTCACCCAAGGCTGCGTGTACTTTGGGTCTTATTACCTAAGCGGTAAGGTTCGTGATGTAAGGTTTTGCTTAATTTACAATTACGTGTGATGTGTCAAATACTTTTACTGATTCGTACTCGGCTATGAACTTTCTCGGAAGGTCGTGCGGAATAAAACCGTAGAGTCGCTTGGTTTTTACATAGTTATTTAGTAAGCTCGTGGTAGTAACCTCTATCGTTATCAGTGATCACTGATCTCTTATAATATATCTCTAGTTAATCTCTATCATAAATTTAAGAGACTGGCTTCTTAATGTATGACTTGAATCCCGAAAATGCATCATAAGTAAAATGACAAAGAATTTTGACAGGTTAAATATTTAATTGATGACGAAAAATCTCAAATTGCACTTATGCAATGACATTGTATAACGAACGACCATTAGTCGCCACTTAAAATTAATTAAGCTACTTTGTATTCTACATTCATTTAGCAGTAGTTAAGAGGTGTCATAAAAATTTATAACCAAAAAAAGACGCTATCTCTACGGACGGCTCTGTTCCATTTCACACATCACTGCGATCGTGCGAAGGTTGATAGCAACCGAGTAATGTGATAGAAGAACCATCATCAGTCAATTTTACCGTCATTTGTCCAATTACATGCGTAGGAGCAGAAAAAAACATTACCTAGCCAATTATATGCGTCGAACCTTTAGGAATAGAGTTTAATCGGCTAACGACTCAATCAAATAAGCATTTTGTGAGTGAGTAAAAGTTTATGGTGATACGTAACACTGACATTACGTTTTAGTCGTTAATATTTGCGTGCGAATGATATACGATGCTAATTTCGTGTAAAGAAGATTTGTGTGTACTTATTGTATTATACTTTTATGGTAATTTATGTTGTTAACGGGATTTCTGTACTGTTAGAAATAATTAGCAGTATTGCATGTGTTTTGTAAGTTTTTTACATATACGTAAAATACACATTTATATGGTACGTTAGTGGCAGGGTAAAGAGCATTTACTTGTGACAGAGCAACGAACCGAACGTCATATTATTTATTTATTTATACATTTTACCTGTAATGGACCATTCGCAAGAACTTTACATTACATAGAAATACTCTAGTCTATATTCACCTTAAGGGGTAATTTTGTTAATATGAATTATGAGATATTTACATAGAAAATTTTACTAATCCTGAACGACTTAGCATTTTAGCATTAAAAGTGTTGAAATTAAATGAAAATGAAACTGCAGTCTCGAAGGTAAAAAGTAAAGAATTTCTTCTTGTAAAAATACATTCTAAACACAAACAATTATTATGTTTACAGAAGTCATTACCGTAATACTATGTCATTTAAATAACAGCCAAAAGTAATTTCCACGCGTCCAAGCGTCAAACGCGTAACATTACGAAGCTTACGCTACATTACACGCTGCTGCGCGCGCGCATGTTACGAGTTACGCGCATTTGTCACAAGTTACGCTTAGCTCGGGGTTTTGGAGAAATAATAGATGTTTTGTTAATAACAAAAGCGTTTTGTTTTGGGTGAATGAATCGCTTTGGAACAAATATTAAGACTGACCCGTTGTTGGGTTGTTGGTTGGGTTTTTGTGGCGGTCAAGCTGTAGATCCTGGCTACACAGGAGTTGCAGTGGTGGGAACGAGAGGTGGGAATAGTCCCGTTGACCCGTTGTATTAATTTTTAAGACAGCGAGAGTCTTAGCTGGATTCAAGTGACAAGAGAAAGAGTCAAAGAAAACTTTTGATTTCAAGTATTACCTACCACTACACCTGCAGTCTATATGGTCCCGATGTGGTGGAGTGGTGGTAGAGCAAGCATTGTTACTAGTCGATATGGTCCTAACAATATGGTGGTAGAGTAAGGATTGGAAAGGGGTGTGCTCTGATAAGGGCCTACTAGTAAGTCCTCGTAGTAAGTAGTAATTAAGAATTTTCTGGTTGCATAGTCCTTTTGAAGATCACAATCAACTTATGGGAGTTGAAAGAGACAACTTTAGAGTCCGAAACCAATGATTTTTCTCTATCACTTTTAAGTTTGTCAATGTGGGTGTAATACAATATGTTCAAATCAAAGTGCCTTGTGTCACAGTCTATAAAAGCATACAGTTTGCTTTCGAACGAGCAGAAAAAACCACACTACATACACGTATGACGTTAAAATATTTGGTTGAATCAGAAAGATTTCTCTATTATTCATCATACACTCAATCACAATTCGAAACTGGGTCAAAACACGATCGAAATGGCCAATTTCTTCGTGAAACACCTGCTTTTACGAGAAACGACAAAGATCGGAAATAGCTTTCAAAGTCAAGGCCGCGTTCAGTGGAGCGAGCCGCAATCGTGTTAGCATTTGCTGCGGGAGCTTATTCCGAGTTCTAGTCGATACTCGATATCGAGTGCGGTAAATATCGAGCGAATAAAATAGTTTTTGATGGAGCCTCCACCGCCTATTTTGTAAAATAAATTTTCTTTAAAGTAAGTTGGCTATGGATGGTGCAGCCAACTACAGTTATTCATTAGATAGGCATAGCTATTTACAATTTAAAAGAAGACTTATGCCCGTTTTCACCATCAATCCCTAATTTTTAAGTGACCCCTATCCAAACAAAATTCCTGTTAAGTGTTACCATAGGGGTTATTTAAAAGGGATTGATGGTGAAAACAGGCATTAATCAGCTAAATCATTATTATTATTATTATTTATGTATGTATATTTTATGCAGTATAGGTTAGTGTCCGTGACTCCCACTCGGCATGGGGCACACTGAAAACCAGCGTCGTGGCCTCCCTCACCGGGGGCCATGGCATATGCTGAGTGGGGTCCCATTGCGATGGACATCGCTGTGCGACAGGGTGGCACTGCTCAGTTTTACTTTCACTTTCATTGTATGTTTTATTTTATGTCACCTATGTCTTATTTACTTTTTACTTACTTACTTACTTTTTACTTTTTTTTTTCTATTATTTACATCTTTTGTCTTCTGTGATGTCCATGGCAATAAATGTTTCTTTCTTTCTTTCTTTCTTTCTTAAATTACTCGAGAAAATAGAAAAGCTATAGGAAAAACAAAGTTGAAACCACATACTTTATACGCAAACAAATTAGAATATATAACTTTGGTCATTTATTTGGGCACGTTATTATAAACGATGTGGTTCATTCCAACAAGTATGTACTACCAACCATTTTTTTGCCACAATTTCCATAAAAATCCATAAAAAAAACATTAATTTTTTAGAACTCCGAAAGAGCAACAGAGTAGAGCATATCGAATGTTTTGCAGTATTGTCGTAGGTTCTAATATAGTGTCGACTCTACTACACATACTAATATTATAAATGTGAGAATGGATGTGCGTTGTTTTTTCTCTTATTTTCAGGCTATATTTTAACCACGCAAGCGAAGCCGCAATCAAAAGCTTGTCGTTGATAATTCGATCGATCGTTTATAGTAGACCACCTGCGTTACTTGTACCGGTATTGCTTCCTTCGGTAAATGTCTGATTTCCTTCGGATTAAGCGGTTAATCTCGATAAACAATTTGCGATAAAAGAGATCACTAATAACTATGTAGAGCCTCGACTCTTGCTGTGTAATTATAAAGGGAATGCATTAATTCAAATGGCACACGAAGTTACTGGTTTATCGTTATATGTACTTTTATACATATAAAGTTACTTAAAGATGCCCTTGTTTCTTTATTTACCTACCTACATAACTTTCTCCATGTAAACTTTAACTCGACTTTAGCTTTTTGTAGCAAAAGCCGTGCAGCGGTATTTGTATTGTATGTCTCGATTGTCGACTAATTTACTTTTTTTTAACTATAACTAAATATTAAGTTTTAGTCATTTACTTTTAAACGGGCTTCTTGTATCCTTGGGTAAGTTTCAAATGCATTTATTTCACCATACCATATTTTACCATATTGCTATCTCAACGGTAGTTATAAATATAATCTGACATCAAACGAACATGGAGAAGTTCGCTTAATGTCAGACATAAGCATAATACCTACGGTTCAGGCATTAGGTTTATTTTACGCTTGACATTAATGTAAATTATAAGCAATGGAACTTATATTTATGGTTGGTAAACCCATAACCCCATCCGGGCACGTCCCGCCCCAGTTATCAAATCCTGCCGACCAGGTAAGTCAGTGTTACATCCGTTTTAACAGCTGTTTATTTAACCCTTAATTGGAAACGGGAAGTGAGCGCAACGGGACCATGATATTATAAAGGTTCCGTCATAATTTTTGAATAAACTTTATCCCTAAAATAACCTATGTCTCTATTTGAATCTTGTTTCTTTTTAACTGAGAAATTAAGATTTTAAGCTGTTTAGAAGTCTAGCTAGACTCAATGTAAAAAAGTTCTAAATACATGAAATATTAAACGTCCAAGTTTGTCGTACGATATATGAGAGGCGTAAGATTAAAGCGTCATTATGTAAATCAACCTATCTTTTTGTATCCACAAAGTTCGTGCGGGAGCTTTTTTCGACACGCACCTGTCATCCGTGTGTACAAAATTGCCTCCAGGCAGGTAGTTGTGAAGTTGAGGCGTGCTGCCTATAGACCATATACAGTACACAGTACCCGATTAACCAAGTTTGATGGGGACATATTTACTTTATTTTAATGTAACTATATATAAATAACTCAAAGGTGACTGACTGACTGACTGACATAGTGATCTATCAACGCACAGCCCAAACCACTGGACGGATCGGGTTGAAAAGACAATGCCGGAAATTGGCGTCTTTTTTTTTTCGCGCGGCCATCGACCAAACTTTGTTTTTTGATTACAAAATAGTGTAATAAACCAAACTTACTATGACATGTATACCTCTAAACTCAGTCTGAACTGAGTTACGAGCGTTAGAAGTTTGATGATTTACATACTAGATTTGCTTTTTGCGCGCAAGTTTTGTAAGAAATTGCAACAAAATATTGCGCTATTTTTTTATTGCGCTGATTCTACTCCACACTGATGTCTGGAGCCTTTAATGGATGGTATTGTTTGTTTACACATACAATGACACTATTTTGTTGCAATTTCTTACAAAACTTGCGCGCAAAAAGCAAATCTAGTATGTAAATCATCAAACTTCTAATGCTCGTAACTCAGTTCAGACTGAGTTTAGAGGTATACATATCATAGTAAGTTTGGTTTATTACACTATTTTGTAATCAAAAAACAAAGTTTGGTCGATGGCCGCGCGAAAAAAAAAAGACGCCACCTTCCATACAAAATCTGGCATTGCCATTTGGCATGCAGGTAGATGTTATGACGTAGTCATCTGCTAAGAAAGGATTTTACGAAACTCCACCCCTAAGGGAGTAAAACGGGATCCACGCGTAAGAAGTCGCGGGCGGCCGCTAGTAAAGTATATGCTTGTGTTAGGGCAGCGGTTAATGGGCATCAACTAGCGTTTTTAGTGCTAGTGTGAAAAGGTTGACCAGCATAGACTGTGTTATCGAGTCCAGCTGCTTCATGTATCCCTCTTTGAAAACCAGTGTCTCCTTAAAAACACTTACTACCTACCTCGAAACAATGCTGCGCCGGCGCATCTAATTTGATTATCATCTTTCGTGTTGTCACCGCAACGACTGTTACAACATTGTGACACCGTATGACACACGTTGAATCGTTCGGATGCAATTTTGGACATGTCGTGACTACTTGACGTAATTTTTGTGACATTATGCACTATTAAAATAGAATAACCTTTATGGTTGTTGGCTCATGTGTTATTATTAAGGTAAAATCAGGTAATAATTCGTTATTATTAGAGTGTTGAAAATGTTAATATTGACCTATTAATCTAGACTAGTTAACCTTTTTAGAAGATCCGTTTTACAAAATTATTAAACAAACTTTCTCACCAAAACAACTTGACGTGCGTAGATGTATTTTTGTTCACGCCATGCGAGCTTACACGCAAGATGCCATCAAAATCGTGGCACTAACTAGAGTTAGCACGTATTTTCTCTGGCATTGAAATGTTTTCTAGATTTAGATTTTGAGATTGTTCTAGATAATAGGATTTAGCTACTATATGCTCAAGTCTGACGAAGAATGGATGCAATCTTCACAGCCAGAAATGAAAACATCAGAATAAATAAATGTTTTTGGTTATTCAAAAGTAATTCTTTGATCCCAACAGGCTTTTTATTTCATGGTTTTTAAATTTCGATTGAGTCACAGTTATACATTGGTTCAAACCTGTAATATCCCATTCAAACTAGGTCTAAATATCTAAACAAAGTTGCCTATTTCAAAATGTTACCCCACCTAGGAATCAAACCATGAAAGTTTGAGTCAAGGGAGACCAACTGACCAACCATAGCACCATTATAGAGCCATTCACTGAACTCTATTCCCTCATGATTAGAATATACTTAGCCATTGAAACTACCCTACTTTATGATTGACCAGCATGATTGCCCGAACGTTGCACCGAGGTGTTATATCAGCTGCCGTTAGCAACTAATTTAGCATAATTATGACACAACCTCAGTGTTTATTATGCTTTATACATAGACTTATTAGCAGGTATAGTCGCCTGTCCCGAGTTTCTGACCTTTGTTTCATAAGGTGAAAGGTGAGGCATGGAAGTTAGTCTTAACATAGACTTTTGTTGACTGTTCCTAGTTAGTCAAAGGAATAATCTAGCCAGCAACGAAATTTAAATCTAATAAATCTTATGGATTAAAAAGTGAATTTATAGAATTCAAGATTATTTAGTTCAACCAGCAAATAATGTAACTTGTCGCAGGTTATCTGTTAATGCTAATCCATTTTGAATTTAACTCCCTGGATTGCTCGTAGAAATGAAGTAATCATAGCAAAACCGTTAATTTTCAATCTAGAAGGACATAATACATTTTAAGAACTATACTTGGTGGATGTTGGTGTAGGAAAATATTTATAATTAAAAGTGGGTCTCGGCTCACTTAGTCAGCATCAGTCATTAACACCTAATCAGAGGTATAAGGGCAGGTTAGTTTCCTAAAAAATTTTTTTTAGTCCGTCATGTTTAATATCAAAAAATATTGGACACATATATTTTTATTTGTCAATCTATTAAATAATTACATAGTTATGGTGCGTTGAAGTTCCGCACGACGTCACAACGTGCGGCACTTTTATGCACGCGTTGACGTCACGGGCCTCTTCTTATGAACTTTGGCGCGCTTTATCTCTTTAAATTTTCATTAGTTTGAAAAAGTGAAAAATACGTGTAGAGTATTTTTTGATAAGTTAACTGACGGACTAATTAAAACTCTTGCTTTTTAACCCAGGAAACATCCCTATTTCGAACTCTTCCTATTATGTTCTTCTGATTTATTTCGTTGCGGGTCCAATGACAGTTTCAACTTCCCCCGGGACAAACTTGACCTTCATTGGTTGGGTTTTTATGGCGGTCAAGCTGTAGATCCTGGCTACACAGGAGTTGCAGTGGTGGGAACGAGAGGTGGGAATAGTCCCGTTTTGTCACCAAATGGGCCCAGCGCGTGGTGGAATTTGCTCTAAGTTACCCCATAGGTGGGATGAGGCCTGTGCCCTTCAGCGGGACGTTTATAGGCTAGCTTTACTTTATCTTACGCAAAAAATTCGCATGAAAACCATAACCAAAGCACAATGCTATATAAGTGCCTTTCTATTTTTGAACGAGTTTAACTGTAACTGCTATAACCTCTCATCTGACCGCCTCCCAATCTCTCAGTTACGAAATACTTATAGAATGTGCCGACTTACTGTGCGAAAGGAAACATTAAATTTGCATGTCTGTCTGTTGCATTAGTTCGTTGCATAAAGGTGTGGAAAAGTTTGTTTTGTGCTAATGAAACTGTATTGACAGGCTGTTAGGATGTGTTTTTTGAATTTTGTAGTAGTAGCTAATTTTTGTATTTGTCATCAATAGTGTTTCTTCTATACATGTATGTATAATTACAGTGGTAATTTGTCGTTAAAATACCTATTTTTATTTTATTTTTTCTTTATTCGGAAAACCACAGCTCTTTATAATACTACAAACAGGGATTTTTCTATGTAATTACAAACACATTGTTTGTCACGGCAAAAAAAGTAGAGGCAGTAAAGTCAAGCGTGCTATTTCGTAATTTTATTATAAAATAAATTATT
The DNA here is from genome assembly GCF_963855985.1 of Ostrinia nubilalis. Classification (NCBI taxonomy): domain Eukaryota; kingdom Metazoa; phylum Arthropoda; class Insecta; order Lepidoptera; family Crambidae; genus Ostrinia; species Ostrinia nubilalis. The sequence continues at coordinate 12,626,243 of NC_087104.1, read as the reverse complement.
AACGGACTAATGCTCTGGCACGCGTCTGAACGGACACAATAAAAACACATTACTGAGCTAATAAAAGCCATAAAACCATTTTAAACACAACATTAGAGTATTTTTACTTAATATTTGGGGAAAAAATTGTATTTCAGTTACATTACTTTGTATTCGGGGTTCATTTTGAAGTTACAGTAGATGTCTTTAGTTCCGTGAATATTTGACCCACTTTTGTAGTGATGATGGCACCATATTGTACCAATTCTTGTCAAATGTTATTAGGATTTGAAAATAAATGCTGTTTTCAGGAATCAAAAATACTTAAATCTCATTTATTTACTATAGTCAAAGTATAAAGCTTAATCTAATAAACAAAGGATAATTGTAGCTGCATTTTGGGTTCATCTTAACTGAAGTTCTGAGCTTTACTACTTTTCTGTCACTTTCCGATAATAGCGTACGATTTTCTCAAACAAGCAACGCATGGGCGACTCATCTTGTTGCAAAGACGGTGGTGATGATCGGTATACCAAAATCAAAATATTAATCAGTACTTAGGCCCTTATAGACTCAAAATACCATTTATTTTGAAAATTATAAATAACTTGAAAAAATCGAACTGCCTAAGGCGGGAATTGAACCTACGACCTTCCGCTTGCCGGGCGACTGCTCTTCCAACTGAGCTACTTAGACACTGGATTTACCATTTATTATGATAACTTTAAAAAAAGCTCAATAAGGCAAGTAACGAATATTGTTTAGTGTTTATACTCTAAATCGGAATACTTAGAAGAACGAATTGCGATGAATCCAACATCCAATTATAGAGTTCACAGATCGGAAAATGCAAGCGTCTTCTACCCTAGCATAAGTAATAATGTTTAACCTAGTCTCCTTCTGTCCCAGATAGTCTCCGCTGTATAATATTGCCTTCTTTACATTTTTCTTTCAGTCAACCCGACTGCCAACTGACGAAAGAATTGCGATGAGTCCAAGGGTCACCCTAGCATAAGTAATCATGTTTGATCTAGTTCTGCTTCCAAGTCTGTCTTAACGGTTAACCATTGATAAGAAAATTTGCAACCATAAAAAGTTTATTTAACAAATTCACTAATTGAGTTTATGCGTTCGGCCGTCGTTAAACGATTCTCGTCTAAACTTGTTGATTCACTCTCACTAATTTCACCAATTTGAAAACCAGTCGATACCGAAGCTCGTGCTTTTTCTATTTTTATATCACTTAGAAATTAACTTTTTATAAAACGAATCTTGATTTGACTGTGCATATTAAAATTTTAATTGGGTAGGTAGATAATATTTATAAGGTAATTAAATATTTTGTAGTTATTTTATATCATACGAATTAATCGTTTATTTTCATTAAAATAGTATTATAGTAAAAAGGCGACAAGTTCAATATTAAATTTTTCCAAGTAAGAACCAGGAAGGAAATTTTTCCTAAAAAAAAAAAAACTAGTGATCCAATAACGGTAACCAGAATCGATAAAAACGAGCCCTCTTCCGATGATGAATCGATGATCACTCGACTTTCACTAAAGAAAGTGGACTCGCCCGCGGCGCGATCAAAACCTGGCCATCAATACTCGACCTCAAAACTCGGTAAAAAAACAAAATCCAGACTCACCCAAAAAATCAGCCTCATTGTATCCGAGCACAGCACTAAAAAAATAAATTAAAAAGTAAACTGTCACTGCACAGGCGCGACCGCGCGCGCGTCACTTCCAACTGAGGCGATGGCATCGGCGGTCATACAGCCTCCCCGCCAACCAACCTTCACATTCGAGGATTATGTAAACTCAAGCAAAAAAGATAGCGCAAGTGCATTATGAGCATAATGGAAGGCGAGAAATGTTGAGTGCCCCACAATGGATTGGGGAGATGTGACGTGCATTTGCCGGTTAATGTAACGGGTCTATTGTTGCATTTTTACTGTAATGTCTTTATTGAAATGACTGCTAAATCAATTACTGTTGAAAAACATTTTAAAAAAGCTCCGCAAAGCTTTTTTTCTATCTGATGTAATCTAAATAAACCTACGCTTAATTGTTTATGATTGTCTTAAATAGGTAGCGTGCTTTTACCACAAAGTTGACTGACAACAAACTTGAATTCGCAGCTTTCATTATAAACTCCAGTTTTTGTTTGCTAAGCTTGGCATACTTAGGAAAATGAAGGAAATATTGAAGATTGACGATTATGACGAATTATTTCAGTGGCTTCACAAATTACCCTATGTAAAATTACTTTCAACAACTATTTTTTATTTTAGGACTGGTCTAGGAAATATCCCTCTGACATGGCTTTTCAAAGTATTTTAAAGAAGTTCGTTCGTCGTTTCAGCCGAAAGACATCCACTACTGGACAAAGGCCTCCCCCAAGGATTTCCACAAAGACCGGAAAATTTAAAGAAGTACCTAAATGATTTTTATAAAACATAGTTTAAACAAGCAGACAGTGCCTATAGCTACCTCAACTGGGTAAAACATCACTTAAAGTAATTTATTTTCTGTGCCTCTATAAAATGAAAGTATTCAGTAAGTGCGTCCTTTCCCCAATAGGTTAAGTTTTAAAAATTACCATAATAATAGCCATAGAAAGGATAGACTTCCAACTGTGACAGTAAAGTTTATGGAGCCTTAACCTTGAGGCTTTTATTCGGCCATCGGTCTGACTTTCTTGCGGCCTAAACTAGGCAAGCGGGACAAACGGATTCACCGATCCGAATATAAACGTGAGTAATTAATTAGACTTTATAGATAGTGTCATCGATCCCTAATTTTTAATCGATTTATTGGTCGGCGGCCTTTTTTGTCAATGAATTATTACCTACTACGCTTTTGTTGACATCGGCACAACAGAGTTTAAGCACAGAATAATAATAAGTTAACATTTTGTAGCAAACTACTACTAACTGGGTATATAAAATCCCAGACTATGTATCTTGACGTAGAATTCTTCGTGTCACCTTTTTTTTGTAAATACAATTTCGTAAAAGGCGACTAAAGGACAAATAAGGAAACATAAGGCTTCCCAACCCGTCTATACAGCGTGGGAAGGCCACATCCTCCATTTGCATCTGGTAATTAGAGAGGGCGTGCTTCTGCATGCAGTGGAGAGTAGATGACCTGATGACAATGATGCAGTACTTAAATAAAATACCATTATCCTACTAATATTATAAAGGCGAAAGTTTGGATGTCTGGATGTTTGTTACTCATTCACGCAAAAACTACTGAACGGATTTTGTTGAAACTTTACAGTATCATTGTTTATAACCCAGAATAATATATAGGCTATAATTTATGATAATCTGTGACAAACTAAATTTCAGGCGGGTGAAGCCGCGGGCAAAAGCTAGTTAACCATAAAACAGCGACTATAAGCACAGAATAATAATAATAAGGTACAAATATGCGAACATCAGGCCTCTCTAATCCATCTAGACAACTTTACTAAAAGTGTATGCCAAATCCTCAATTTGTAACAAGTAAATAGTGAGGGGGTGCTCCTGCAGTAGTGAATAAATGACCCGATGGCAGTGATTTAACACTTAAAACACCGTTATTAACCATAAGAGCAGATACAAACAAACTTCCATGCATACAATTAAGTCTGTAGCTGTATTATGCGGGAATCGGTCCCGCGACCTTTCACGTAGCAGCCGTTCTTAACCATTTCACCTAATTAGTCATCAATAAGTAAGCTCAAAAGCTTCCGCACGCAATTATAGATTCAAAGTTTATTTTAAAATTATACGTTTACGTAAGAAATGCACATTCAAACTTCTTAAGCATTTACGTAACGCCAGTCATTATGAAAATATTACGGTTAGGTCTCTAATTATATCATTATGATAGACAGACGTATTGACATACTAAGAACAGGCTATATTTTTAGACTCTATTATTATAGAATAAAAGTCAATAGAGTTTAAATAGTCTTTTATAAATCGACCTTCGCAGATCAATTTAATGATTAAGTTTCAGGGTTTTGCTGCTTAATAGGACATGAGTAATGAGGTTAGGTCGAAGGTATTCACGATTTTTTTATCTTAAGTCATCTTGCCATTGTCTATCATTGATATGCCTGCGGTAAAAATAGTTCTTTTTATTCTTAATAGCTTATCTAAGTTACTTTACCCAATAGCTCATAGGTGAGTGTCGGACTGCCAATATTCGAAGGTTGGGAGTTTAAACCCAATCGCCACAAGATTATTGTGGTAAACCCTCTTAACACAAGCATAGAGTTCAGCTTAACTGGAGGGGTCAATATTCTTTGTATTGCACTAATTACTAATAGTCCCGTTAGCCTCTCCTAATATGCTAGTGTCACGAGTGCCCACTCGTGACACTAGCATATTAGGAGAGGCCACAATATTCGAGCGGCAGCTGGGTTCGAAGTTCGAGTCCGCGTTCGGATGGCGAGTCATCTAGTCCGACCCCTTCACCGTTCGGGTATTGTGGCTATTCTTAGTATAATTTCACATAGGCTTCTCCAATCATTCTTCTTCAATATCCAAATTATATAACTCAAAAGTGACTGACTACTGACTGACTGACATAGTGATCTATCAACGCACAGCCCAAACCACTGGACGGATCGGGCCGAAAGGCATGCAGGTAGTTGTTATGACGTAGGCAACCGCTAAGAAAGGATTTTACGAAACTCCACTCCTAAGGGGGTAAAACGGGATCCACGCGTACGAAGTCACGACGGGCGGCCGCTAGTTGCATATAAGACTTTTGACAATTATTTTTAAACTATCCCCATCCTTGCTCAATATCTACGCTCTCTCAGTTCCAAAAAAATCCGCTTACCTAAAAACCTCGGTACAGGATTATAGAATGTAGATAAATTAATGGCACTTAGTGAATTTACACAACACAAGACCAATTAACAAAGAACACATTACTCAAACGTAATTACTGCATTAAAAGCTAACTAAGTTCGAATCATTACGATCTATAAAATAAGAAGAGCAATTATTCTCTAAGGGCAATACAAATCATTTGTGCAAAAGCCTTGTTAGCTTAAGGCAAGTTTACACCCGATTTTGTATCAAAAATATCATTTTTTACTTGCCTATCTAATTAAGAAAGAAGGCGTCGAGTTAAAACAATTCATAGTCATTATCATTACATAGTATAAAACAAAGTCGCTTTGCGCTGTCTGTTCCTATTACGCTTAGATCTTTAAAACTACGCAACGGATTTTGATGCGGTTTTTTTTTTAATAGATAGGGTGATTCGAAAGGTTTATGTATACTTAGCACTCGTGCGAAGCTGGGACGGGTCGCTAGTACATAATAAACTTAGTGAAAAAAATATGGCTAAAAAGACGTTAGAGAATTTTGCAAAGTGTGCTTAACCCAATACAAGTTCAAGTTTAGTTACATATTAAAGAAGCTTTAGTGTATATCTTTTTAGGAAGGTGTATATGTCGCTTTATTCTGAAATTTTGAGGCCACACATTCGATCATTTAAGCCGATAAAGCCTTGGCCCAGATTTAACCATTTTCAGCAAATAAAACTATGTAATTTACTCGAAAAAAGACATGTGAGTTATATTTTTCGGACTCTATGCATCTGAATTAAATCAGCAGTGATTTTGACAATGTCGAAGTTAAACTTAACTTATTAATAAGTAACTAAATACATGATATCTAACCTTATAAGATTAGGCTGGGTTGCACCACGTCACTCTATGCAAAAAACACCGGTTATCGTTACGGTCAAAGTTAAGTAAGTCTTAAAAGCATAGTCCATTCCAGTTTATTTCTAGTGCATGTAATATTATCTAAATAATCATGTAAATATCAATGTTACTCTATTAAAGTAACTGCACGTCATTCGAGTTAATTAATCGTTTTGCCCAAACATAGCAAGTGATGGTACATAACCCTTCGCGAAGATAATCCGGTTTGAAGTTTGCCCTACTGACTGCATCTGGGCTAAAGGTCAAAGCAGATTATGTAATAACTACGTTAGGGCAAGTGGATTGTTGGTGAGAAGCAATTAACAGTGTGAGAGGAGAGTGAAGGGTAATAAGTAGTTTAAAAATAAAAATATTTGAGATCATCATTTAGTGTACTATTGCGGGAATACGACCCTCTTCAATTTATTAGAGGCAAATGAAGGATTAGACTACACTCGCTACGCTGTCCAGACGGGTTGGGGAGGTCTGATATTAGTCCCATAGTGGCCTCATTCATACGACATCCATACGAGGGTTAAAATAGTTTGAGATAGAAAAAAATAAAATTTGATCACGGTGGGTAATGCCTGTTTTCACCATCAATCCCTAATTTTTAAGTGACGCCTATGGTAACATTTAATAGGAATTTTGTTAGGGGTCACTTAAAAATTAGGGGTTGATGGTGAAAACGGGCATAAGCCTCCTAACCATAGGTAAGCCGGTATCGCAGCAGCAACAGTGGACATGTAGTCATAATGAATTCAAGACTAAATGAAAGAGAAACCATAAATTACCCAATAATAACCTAAATTATGATTGAATTACTACAAGATGCATGACATAAAACCAAATAATAAAAGTATTTCTATAGACCATTTATCTACATCGAATAACTACATTGTTTCACTGTAATCGACATCGTAATTTAGGTAATCTAACATAACATGCTTCAGTGTGAAGGCCTTGCAAAACTGGAGCTTTGCGAAACTAATTGGGTAAATACAAAAAGTGCACAATGCACTGTGCAACGTCTCGTGCATCGGATGATGAAACGGACAATCTCCAAGTTTGAAGTGGACAAAGTGTGAATTGAGTAAAGCAGACCAAGAGCTAGGCTAAGTTACTTGTAACTTAAATAATAGTTAATTTAAAAATAAACATTAAATTATCTCAAAATTGTAATAAACAAAGTTCTACAAATTTTATACAGACATTTTCCTTGGATTTTCAAAAGTCATTAATCTTTCTGGGACAACCTGTATGTTTAAAACTGAGCTGGCTATCGAGTGTCCAGTTACTTTGAGTGATGGTTCTAGTATCTAGACCAGAATCTAGATGCTTTAGGTTATGTAAAAGTACGGATGTTACAACTTGGTGTATGTTACAGAAGTGCTAAGGCTGTAGCCATACGATGCGAATTGGTTATACTTCTAATGCATAGAGATTATTCTTGTATCATAAACAATCTTCAATTTAGCAAAAGATGTCGCAACTGGCTGCTTAAAGAGCAATCTCTGGCACTGGCTAATTAAAAGTTCACATAGCAATTTGTAATTTTAAGTAATAAATTAAAATTTATTTACTTATGTATATCTTCGTCGTTTCAGCCGAAAGACGTCCACTGCTGGACAAAGGCCTCCCCCAAGGATTTCCACAAAGACCGGTCCTGCGCCGCTTGCATCCAGGTACTTCCCGCGACCTTCACCAGATCGTCGGTCCACCTAGTGGGAGGCCTGCCCACGCTACGTCTTCCAGCTCGTGGTCGCCACTCAAGAACTTTCCTGCCCGAGCGGCAATCAGCTCTTCGAGCTATGTGCCCCGCCCACTGCCACTTGATTTTAGCGATTCTGCGGGCTATGTCAGTCACTCTGGTTCTCCTACGGATCTCCTCATTTCTGATTCGATCACGCAGGGAAACTCCGAGCATAGCACGCTCCATCGCTCTTTGGGTGACCTTGAGCCTTCTTATGAGGCCCTATGTATATCTTGAGGTCTTATGTATATCTTGGCTATGGCAAAATAACAGGGTTTGTGGGTCTCCTGCAATTACTGAGTCATAGACCTTTTTGTCTCTTATGATTTTTGTATCTGTGAAAAACTGTAAAAGAAACCTGTTTTGAGACAAATAAATACTTTCTATTCTATAATATATGTATGTATTTCTAACAAACTTTGGAAAATTCTTTGGAAAATAATTTGGACCGAATGGAAATCAAACTAGCACCTCTCTGTTCCATCATCGTTTCATGAACAGAGGGCCTAGTGCGAGTTTTTGATGTAATTTTTTTTGATTGCGCGATGTTTTGATTTTTGATTTTGACATTAAATGTATGACGGATTGTACAGCGCCCCTAGCGGGAAACGTTCAAAAACTAAAATATTCATACATTTTTTAAACGCGCTGCTCACTAGTAAGCGCGTTTAATGTAAACTCACACTCAGCCCACAGTTACCCTAATTTTAATAAGTACGTACCTGTAAAGATTGGTGCATCCATTTTGCAAGATTTTTTTAGTTAAATATTTTTAAATATGTTATTTTGAAACTGAACACACGATTTAAATATTTGTATAGAGTAAAAATTCTCACTAACTAAATAAAAATGTCTTATAAATCAGATGGGAAACTATTTTTTTAAAAAAAGAAAAGAAAACAAGAAATCTAACAAAAACTTATATTCCAAACGTTATTTTAAAATTACAAAATTACGATCTCCTAACAACCTAAGACACGTCCACCACTCTCGAGCGCCGAAGGAAAAGTGAGCTCCGTCCGTAGCAACAGGCAGCAACCTGCTCCGGCGCGCCACGATCACGCCACCGCTGACGTCACCAGTACGGGCTGCTAGGCCCCGCCTCTTCTTCAGTTATTTGTAATACGGCCTCTCCTGACCGCGAGGCGTCCCCGACCGCTTCTTGAGAAGGTCCTTCGCCACCATCCTCTGCTTCTTGAGAGGGTCCTTCGCCACCATCCTCTGCTTCTTGAGAGGGTCCTTCGCCACCATCCTCTTGGCCTCCCAGGTCATCGGTAGAATCATCAGACTCTGGAATTGCAACAACTTCTGAGCGACATAGTAAAACGAAAATGAGATGAAAAAAAGAGGGCTCTGGATAACTTTGCGTTATGATAGAAAGCGTGCACTCAAACCATCACAAGCAAAGCCTTAATAGACAACGTCTATAATTTAACTAAGTTTGGGAACAGATAAATCTCAAAACTAAATAACAAATGACAGATTCCGGATTTCTGTCACCTGTTCGCATAACAAACGCATTATAATTTTAATGCAGAAGCTATGCCCCGCGACAGAGGCTCCAAAAGTTCGCATGTCACGACTCCTTGATCATAACATAGGCACCAAGTTCGCATATTATGACCATCCCTACTCGCATAACTAAAACATTAGGTGTTAAATGTAATGGTTATGCCCCGCGACAGAGGCACCAAAAGTTCGCATGTCACGACTCCTTGACCATAGCATAGGCTCCAAGTTCGCATACTATGGCCCCGTGACAACCAATGTCACTCATGGTGTTGCACATCAACATGTGTAACATCACTCACAACTCGCATAACACACGCCATAGGTAGCTGCCTTAAGCAAGCGCACGTGGTATAAGCAACACAAAGCTCACGCCATAGGAAGCTGCCATAAAGCAAGCGCACGTGGCCAAAAAATGACTTACCACCCTCGAAGAAGGCTGCACACGTTTCCGGCGTCCACTCCCCGCGCCACTGAACCATATGCTCAGCCGCCGCTTGAGTTCGCTTGCCATATGAACCCGCCATGAGCTCCAACTCATAGCGATGATGTGGGAGGTCCCGAACTACTTTGTAAGGGCCTCGCATGCCGGAATCCAGTTTGCCAGAACTTTGTGAACTTTTACCCACAAAAACAAAGTCTCCTACAGCATAAGTAGGTGGTTCGCGCCGTGTTGAGTTAACACGTTCATCTTGTTGACGTTGATTTGTTGCTAATAGTTCTGACGCCCTTTGCCTTCGGAGAGTAACTATCGCCTCGCGATTGTTATGTGTGTCGTCAAGAGCCACATCCCTTATGAGAGACCTTAGTACGGGAGTGGTACCTTCAGTCCCGATCAGAAGGTTGAGGGGTGCCATCTGAGTCGTAGCTTGCTTGGTAATATTTAACGTCAGTTGGATTTTCCATAAAGCTTCCGACCAACTTACGCCTTTAACGTTTACTTCGACTCGCAGCATGTTTAATACGGTTCGGCAATAACGCTCGACCTGACCATTCTCACAATGCATGCCGGGTGTGATTAAGTGTGTGGAGCATCCCATATTTAAAACCCAAGTTTGAAAACCTGAACCCTCGAACATTCTACCTTGATCAGATACGATCAATGTCGGAGTACCAAATAAAGACAACGCATTCGTAAAAACACGCTTAAGTTCGTCTGTGTCTTGCCTACGCATGGAATACAGAAGACAGAACTTTGAAAAGGCGTCTATTATTATGAGAATGTATTTGAAGCCGTCAGACTCCGGAAGCGGACCAAGGACATCCATGTGGATGGTAGAAAAAGGAACGTCGGGCTTAGTCCATGATTCAATGGGCATGTGAGGTCCACGGGGAATCTTTTTATGAGAAAGGCAGACCACACAATGGTTTACATACTTTTTCACAAATTGCCTCAGACCGGGGAACCAAAAATGACGCAGAATTAATTCGGTTGTTTTATCAATGCCAATATGTTGATGGTCATCGTGAAATACACGTAAGAGGCTCAGACGATGCCCCTTCGGTATAAAACATAACGAACGCGATTGCTCGCCAGTGGGACTGTATTTATAGTACAAGAGGTGGTTTTTAATTTCATAGCGGGAGGAATCTATCTGACCATCTCTCAACTTCTCCATCAACTCATGGGTTTCAGAATCGGCAGACTGGGCAATTTGAGCCCAATTGTTAGGCCTACGTATGTGTGAGACATTAGCCGGGTTACGACTCAAAAAATCGGCGTGTTGCATAAGGGCGCCTTTCCTGTACTCGATGGTGTACCGAAAGTCTTGTAAGTAGACCCACCATCGGGCAACTCGGGGTAAGAGATCTTTTTTACGTTCGGTCAACTTAAGCGAATTACAGTCCGTCACTATCTTAAAGTTAATACCGATAAGATAGTGCCGAAAATGTTGTAAGGCCTTCACTATCGCGAGAGTCTCGAGTTCGTAACTATGATATCGAGACTCTGCGCCATGTGTGGCCCTACTGAAGTAACCAACTACCCGTTTGCGTTTACCCTCATGTTCTTGTAATAGGACAGCTCCAAAACCGATCGCGCTCGCGTCTGTGTGCAACTCAGTGGGCAACTTCGGGTCAAATATTGCTAACACCGGTTCCTCCGTTAAACAACCAACTATGTATTCACGAGCAGCATCTTGCTCGTCACCCCAGATGAATGGGTGACCCTTTTTCGTTAATTTTGCAATAGGAGCAGTTTTGACGGCATAGTTGGCTATATATCGTCGGAAATATCCCGCGAGACCCAAAAATTGCCGCACTTGCTTCACGCTCGTCGGTTTTGGTGACTTAACCAAGGCCTCTACTTTCCTAGGGCTCGGCCGTACCTGACCCTGACTTATGAGCCTACCTAAGTATTCTACTTCGGTCTCTAGAAAAGAACACTTTTTCAAATTGATCGAAAACCCTGCTTTTGTAAGTGTCTCAAGGACCTGATGTAGAGTTTCGAGACCCTCATCTACTGTGTCAGACATAATTAACACATCATCAATGTAATTAAGGACTTTTCCGGTGTCTATTAACGGTTTTAACGTCTTTGATATTATCCTCTGATACACTACGGGAGCGTTCGTCAAACCGTAAGGCATTTTCAGATACTCAAAATGACCTTCCGGCGTGACGAAAGCGGTTTTACTAATGGAATCATCATCAGCTCTCATAGGAATTTGGTGGAAGCCTGTGGCCATGTCTAGACTGGTAAAGTACTTACTACTGCCAAGCTTGTCTATGTGATCGTCTATGAGAGGTAACGGAAACCTATCTTTGACCGTAATCGCATTGAGGGCTCGATAATCAACGCACATCCTATCAGACCCGTCTTTCTTTTTCACGAGTATGATAGGACTTGCGTACTCTGATTGTGACTCACGAATAATGCCTTTACTTAAAAGGTCTTTAGTTATTTCACGGACTCGCAACTTTTCATCCGCCGAAAGCTTATAAGGTCGATAGTGCACTGGCGAGTTACTATTCAGCTTAATTTCCATGCAGCCGGTATTAACAGTAGAGGTCGCGGTTCCCGTGACAAAAGAATTGTTATATCGATCGATAAGTGTAAGTAACCGGTTCTTGTCCTCGCCTACTAATGATGTTTTCACCGCACTACTATCCAAGCTACTTATTTGGCGCACATGAGAGGGATTATCAATCCTTACTAGTCGCTGAACGTCACTTGTACGTATATAAGCTACACCCTGACGATTTAAGATATCTGTGCCTAGCAAAATAGGAGCACTTATGCAGTCCGGGGAAACAACAAATAAATCGACTTCTAAAGATATCTCAGGAAATTCGATTACTTTCGTAATGTAACTTGTGGATTCTATTTCCTGACTTCCGATCCCGCGCATGACTCGATAGGTTGGTATAATACTACAATCGATATGTTTAAGTACCGCACTGGAAATCAGTGAAATATCAGAACCACTATCGATTAAGACATCGACTGGCACCTTCTCTATAACGGCAGTCATAATGTTAGTTTGAGAAGCATTCGTGATTTTTGTGCAAAAATTGACCTCATTTACGTTTTTCTTATTAGTTTCGGACCGTTGCTTCGCAAAACAGTGATCTACCAAGTGCCCTGTCTTTTTACAGAACGTACAAGTCAATGCCGATTTATTTGTGTTTGAGGCATTTGTGACTGTGCTATTTGAATTAGGCTTTTGTCTCTTAGGACAAAAGTCTTTCTTGTGACCGACACCATCGCAGTAAAAACATTTAAGATCGGATTTATTAGTCCCGCGTCTCGAGCTAAAACGGTTATCGTTATTTGACGAACGGGTAGGATTGTGGGTATTTCGAAAATCTGTTTTAGGTTTAGTGTACGCGGATAAAAACTCGACCAATTGATTGGGTTGTAATTTAGCGTTTGTAGCAGCAGCTTTCACTTGAGGATCACTTATGCCTCTTATGACGATAGCAGATTTTAAATCGTCCGACAACCCAGTAACAACATTTAATCGCAACAATGATTTACGGGCATACTCAGCATAAGTGGAAAAGCCTTTTGAATTTGTACACATTGTCTCAAATAAAATGTTAGCGACATCGATACTTCGTGGACAGAGTGACCGAAATTCCAATTTGAAATTAGTCCAGGTTCGATCGGACGTGACCCAGTCATTTAACCATGCGCGTGCATCGCCTTTAAGGCAACCACCTATGCGCGATAGGCACTCCCGATCGTCCCAACGATTTGCCTCGCGGCCACGATCCACCTCTGCACACCAAGCATCGAAATCGTTGATATTAGGATCAAAACTTGAAATGTAATAATGGTTCGATCTTACTTGTAACAAGGATGATAGCGCGCCAACAATCCTATCCGTTGCGTCCCCTTCATTTCTCGACTCGCGACCGCTGGCCCGCGTTGGCTCCGCCGTGACCTCGACTGCAGTGGAGTTCGTCGCCTGGCTTGACGAAATGGGCTGCAGCGGTGGCGTCTGGCACTCGCGTGGTGGACATGTCGTTGCCGTAATTGTCGATGGAACGGATAGCCTATTCTCAATAGCATTTAGTCTTCCGAGAATAACATCTAACGATTGGTTACGAGGGCTATCACGACGTCCGTATGAACTATCGCGACGCCGTTTACTAGATCTATGACGACGGTTATAAGAACTACTTTCACGACTGGAACTACGATCTCTTTTCTTAGATTTATGTTTAGGCATTATGAACGCGTTCTAAATTATTAACACTTACGCAAATAATAAATTCCAAGATTTCACACAATCCACCCACCACCACAATTTAAAAATTTTAGCGTTTAAAATGATTCAGCGGCACACACAAAAGTTAAATTTTACACCGTTAGCGGAAGGCTACGTGGCCTATCCCACTTCTGATCTTATAAATCAGATGGGAAACTATTTTTTTAAAAAAAGAAAAGAAAACAAGAAATCTAACAAAAACTTATATTCCAAACGTTATTTTAAAATTACAAAATTACGATCTCCTAACAACCTAAGACACGTCCACCACTCTCGAGCGCCGAAGGAAAAGTGAGCTCCGTCCGTAGCAACAGGCAGCAACCTGCTCCGGCGCGCCACGATCACGCCACCGCTGACGTCACCAGTACGGGCTGCTAGGCCCCGCCTCTTCTTCAGTTATTTGTAATAAATGTATAAATAGAAATCCAAAATAATTTTAAACGCATTACATTTTAGCGGTTAGTAAGCTCTACGTGCCACTAGGTCAAGGTGACCGCCAAGGGTGCAAGAAAGTTGTTTGTTTAAAACCGTATGTTTTCGACCGCGGTTAAGCTCGCAGTTCTTTTTTGCGAGCATTTCTGCCAGCTAAGCATTCACTGCTATAAGGTCTAGTGTTATTTTACGAACATAAAACATTTAACTTGTTCAAGAATTCAATTTGTAGTTTATCGTCCGCCATAGACAGACAGTCTTTGACAGAATTATGAATTAGTTTACTATTACATTTAAGAAATTGTTTATTATTTTTTTACTCAGAGTGTGGTGGGCCGAACGCCGAATATCATAAAGGTAGCAGGAAGGCGCTAGACGCAGGCAGGCCGCTACCAACCGGGCAGCATGGAAAGCATTGGGGGAGGCCTATGTTCAGCAGTGGACGTGCTATGGCTGAGATGATGATGAAAGGTCACTGATTGACTGACTGACTCACTCACTCATCACGAAATCTCAGAAACTACAAGTGCTAGGAGTCTCAAAATTTGCATTGGAATTCCTTTTAGGACGTAGGTGCTCACTATAACGGATTTTACGAAACTCCACCCCTAAGGAGGTAAAACGGGATCCACGCGTACGAAGTCGCGAGCGGCCGCTAGTTCTTTATAATTTAATATTAATTTCGTAACTTAGATAGTAACTTTTATTTAACTATTTGGTCTTATTCACCACAGTAGGGATGTTTTCTGGGTAAAAAAGCAGTTAGCTTATCAAAAACAAAATCGACACATATTTTTCACTTTTTAAAACTAATGAAAATGTAAAGAGATAAAGCGTGCCAAAGTTCTAAAGAAAAGGCCCGTGACGTCAGTGAGTGCGTAAAAGCGCAGCACTTTGTGACGTTGCAAGGAACTTCAAACTTCAACGCACTATAACTTTGTTATTATTTGTTTGATTGACAATTAAAAATATACGTGTCCAATATTTTTTTATATTAAAATTGACGGACTAAAAAATTTTGTTTAGGAAACTAGCCTGTTATGACTCTATTTGCGATAACTTTATGGTTAAAACAATGGCGGGTTTCTTGTTCTAGGAGTGTGTCCGGGAAAGTAATAAAACAACCAGCGGTTTATGGCCCGGCTTCCTCTGCCGGCACTTTCTCGCGGACACGTAACTGAGGGCTTGGCGCACGGTAGATGTAGGGCCAAGTTGCAATAGTAGTCTGACTATTTGTGCGGGATCTGAAAACTTTTAAGTTAATATTATAAAGTCCTCTGCCGGCACTTTCTCGGCGCGGACACGTAACTGAGGGCTTGGCGCACGGTAGAGGTAGAGCCAAGTTGCAATAGTAGTTTGATTTTTTGTGTGGGATCTGACAATTACGCTAATATTATAAAGTACTCTGCCGGCACTTTCTCGGCGCGGACACGTAACTGAGGGCTTGGCGCACGGAAGATGTAGAGCCAAGTTGCAATAGTAGTTTGATTTTTTGTATGGGATATGACAACTTTTACACTAATATTAAGTCCTCTGCCGGCACTTTCTCGGCGCGGACACGTAACTGAGGGCTTGGCGCACGGTAAAGGTAGGGCCAAGTTGCAATATTAGTTTGACTTTTTGTGTGGGATCTGACAACTTTTAAATTAATATTATAAAGTCCTTTCTCAGCGTGGACACGTAACTGAGGGCTTGGCGCACGGTAGAGGTAGAGCCAAGTTGCAATAGTAGTCTGACTATTTGTGCGGGACCTGACAATTACACTAATATTGTAAAGTCCTCTGCCGGCACTTTCTCGGCGCGGACACGTAACTGAGGGCTTGGCGCACGGTAGAGGTAGAGCCAAGTTGCAATAGTAGTCTGACTATTTGTGCGGGATCTGAAAACTTTTAAGTTAATATTATAAAGTCCTCTGCCGGCACTTTCTCGGCGCGGACACGTAACTGAGGGCTTGGTGCACGGTAGATGTAGAGCCAGGTTGCAATAGTAACTTACACGTTTGTATTCACAAAGCTGCCGGCATTCAAAATAACATGTTTTATTTTCCAAATTAAGTGACTGATATTGATAAGAAAGAAAGTATTTCCTCAAAACACCAAAAAAACTACACAAAGACATACATCACACTCAATTGTCAATGTAGCTCACACAAATTGTCATACACAATCCACCGCACTCTCTTATTTGGTCATCATCGATGTTATCAAGCCAAATCGTTACCGAGCGACAGCATAATGGCTGTTCTATTGACAATTTGACATCAAAAGCTGCGCGTTGACAGCCTGCCACAATAAATTTAAAGGCTACTTTGTGACATGCGATTGTGAGTCTTATTGCCAGGACTATAAGTGGCAGATTGTTTAGTGCTTTAGTAGGCAATCGACGTGTTGATATTCAGATATAAATTCTGCTAAATAGCTTTCGGCTTCCTTATTTTCTTTGGCAATATCATGATGTATAAGAATTTGAATAAAACGGTAGTGTACCTACCTATCACTTTCAAAACTAGATAACAGAAGTGAGAAAAAAAGTATGTCAGTTATATTTCTTATCAAATTAAAGTGATGAAACTTGACAGAAGCCTTTTTCTACTTGTACCCATCATAGTACAAGCTTTGCTTAGTCTGGGACTAGAAGCCTAGTGTAAAATGTCCAATGATATTTATGATTTACTATTTAAAGACTCTCTCAAAAGATAAGCCTCTGGAGATAACCTCTTTAGATAGGTAAGTTCTCCTTATAGCTCACAAAACAGACAAATAGAAGAAATACAAGTTGACACTATCCTGAAAGGGTTAATTATCGTACAGAGATGATCCAATAATTGTCAAACGGAGTGTACCGCTCCAAGCTCGAGACCACCAACCTCAAGATAACCAACCACCGAAATGAGAGCCTCCTCCTTTTTGAAGTAGGTTAAAAAGACAATACGTAGCGTGGGCAGACCTTCTACTAGGTGGACCGACGATCTGGTAAAGGTCGTGGGAGGAGCCTGGATGCGGGCAGCGCAGGGCTGTTCATTGTGGAAAACCTTGGGGGAGGCCTTTGTCAAGCAGTGGACGTCATTTGGCTGAAACGAACGAACGAACGAAATACAAGACTGGCAGGAAGAATAAAGTTAGATAACGTGCTTTAAACACTCATCCAGAAAATCAAACGCCTAGTTCAGTTTATAACTGAACGAATTCTTGTTTTAGGGCTCTTCCTTTCAGTTGCACATGAAGTCAGTTATGTTCTAAGTTAACGTAAATCAAAATAACCAACTAATCGCCAGCCCCACACAACATTAACCTTTAAAACTTAACGTTACCTCACAGTACGTAACATTGTGAATGATAATCACTAATAACTTATAACGAGTGACTGACATACGGTTAAGGTACGGGTAAAGGTAATGATGATGACTTCTGTGTTATGGTGTTTTGAAACCCTTTAATCATCACTCTTGACTTTTGGCTGTGTGATTTATGTTATCTCTTACGGACTCTGTAGATATGAAATGAATTAAATATGAATACGAGAAATTCGAGCTTTTTTTACAAACTTTTTTTTAATGTGAAAAACGCCCAATTCGTTAAAATTCATACTAGGATTCATTATTAATGTACGAGTGAAACCCCGGAAAATACAGCAACGTCATCTAAAACTAATCTTATTCTTACTGATCAGAGATATAGGTACAAAAATTCCCGACACCAGACCGGATAGAAAACGGAATCGTCAACACACTCCCTTAATCCTGCTGCATCAAAATTTATTTTATCTTAGCTATAACTACGAAAAAGTCATAATTTCATATTAATGAAGGAGGCAAACTAAGTAACCATTGGTATTGAGTAATCATCAACATAATCTAGGTCAGGATGAGACAGCAGATTGTCTTTCCCCGATTCTGTCGTTCTGTAATGAAAAATACGTTATTGCGATTACCTTTCATAGTCACTCATCTTCAAGGTTACTTATTTCACAAAGTAATAGGCGAGAACATCTGCCGTTTATGTAATATTAGTGCAATCTGAAGACTGATTTTATATCGCTTGTTTTGTACTTTTGTAAATCTTGCAATATAACGGCGCGTCCATACGATGCGCTGTAGCTTCTTCATAGACAAAACAGAAGTGTTTGATATCACAATGCTGTATAGCACTAATTTTTCGTCATCACCATCATCATTTCAGCTACAGGACATCCACTGAATATAGACCTCCCCCATTGTCCCCCAATGATTACCACATGGCCCGGTTGGTAGCGGCCTGTATCCAGCGCCATCCTGCTACGGTACTTTTATTATCATTTTCCTATAAGCAACAAAACCTTAAAAAAGGTAGCTTAGAAAAAAAAACTTTTATTTTGAGAGCTGAAGAATTTTGTCTCTACTTTTTGTTTCGTTCGGTCGTTCGTTTCAGCCAAATGACGTCCACTGCTGGACAAAGGCCTCCCCCAAGGTTTTCCATAATGAACGGTCCTGCGCTGCCCGCATACAGGCTCTTCCCGCGACCTTTACCAGATCGTCGGTCTACTTTATGTTTACTAACCTGTTATTTAAGATACATGTTTCCGCAGTATTACACATTGTACGGAAACTAAAATTATTTGCAAATACATAGAACGTGTAACCGAACTGAACTTTATCTATTAGATGCCCTTTGGTCTGCGAGATAGGATTGCGTAAGACGTATCGCTGGTTTCCAATAGGGTTTGATATTACACTAATAGCTTAACAAACTTTGTAAAGTATCGTCTACTAGCAGTTTAGTTCAGAATTTAATCACGTAAATTCACGTAATATACGTACATTGTGGTTCTTTTTGTTGTTGGTATAGTAAAGGCTTCACTACGGGCAATATGCAATATGTATCATAGGCTAACTCGTATTTTACCAGCTATACTTATCTGATTTATCGGTGACAAAATAGCAAGCAGCTAGGGACTATGATTAGACATTCAAGCTCTAACATAAATCTGGCTTGAATGTGCGTGTCAATTTCATACTTACAACTTGACAGTCATAATAACTGTATGTATCGTAGGTGCATCTCACTTAAGGAGTATGGTTTTCAATAGCATGGAATTTAATTTTTCTCTCACTGACGCTATCTTTTCGCTTTTAAGCCTGAGTTTCACCACCTAACTTTGACCGTAACTATAACGATAACCGGTGTTTTTGTATGGAGTTTGACAGATTTTTGACGTTTGTCAAAGTTAAAGTAAGATGGTGCAACTCAGCCTAAGTCCATTACCTATACTCTAGCTAGACCTAGAGACTTCAACATACTTTATCAAACTCGTTTGATTACTCTTTTTTATGGGTTGAGGTTTCAACGTCGAAGAATAAGAGAAAAACTATAATGAGATTGAGAATAAACCAAATCATGTGGTCAGACCCTAAATCACTAATTTGTTTTTATGATAATTGGTTAACGTAATTCGTAACACAATTATCTTCAAAGCAGATGGACCAAATATTTAGCAACAGATAAATAGTCTTTCCCAATAGTCTGGTTTAATTGTGATTAATATGGCGCGTAAACTTCGTGAGCTTGAGGATTTCGTATCAAAACTTTAATTAATTGAAGACGCGAGGGCAGG
This sequence comes from Ostrinia nubilalis, assembly GCF_963855985.1. Taxonomy (NCBI): domain Eukaryota; kingdom Metazoa; phylum Arthropoda; class Insecta; order Lepidoptera; family Crambidae; genus Ostrinia; species Ostrinia nubilalis. Next base: position 12,606,548 of record NC_087104.1, on the reverse strand, counting down.
TCAGTCGGCTAACAGATGAGGGTAATTAGCTCGTCTTTGGTGGAATATACGAGGTTGTATTTTGAACTTAAACGTCAAATTGATAAATCTTTAGGTACCATTTTCCTCTCAAAAATACTGGGTTGGATACTTTCAGGAGATGTTACAGTGGAACAAAAATGTTATAGTGCCAATTAAGAAAACAAAAAAATTTAGGACTGATTACTTATGTAATTTCTTAGACTTAGATTCTAATTACCTACCAATATTAAAAATTAATACACAGTTATTGGACAACCATATTTCAGCAAAATTATTAAGCCGTAGTTTTTCGCTTTCAAATTTCCACCATAAATTCAATTTGAATTTGAACACACAATTTAGTCAAAGTCAAAGTCAAAATTTCTTTATTTGTTTGGACTAATAAATAGTTCTTACAAATCGTCATTTTGCTCTTAAGGAGCCTCTACATGTCTCATAATCTTTTTACCCTACCAGCGCTTCGAGACTAACATTTGGCAAGTGCTGAGAAGAAGCGCCGCAACAAACTCAGTCACCACTGTCTGCCGGTTAATATAAATAAATAGAAATAGTAGTAGTAGGTACATTCGATTCAGGAGCAGTTCACTGAATTTACCATGCATTCTTGTATGGTGTATCTTATAAGAATGGGTATACAAGATTGCGTGGTATATTAAACAAGGTAGTGACGTGCTAATATCTAGACTTACATATTAAGATACTAGTAGAAATGACTCGCATACATAAATTTGAATAACTTGGATTGACCAGTCCCCGAAAGCAGCGCCTGTTCACAGACATGACGAGTGAACCAGCCATCGCTTCACTCGACCATATTAGAGGGAATGTAACGACCCGCCTCACTACGCCACCACCCCAGAGACATTTTAGTGAGAATGACAATTCCAAGTTATCTCTTTAAAAAAAAAAACTAATAATAAAGCTAAGTAACAGTCCAGATTGAGAAGCATGACACTATAACATTTGAGAAATTATTATTAGTTTATACATTACTTTTCATTTTTATTAGTGCGATTATTCTTTTTAGTGCGAGCATGAGAGGACCATAATCCTACTCCCAGGATGACTTATCATTAAGAAAATCTCGAGTTGTATAATAGGCTTTTTTAAGCATGTGATCTTTTACTATATCTTTAAATTTATTATACGGTAGCTCTTTATATTTATCAGGGACTTTGTTATAAAAATGGATACCTTGTCCCATAAAAGTGGCAAACACTTTATTAAGTCTAAAAGCGGGTATAGCCAATTTATTTTTATTTCTAGTGTTAATTTGGTGAATATCACTTTTCTTTTTGAATTCAGTAATATTTTTTTGAATAAAGGTAGGTACGATTGATAGAAAAATGTACCTATACGAAAAAAAAGCTATGTATTGTTTTTAAAAACAAGTAGATGGGTACAGAAATAACAAAACAATGTATATCATTCATCTTTAAATACTCATTTTGACTACTATTAAAAGAAAACCGCGCGGTATCTGCTCATGATATCCACCCGTATGTTTACAACTTTAACCTCTGGCAGGCCTGGCTCACTCCGCGCGGTACATCCGATAATTACCTACAGCGAAGCGCCCCGCCGGCGGGTATTATATCAGTCGAGTGTCACGCGCGCGCCCGTCAGGACGCTGCATGGCGTGCGTTGTAGTACCTAATTCTATGATCGAAGTATTATTTAAAAATGGACATAAAGAGAAAGAAATATTGTGCGGCGTTCGGGTGTTTAAATTCGAAAAGAAATCTACCGGATTTATCTTTTTTTTCGCTTCCCAAAGATGCTGAAAGGTATGTTGGCAGCGTTGCCAGACGTCCCGAATTTGGCGGGACGTCCCGATTTTTAAATCAAATTTAAATGTCCCGCGCGGGACAGTCTCGGTCCCGCTTTTCGGAGAGAGACACTCACTTCACCAGACTATTGTTTGAAACGCCATATTATTCTAAAGAATATTTTTTTTTATTTCGATTTGTTTTTATTTTCTTTTTTAATTCTAAAGACGAATTTAAAATACATTTTCTATGGCTACTTTTGCTATCTATTGTCACGTAAACGTAATTTTATGTCAAATAAAAAGATAAATATTTGAAAACCTTTGATTTAATACGTTTTTTTACTATGTCCCGCTTCTGACGGAAGAATCCCGCTATTTTCACTCAAAAAGTAGCAAAGTCCCGACTTGGCGAAAAAAAAAACTGGCAACGCTGTATGTTGGCCATGTAGGTAATCAATAATTCTTAGGATAGTATAGGAAGCTAACCTACCATGACTACTGCTTAGAATACGTTCGTTCGTTTCAGCCAAATGACGTCCACTGCTGGACAAAGGCCTCTCCCAAGGTTTTCCATAATGAATGCGTACTTACATACATACGTGTCATGAGGTACGTACCTCATGACATATAAGTAGATTAATTATTTTTTTCACTAGACAGCAACCCTAACAGCGTAAGAAGAGTTCAGAGGCACGCGATAGAAAGAGACAAAACTTGTAGGTGAATAAAATTGTAGGTACGTAGTGCTGTGCGAGCTGAATTCCACTGTATCGCGTCGCAGCAAGTCTCGCATTTATTTAAATCGTCTTGCGGAGTAATCCTTCTGTACCTGTACTATTACTTATTCTGTGCCTCTGGTCCGCAGTAACCGTAAGCGTTATGACTGCGCTAGATTACTTCGCGGTGTTGTAACAAATGATCATCGCTGATCAATACAGTTTGTGATTACGCTGTACGTACTTTTACTTTTTACAAGTATTGGTAACGATGTTCTACAAGCTTACATTATAATATGGAGTAATAGTATGATACTAAATATTGGTGATTCATTGTAGGTGTTTTCTTCTTTAAGAATGAAGAGTTGCAATGACAGTCACAGGTTTTAGAATAAATACCTGAGATCGACGCTCCAAACCATGAATTTATCTTTATTCAAAGGACAATGGGTTAATAGCTGTGGGTCTCCAGCAGAGCAGAATAGGAATCACTCTTCCCGTGGATATCCTAAGAGCGAGGCGAGTAGGAAATTGCAATAGCAATTTGTCTATCCAGGGTGGAAAATGCAGGCCATATTCTCCATTTTCTCTGGTATATTGGAGTGGGTCATCCTTCTGCAGTAGACGTTAAATGGTGACGATGATGGGTTAATTCAAAGCAAGCGAAATACAACACAGACTCCAGAACTTAAGAGCCATTTTACATTTTCGTGCGAATTTCTAAGTTTTTGGAAGCATGAATTACTATCTTAAGCAACACCCAGAGATTATTTAATAACTGCGAAAGATAGGTCAATCCTTGGTATTGACCATTAATGAAACGGATTTACTAAAACTCTTTTGCTTAATTCACAGTGCCCCATCTCCCACAACCATTTTACGGAAAAATTGCCGCAGACTCATTTTCAAAGTCCTGTATCTATTATTTATGCTCATATAATAAGCTTAAGAGCCATTTCACAAAAATATTCCGCGCGAATTTAGGTAAAAGCTGTCAACGCAACGTCAAAAGAGTAAAAAGAACGCTGAAATGGACAAAAAAATCTTGAGCCGTGACCGTATTAAGACTTGATTTAAGTTATTAATTTTAAGGTAGAATGAGGTATTCAAACTTGATAAATTAATTTAAATTTTTAATAGAGTTTATTAAGTCTTTTATATTTCGATTCATAATGAAACACGAATAGGTATAATATGTAAAATATATATTAAATACAAAATAAAGACAGTCACATAGTGAAAAAAAAATCTGCCCCCTTACAGCTCCATCATCGGACCCTGGATACGAACTATTCGTCAAGGCGAATCACACAAGCCCAAACTCCATAGGGTTCTATTGTTTTGTTACGGAGGTGGCCATTGCATCTCCTCCAGATCCATTATCAGACAGAGCTAAGAAATAAATAAATAAATATTATTATAAGTAAACAAATAACTAAAATAATTCATCTTACTATCTTACTTCTTACTAGTCTTACTAATATTATAAATACGAAAGTTTGTGTGGATGTCTGGGTGTTTGTTACACTTTCACGCAAAACTACTGAACAGATTTTGATGAAACTTTACAGTACAGTACAGCAGTACTAGGCAGTCTGTGTTCAACTATCACTCGGGTCGGACGTTCCTATCGCAAGACCTTTGGTTCACTCAGTTCCGATACGACTCTAGTGCTGTGTGTAATCATTTTCGTGAATACACTGAGTTTATTAACAGCGACAGCGACAGCGACAGCGACGCTCATCCATCCCTGGCGTCGACCAGAATAACAATGTATAGGCTATAATTTATGACGATCTGTGACAAACTAAATTTCAAGCGGGTGAAGCCGCGGGCAATACTACATATTTCATACTAGCTTTTTGCCCGCGACTTCTTCTGCGATGAAGTGGAAAATGGTTCTAATAGAATTAAAATATTCTAAAAAAATTAATTTTGTTAAATGATTATATTTTTTGATATAAAATCTACAAATTATTATGTTTAAATATTTGAATACTTACAAAATTATGAGATCTTTCTAAAACAAAATTTAAACACTACACCTGCCGCAGATTTCTTTGTAAACAATGTTTTTTTGTTTTTCCTTCAGGTGCTAAAATCACCAGGCTATTGTGTGCGCATACTCTGGAGTATTCCACATACAACTGGTCGTCGGAGAAGCATAGATTTCCATTAAGTCTACTCCCGCTACCATATAGAACTCCGCTAAAACTCGTGAGGGCGCCAACACTTACTTTTGTATCGAAAATTAGTATGAGCAGCTGCGCACGCGGTTGCCCGTTGCAGGCTCTATGCAACCACACTATTTTAAACCGTGGTCCATAAGCATGAGATGGGAAACTGCACTCTCTTGAATTCTCTTGAATTTGATGGTGTTAGGGGAATCCTAGGAATGAATACAGACTTTCCAATGGAATCTCCTCATCAATATTGCGAAATTGCGAGTTGCAATGCAATGTTACGTTTTCACTTGTTATTTTATTGTTATCTGACCTTGATTTTTCAAACACGTGTCAAAATAAAAAAAATAATTTAAATCAAAAGTACTATGGAATATTTCATTGATATCAACTTAGAAACAAGCACAGATCACAGAAACTAAAGGGAAATGTGACAAGGGACAAATTGGAACATATTGCTTGTGAAAGCAATGATGACAGTAGCGACGTCATTATGTAAACAGTTTATATTGCTTGTATAGTACTAAAGATTATTCGAACGTTGAATGCTGATACCACAGTGGATAATGAGCACATAATTTGATTTCTTTGTGTGTGTGAATTTCTAATACGACACTGAGTTTCGAACTCAGCGCATTACTTAGCATCTCTCTATATTTCTATGGAACCAAGTTATCTCCAAAATAACATTCCACACCTTTTTAACCTAGTCAGGTAATAATTTTAATAAAATACGAAGCACGTCATCTATCAATAGGATATTTGTATATTTTAGAAGTTAATAAATTATGCATAAAATATAAACACTTAAGAAGTTTAGTTAAATCGTAGAATTTCTGAAAAACAAGTACTAAAATCGTACTGAAAAAAAAGTATTAATAATATGTTATCTAATTTATTTATTAAACGTCGAATTTTATCAAAGATTTTGGACTAAAGTTTTTGAAAATATTTTATAGCCTACATAGAAAAAAATTAGGATTCTAAATCGTGAAAGAATTTTTTTTCGGAGCTATTGCCTCCAAACAAACAAACAAACAATTAAATCTTTCCTCTTTTATTAGTATAGATTTAACAACAAAGCTTCCCTCTCGAAACAAAACGCTTCTTTTTCTTCTTCACGAAACAAAACTCAAAGCGGATAAATAAATAAACAAATCTTTGGACAATTTCACAGCGCAATCTAGTCCAAAAGTAGGCAACCAATATGCTTGTGTTAAGGGTGCTAGCATAATAATAAATAATAATAAATCTTTTATAATAAATCTTTAGACAATTTCACACATCGCCAGCTAGCCCCAAAGTAAGCAACTTAATGCTTGTGTTATGGGTGCTAGCTTAACGGATATACTACTTATATACTTTTTTTTTTTTTTTTTAAATACATACATATTATACATAGTAACACCCAGACCCGTCACAGAAATTAAAATTCATCATTTCAATTTCTGCCCGGCCGGGAATCGAACCCGGGACCTCTTGGCATAGTAGCACGTTCTGAACCACTACACCAAACGGCCGACATACTATGGCCGATAATGGATATACTTTTTTATAATTTATTTATCAAATTAAATACATGGTACCTACATATTATACATAGTTACACCCAGATCCGTCAAAGAAATTAAAATTCATCATTTCAATTTCTGCTCGGCCGGCCGACTCGAAACAGCCTCTCGGCATAGTATCAAATTCATTTGGTCGCCGTACAAATCACCGCTTCACGACACGAACGCACGTAAACGTCAGGGCGGGAAAAATGACACAGGTCCTACCTTGACGGGCGCTCGCGCCATACTAATCGATGTCGGCTTGCGTATTGTAATTTATACTGATATTCACATCAATATTTTGACAAAGTGGTTACTAATATTTAAACAATAACTGTAGAAATCAATTCTACAATGAATATTTTTTATTTTGGGATACTTTTATTGCAGTTATTGCTGTGTTTTTAAACCAAAAACCACGATCAAAATGTGACGTTAATCTTCAAATTTGCTATATTATTTTTAGATTTTACTCAATAATGGTAATGAAATTCAAGAATCTATTTCATTAATGGACTACAAGAATATATGTCCGATGACTACTATATATTTTTAAGCTTATTATATGAGCATAAATAATAGATACAGGACTTTGAAAATGAGTCTGCGGCAATTTTTCCGTAAAATGGTTGTGGGAGATGGGGCACTGTGAATTAAGCAAAAGAGTTTTAGTAAATCCGTTTCATTAATGGTCAACACCAAGGATTGACCTATCTTTCGCAGTTATTAAATAATCTCTGGGTGTTGCTTAAGATAGTAATTCATGCTTCCAAAATCTTAGAAATTCGCACGAAAATGTAAAATGGCTCTTAAAAATATATAGTAATCATCGGACATATATTCTTGTAGTCCATTAATGAAATAGATTCTTGAATTTCATTACCATTATTGAGTAAAATCTAAAAATAATTTGGCAAATTTGAAGATTAACGTCACATTTTTATCGTAGTTTTTGGTTTAAAAACACAGCAATAACTGCAATAAAAGTATCCCAAAATAAAGAATATTCATTGTAGAATTGATTTCTACAGTTATTGTTTAAATATTAGTAACCACTTTGTCAAAATATTGATGTGAATATCAGTATAAATTACAATGCGCAAGCCGACATCGATTAGTATGGCGCGAGCGCCCGTCAAGGCAGGACCTGTGTCATTTTTCCCGCCGTGACGTTTACGTGCGTTCGTGTCGTAAAGCGGTGATTTGTACGGCGACCAAATACATTTGATACTATGTCGAGAGGCTGTTTCGAGTCGGCCGGCCGAGCAGAAATTGAAATGATGAATTTTAATTTCCTTGACGGATCTGGGTGTAACTATGTATAATATGTAGGTACCATGTATTTAATTTAATAAATAAATTATAAAAAAGTATATCCATTATGCTAGCACCCTTAACACAAGCATATTGGTTGCCTACTTTTGGACTAGATGGTGCTGTGAAATTGTTCAAAGATTTGTTTATTTATTTATCCGCTTTGAGTTTTGTTTCGTGAAGAAGAAAAAGAAGCGTTTTGTTTCGAGATGAAGCTTTGTTGTTAAATCTATACTAATAAAAGAGGAAAGATTTAATTGTTTGTTTGTTTGGAGGCAATAGGCTCCGAAAAAAAATTCTTTCACGATTTAGAATCCTAATTTTTTTCTATGTAGGCTATAAAATATTTTCAAAAACTTTAGTCCAAAATCTTTGATAAAATTCGACGTTTAATAAATAAATTAGATAACATATTAATACTTTTTTTTTCAGTACGATTTTAGTACTTGTTTTTCAGAAATTCTACGATTTAACTAAACTTCTAAAGTGTTTATATTTTATGCATAATTTATTAACTTCTAAAATCCTATTGATAGATGACGTGCTTCGTATTTTATTAAAATTATTACCTGACTAGGTTAAAAAGGTTTGGAATGTTATTTTGGAGATAACTTGGTTCCATAGAAATATAGAGAGATGCCAAGTAATGCGCTGAGTTCGAAACTCATTGTCGTATTAGAAATTCACACACACAAAGAAATCAAATTATGTGCTCATTATCCACTGCGGTATCAGTATTCAAAGTTCGAATAATCTTTAGTACTATGCAAGCAATATAAACTGTTTACATAATGACGTCGCTACTGTCATCATTGCTTTCACAAGCAATATGTTCCAATTTGTCCCTTGTCACATTTCTCTTTAGTTTCTGTGATCTGTGCTTGTTTCTAAGTTGATATCAATGAAATATTCCTTAGTACTTCTAATTTAAATTATTTTTTTATTTTGACACTTGTTTGAAAAATCAAGGTCAGATTACAATAAAATAACAAGTGAAAACGTAACATTGCATTGCAACTCGCAATTTCGCAATATTGATGAGGAGATTCCATTGGAAAGTCTGTATTCATTCCTAGGATTTCCCTAACACCATCAAATTCAAGAGAATTCAAGAGAGTGCAGTTTCCCATCTCATGCTTAGGGACCACGGTTTAAAATAGTGTGGTTGCATAGAGCCTGCAACGGGCAACCGCGTGCGCAGCTGCTCATACTAATTTTCGATACAAAAGCAAGTGTTGGCGCCCTCACGACTTTTAGCGGAGTTCCATATGGTAGCGGGAGTAGACTTAATGGAAATCTATGCTTCTCCGACGACCAGTTGTATGTGGTATACTCCAGAGTATGCGCACACAATAGCCTGGTGATTTTAGCACCTGAAGGAAAAACAAAAAAACATTGTTTACAAAGAAATCTGCGGCAGGTGTAGTGTTTTAATTTTGTTTTAGAAAGATCTCATAATTTTGTAAGTATTCAAATATTTAAACATAATAATTTGTAGATTTTATATCAAAAAAATATAATCATTTAACAAAATTAATTTTCTTAGAATATTTTAATTCTATTAGAACCATTTTCCACTTCATCGCAGAAGAAGTCGCGGGCAAAAAACTAGTATGAAATATGTAGTATTGCCCGCGGCTTCACCCGCTTGAAATTTAGTTTGTCACATAAATCGTCATAAATTATGGCCTATACATTATTCTGGTCGACGCCAGGGATGGATGAGCGTCGCTGTCGCTGGCGACAGGGTCTTCTGGTTCAGGGTTCATGGCGTAGGTCTCAGGCAAAATGAAATCCACTCGTAGAAATTAATAAACTCAGTGTATTCACGAAAATAATTACACACAGCACTAGAGTCGTATCGGAACTGAGTGAACCAAAGGTCTTGCGATAGGAACTTCCGACCCGAGTGATAGTTGAACACAGACTGCCTAGTACTGCTGTACTGTACTGTAAAGTTTCATCAAAATCTGTTCAGTAGTTGTGTAACAAACATCCAGACATCCACACAAACTTTCGTATTTATAATATTAGTAAGACTAGTAAGAAGTAAGATGAATTATTTTAGTTATTTGTTTACTTATAATAATATTTATTTATTTATTTCTTAGCTCTGTCTGATAATGGATCTGGAGGAGATGCAATGGCCACCTCCGTAACAAAACAATTGAACCCTATGGAGTTTGGGCTTGTGTGATTCGCCTTGACGAATATTTCGTATCCAGGGTCCGATGATGGAGCTGTAAGGGGGCAGATTTTTTTTTCACTATGTGACTGTCTTTATTTTGTACTTAATATATATTTTACATATTATACCTATTCGTGTTTCATTATTCGTATCCAGGGTCCGATGCCGCGATGATGGAGCTGTAAGGGGGCAGATTTTTTTTTCACTATGTGACTGTCTTTATTTTGTACTTAATATATATTTTACATATTATACCTATTCGTGTTTCATTATGAATCGAAATATAAAAGACTTAATAAACTCTATTAAAAATTTAAATTAATTTATCAAGTTTGAATACCTCATTCTACCTTAAAATTAATAACTTAAATCAAGTCTTAATACGGTCACGGCTCAAGATTTTTTTGTCCATTTCAGCGTTCTTTTTACTCTTTTGACATTGCGTTGACAGCTTTTACCTAAATTCGCGCGGAATATTTTTGTGAAATGGCTCTTAAATCCATTCTTAGATTCAAACTTAGCATAGGCAGATTTCAGAATTCAACTGCCTATTAACTAGACAACTGGCTATAGCAATAATGGTTTCGCTTTTGCAATTTGGTGCCTATCTATACTAATATTATAAAACTGAAGAGTTTTGTTTGTTTGCTTGAACGCGCTATTCTCAGGAACGACTGATCCGATTTAATATCAAGGAAGGTTTTAAGCTATTCAGCTATGTAACATCACCCTACAGTATTGACTATTGGAGCAGTAAAGAAAAATGTTGCAAAAATGGAAAAATATTATTCAAACTTATTTTCACGCGAACGAAGTCGCGGGAACAGCTAGTTTTAAAATAAACAGGAATTATGAAACCTCCTTATAAGGGCATCTATTTATCTCCTTCGAACATTAGTTGTAACGGTCGTGGAATAGCTTTAGTGATGTTATAAGGTTACATCACATAATAACAACTAGCAGACTAGTGTTGTTAACAACCGGTGTGATAGAATGCATTTCCTAGTTGGCTAAATTGGTAGATAGATACGAGAATGTTATTTAAAAGCTCGTTTAAATGTTGGCATTAAAATAACATGAAGTGGTTTTTCGATTTCACTGTCTAATCCCGATAGGATTTTGATCCTCATCGATTTCATTGCTGTCAGCTATCGTTCAGAATCGTCGGTCCATCGATCTGGTGGGCGCTATGTTTGCCAAAATGTGTTCTCCTTTCGGGAACCCGTTTACTCAGTCAGTCTTTCGTCAGTTCTCCGACAAAGTGGCCGACCCAGTACCAAAAGCATAAGGTTTAGCCTGGATAGGTTTACGGAAATATTATTTTCGAAAATAAATTACTGGCGCAAGTATTCTCAGCACTGGCCCATTTATTGTCCTCAAGCTGTGGTAGGGTTTAATACTGGGACGTGTAAAGTGCTTTTTAAAAGCCTATTTGCAAAAATAAATGAGTTTTTATGAGTAACTCTATATAATTAATTGCAAAAAACTTTAGCAACTTTACAATGGTCTTACTTAGGACTAGTGGTGTCACGCAATACTAATTTAGATATATCGATAATTAAAATAACCGGTATTTACGCACATCACTATTACTAAACATATGGCACCGCGTAGAGATTATCTTGTTGGAGTATTTCGCCTCATTAAAGTGGTTTAAGTGGTGTCATCCGGCTTTATGACATAACACCCTTAAGTACACACAGATGTTGTATTATGGCTGTCATATTTTCTATACAAATGTATTTAGAATACCTACTTACCCAGATTTTTAGTAAAAGCTCCTGGCCACTGTTTCTTCCACGTGGATTTAGGCCAGTCTCAGAATTTGTTGGTAATTTTTACTTCTTATAGCCAGTTCAGCTACCAGTATGAATTCTGTAAATTTCATCCAGCTTTTTCAGAGATTACCTGAAACAAATAAAAATACTTTGTTTTTTTTTATAAATACCTACCTAACTTCACTAAGTGGAAGTACCTGGATGCGGGAAGCGCAAGACCGGTCGTTATGGAAATCCTTGGGGGAGGCTTTTTCCAGCAGTGGACGATATTTATCTGATACGAACGAACGAACCAAAATAAAACCTACTTTCATATAAATCGAAACACAACAAACGATCTCTAGTAGCAAGATCTACTTTATGTTATGCATTAATTTGCATATAAAGTGCAGTTATTTATATTTTTTCTTAGTCCAGTAGAATTAGCTTTTAAATCGGAAATAATTCCTACAAAAGATTTTATTGTTTTAATGGCTTCATTGGTTGCCCATTAAGACTCTCCTAAGTTTTCGACTTCGACGGAGTTGTGCTTGAGTGGTGGGGGCCCCCGAAAGAGGCATTTTTTCGGTTTTCCGGTTATAACACGTAAAGGACTTACCCTATCAAAAAGTGGTCTTCATAACGGTTGAAGGGCACTTAACCCTGCATTGAATAAGACCAAATTCATATGTTTTGGACAAACCGTTCTCGCGCTAATGTTCGGCAAAGTAGAAAATATACGTATAATTAATGACCCTCTCCACGTCCAATGGTTTGTTACCCACAGGCTTCCAAGTCTTGAAAAGGGCCACCTCAACCAGTGTAACCCTATCAAGGCTTACAAGCTTGATGCGCCTATCCTTGTTCGTCCCAGCCGTTTCTTAACTGCGGTTGCTGCACCTCTTCCTGGCACTCACCTGAACGACTCTGTGTTACCTACTGTGGCTGCCCCTCTTCCTTGTATCCTCCTGCATGACTACGTTGCCTAGCCGTATGCCTGGTCTAAGGTTCGACGCCAAAAATCAACAACAACAAGTTCATATTAAAACGCTGAAGAGTTTTTTGTTTGTTTGTTTGAACGCGCTAATCTTAAGAATTACTAGTTTGATTGAAATCATTATTTTTGTGTTGAATAGCTCATACATTGAGGAAGGCTATAGGATATATACAATCACTCTACGACTAATAGAGGCGAAGCAGTAAAGAAAAATGTTGCAAGCACGGAAAATAGTATTTAAACTATTTTCACGCGTACAAAGTTGATTTTGTGGCGTCGAACCTTGGACCAGGCATATAGCTAAGCAATGCAATCGTACAGGAGGGTACAAGGAAGAGAGGCAGCCACATTAGGTAACACAGAGTCGTTCAGGAGAGTGTCAGGAAGAGGTGCAGCAACCGCAGTTAAGGAACGGCTGGGACGAACAAGGATAAGCGAATCAAACTCGTGAGCCTTGTTAGGGTTACACTGATTAAGGCGACCCTTTACAAGGCTTGGAAGCATGTGGGTAACAAGCCATTGGACGTGGAGAGGGTCATTAATTATACGTATATTTTCTACTTTTCCGAACTTTAGCGCGAGAACGGTTTGTCCAAAACATATGAATTTGGTCTTATTCAATGCAGGATTAAGTGGCCTTTAACCGTCATGAAGACCACTTTTCGATAGGGTAAGTCCTTTACGCGGTATAACCGGAAAACCGAAAAAACGCCGCTTTCGGGGGCCCCCACCACTTAAGCACAACTCCGTCGAAGTCGAAAACTTAGGAGAGTCTTAATGGGCAACCAATGAAGCCATTAAAGCAAAAAAATCTTTTGTAGGAATTATTTCCGATTTAATCAATTTTTGTGTTTAATTCTACTGGCCTATCTATTTATAAAAGCGAGCGTAGTAAGCATTTATTTGACAGTTGTACATTCAGGTAATTATTAAGTATGTCAGGAAACTCAATCTGAAACATTATCAAATAAATCGGTGAAACTAGCTCTATAATCCCGTTAACCTCTCGTGGTAAGCTAAAGCTCGTGTTACGAGTGGGTTCACAATAGTCCAACGGAGGATTGAACCCGCCTCTCTCGGATAACGAATCTGAGAGTCATATAGGTACCTTCATCATATTGTACCTAATTAAATTAATATTTCAGACATTAATATTCCAATCACGTCTTTCCATTTGCCAAAATGACGAAGTTACTTCAAAGTTTTTCAATTATCTGATATCTAAAAGGACGCAAACACGAGGTCAGTAGCCGCAACAGTGAAAGGATGCACTGCTCTTCCAGATGCATCTGCACCGACCTTAACTGAACCGTATAGAGTCCAATTTAAAACGGCAGGAATGTCGCAACAACTGTTAGCACACTTAATAAAACCTATCTTCAAAGTAACGACTAGTGATGTGTAGTAGTTGAAATATAAACCTTATTTTTTCATTACCGAGTAGAAAAACTTTGATTTGATTAACTCATCACATACTTCGATAGTCAACCATTAAGGGGACATGACATGGGAATTCAATTATCGTTTTATTTTTGCGATAGACAAAACTCAATTAAAATTCACTTGAAACTAATTGAGCGATCCCGTTACATATTTTGGGGAAGTGATTTGACACTTCTATGACATTTCAATTTTGTGCCACCTAAATTGATCACCAGATTAAGACTTATTTCGATCGGACACTACATTATTTTATTTAACCACCTCTTTCTTAGATTTATTTTTTCAAATTATGATAGCCTTACTGGTCTCATACTGTCATAACATAGGAAAGAGTAATATCGACAAAATATGCAATAGAAAGATGCATCTCTATAAATCCTACTGCCTAATGCCTAGTAATTATTATGACTGGCCAATCTGGCCATTGCTTAATTTATTAGATGTCAGTCTAAGTTCTAGATGCCACTTTTAATACAAATGATTACATGGTGGTAGGTACAAGTTATGTTTTACCTTGGGGCTTAAAGATCAAAAGTTTAAATTAATAAGACAACAATTATACAAATGACCTGTCTGTTGGCCGACTATAGATCGTTTCATCCACGAAGACGCGCCCCACCAATTTTTGGTCGAGGGAAGCGCGGGGTGCGGGGAGTTTGATCCGAGCAATCCGAGCGTCATTATTGTAGTGTGCGTGTGAAGTCATGGATAATTTAGCGTGTACCGATAACACTCAAACATTAGCGGAAGAATGGTGGAGCGCGTCTTCGTGGATGAAACGATCGCTCGAACCGAGGAAAAGAAGGGACTTTGACTATTCGCAGAATAGAGAGTCAGGAGAAAGAAAGGATCTCGAGTCACTAAAGGCTGGAAGACCCGGTGGACTGATGAACTGTTTAAAAGAGCCGCTGCAAATAGATCGACATAGAGTTGCATGTCTAGCAGTGGACTGACTTTTATGATAAGGTTTAAATTTATAGAGAATTTTATCGTATCATCATCTTTCAGCTATATGACGTCCACTGCTGAACAAAGACCTCCCTCAATGATTTCCACAAAGGTCGGTTGGCAGCGGCCGGGCCTGCATCTAGCGCCTTCCTGGATACCTTTATCGTATAATTTACCAAAATCTTAAAAGTTCAGATGAACGTATAGACTAAAGCCTAGACGCAGACTACCGATTTTTAGTTGGCCGATAGTTGGATCGGGCTGTTAATCAGTATGGAGATGTATGAAAGTACATTACGCCGATTTGTTATCGGCCGATTCTTCATTCAAATTAGAGTCGAGCCCAACTATCGGCCGACTAAAAATCGGTGGTCTGCGCCTAGGCTTAGCAGTCACATGTTTAGCTATTATTTAAAATAGGGTTCATAATCCTCCGTCAAAACCTCTAGATCTCAAATGAGTGATTATTTTATCAGGCATCATTGTAAAAGTGATAGGCGGACAGGTGGTCTTCTGTCCGATGATAGTGTCCGACCGACATTCCAGCGGAATTACGCAATCTAAGTGATGTGCCGACGAAGATAGTAGTTATAATAGTAACGATATCTCTATTTACTGTTAAGGCGAAGGCCTTTTAATTTTCGTATCTACTTATAGCTTATTTTATGGTAAAATGTTCTTAAAGCTCGAGTCGACTCGGAAACACCTTGCCTGTGATTATAATTTTCGAAAATGGCTATAGGCTTCCCGCCTTAGGCAGTGCGCTTTTTTCAAGTTGTTTATTAAAATGGCTATAGGAGTTCATCAGTAGAACAATGGGAAAACAGGCTATGTAGAATTTTAGTCTGTCACAGAAATATTTTCACAAACTCGATATCCCATGTTGATTTTCAGACCACACATATCCCATGTAAATTTTCAGACCATTATCACCCCGTATTCTCCTTTTAGGGGTTGAATTGTGAAAAACTGAAAAACTTGCTTATTTACACATTTATTTATTGACATTAATTCATTGAAAAAGCTTCGCCTTAACTACCGGGTGATCGTCACCACTTACAATAAAATAACTTTGGCCCATACTCTTACGCCAGCTAGTACGTGAGATACGACTATCACTTACAATGAAATTACAATGTTAGTACATATTATATTACAAGTTAAAATAATATACTGCCCTATAGGTAGGTAAGTAACTCGAACTTACGAAGTTAACTTCGAACACCTCCTATGTTCTTCTGATTAATTTAGTTGCGGGTCCAATGACAGTTCAACTTTCCCCCGGGACAAACTTGACCTTCACTGGTTGGGTTGTTGTTGGCGGTCAAGCTGTAGATCCTGGCTACACAGGAGTTGCAGCGGTGGGAACGAGATGTGGGAATAGTACCGTATAGGTAGGTAAAAATTTCATCAAACGAAAATTTTAATATCATCATCATTTCAGCCATAGGACGTCCACTGCTGAACACAGGCCTCCCCTAATGCTTTCCACGTTGATCGATTGGTAGTGGCTTGCGTCCAGCGCTTCCCTGCTACCTTTACGATGTCGTCGGTCCACCTTGCAGGTGGACGTGTTAGCAAGCTGAAGTGGCAATGGGCAGGGCACATAGTACGCAGAACTGACGGCCGATGGGGCAGCAAGGTTCTGGAATGGAGGCCGCGCACCGGAAAAAAATTTAATAACTTGAAAAAAAAAATCTGAAGTTAGTATAAATGAGCATCTCAAATAGCACTCTTTTAAATCAGCATGTAGACCGTATATCGATTAATCAATCTACCTTTATTTGTAGAAATATGATGGAAGTGAATGGTAGTCTCTTTTTTGTAAGCACAAAAGCTTAAGTACTAAATTAGTCATCCTCATCATCATCATTACCAGGCTAATAGTTTATACTGCTGATGATGATGAAGTTATAAACGTAAATAATAAAAAAATATTTTTAGCACAATGGCCGAATTTTGATAGAAATAGAGTTACGACCGTATTCACAAACGATGCTTAAGTGAAGCAGCTAATCGAACGCACAGTGTTGAATAAATGTGTTACCCTGTGCCTTCACGCGCACTGTGAGACCTCATAGTAATGTTTGTGAATACGTGCGTTACAGTCTTTTGCTAGACTTGCTTGGGGTATTATTTACCCCAAAACTAGGTAAGATAATGCATTCGATTCAGTCTGAAAGGTTAACTTGAATGATGATCAATAAAACAGTCGGTAAACCTCGTGAATGTAACTTTATTTTACGGGTCAGTTACTTTTCACAACTTGACATTTACTCGCTTTTACCGACCCCGTCTGTTATTTGAATTACATTGTATTTCTCGTTTTTGGTAATGTATTTTTATGTACAGACGACGGCATATGAAGCTGAATATTTTAGCTTTTATGTAGTTGTAATAAGTATTATTTTTCAACAACAAAAGGTTTAGATTGCTGAGCTGTTGACTGTGGCTCA
Source organism: Ostrinia nubilalis (assembly GCF_963855985.1). Taxonomy (NCBI): domain Eukaryota; kingdom Metazoa; phylum Arthropoda; class Insecta; order Lepidoptera; family Crambidae; genus Ostrinia; species Ostrinia nubilalis. The sequence goes on along the minus strand of NC_087104.1, from coordinate 12,589,201 downwards.
TCACGTAGAGACCTCTTGAACTATAATTTGGTGGTTATTTTCTTACCACTCATCACAACACGGATTCTTGATGAAAGGTCATCATGCTGGCAGAATGTCTTCAGGTGTTAGTCAAAATTAGCTGTTTTATTAAAATGAGGTAAGGTTTTGCACGCACAAGGTGGACCGACGACCTCATAGGGTTGTTCATAGCAGGAAGGCTCTGGATGCAGGTCGCTACCAACCGAGCGATATAGAAATCATTGGGGGAGGCCTATGTTTAGCAGTGGATGTACTGTGACTGAAAATTATGATGATGATTGCATTATCGCTATACAAACACGGTGGACTTGTGACACTTGGAGTCCGTGGTTCAATTTCTGGCTAACGCAGTTGTAAATTGAGACGATTTTGGAACAAAAATTGATAGCTGTAATTGTAGTCATGTACTGTCCATTGTAGGTTTGAATTTGCTCTGAACTGCCTGGGTGTACCATTAGGAGACCACCTTGTATGACTAAGTATCTATCTATTATTAGCCTTTGCGGTTCATCAGTTAAAAGTTATTCGACGATTGAAAAATTAGGCCTAAAGGTTCGGCCAAACCAACGCGATCACTGCATTTAAGTCTGGTCGCCATCGCTGTACGCCGGCTGATCGCGTGTGATCGCGTTGGTTTGGCTGAACCTTAAGTCATTTTAAATGCCTGATAACTGCGTCTTAGACTATTATCAAACAAAAATCAGTGTCACTAGGTACTTAGAAGTAATTAGGATCAACTAGTTAGTAACCTCACTTGATACTCACATGCTACATTTCATAAACAATAGACCAGTTTCAATTATGTAAACGATTGTTTATGGTCAACGTCTGACGACGCAGGACCACTGTCGAAGCGAAGTCGGTCAATTGGACACACTGCTACGAAGGAAGACGAACAATTGAAGTGTATTTTTACTGATACTTTTGCTGAAAAATGACCATTTCTCTACGCTTCTTTTTTAAAGACTATGAAAACAAATATGTAAGTTATTCAGTGTTAGGTTATGTATGTCAGCTTACTCTTTATCAAAAAAAAAAGAAAAACTAGAAAAATCCGGTTTATTAGTCGATTGTATGTATTTAAAGTATTAAAATCGCGTGCGAATCGACTCCTTCGACACTACTAGTTCTCGAAGGAGTTTAATACATCCGGGCGAAAAGCCTACTAAAATAATAATTATTGAAAAGGGACGTTTCGCACATTCGATTTAGATTCAAATTCTTGCGAATCGACTACTAACCCTATTGTAACCATAACTTTATCTCTGTTACTATAACCTTATCTCCCATACCTATGGAAACCAATTTTATAGCCCGACCAGGAACATAAAAACCCTGGCATAGAGGCGCCTCAATTGCATTTGATAGTGCAACACTGGGTACAGTCGTACCTGTGTTAAATTAATAGGCTAAATTTATGTACCAGGATTCAGGATTACGGGCTAATTTGATATTTTCATAAATTAACGAAAAAATATTATTAAAGGTAACCTGGTTTAAATAAATTAAATGAAACCATCTATCGAGATAGTAGGATTTATTTTATTATTATTCATCAATAATCAAATTCAGAACTTGAATATTCAACTGCAATGTCTGCTCATGAACGCTTCAAACTCGGTACTTCTTTCCCAATTCCATAAAATTCAAAACTTAGAAAGTGACAAAAAACTTTAAAATAGGTAGTTGAAACAAACTACAGCTAATTTTCATAATGGACTGTACTATACGATAAACATGTCAGTCAATTTGACAACCTTTGTCGGAAACATTATTCAATGAAAATATTGTCCGAACCCTTAGTATTTCTCTTCGACAAATACATTAACACATTGTGAACCACTTTTCTTTCACGACTATAAAAATATTTTAGCAATTTAATTCACAAAATCGATTGCACACATTTAAAATAAAGTTTGTTTACACTTTGACAGCAATAGACTGACATGCAAGGTGACATGTCAATGAAGTTTTCAGTTACTATTGCCATTAAAAGAAATTAGTACCATTAGTTTTCCGCAACATGGCGAGGGTTTTTATGTTCCTGGTCAGGCTATAACTGACAATACACTTATTAAATACGCTTTAGGTTTACGTTCACAAAGACACCTTTAGGTTTCTTTTCTAATTCCTTTTTCCATCCAACCGATGCAAATATTTAGTTGAACAATAACTGGTGAGTATGCCAATATTGCTCCACGTTCTCTCACGCACGCCGTGTGTCTCGATCTGTCAGCTTAAAATCGGCGTGCGCACGCGTCGAATAGAAAGGCCGGTGAAAGCGTGTCCTTGTAATCGATCCGCGCTTCCTGTTCGCCCATTAAGTTTGAGAATGTCTAAAATGTGACATAATGTCGGTCAACGATAAGAATGGCGAGGTCAAAAGGTGATTAGGAAGTGCTTCGGATACTTAAGCATTGGTAGACAGGTACTAGTTCTGACTGAAGACATATACGATAAATTCACGCCTATGTAGACCTAGGCATAGACTAATAGAGCCTAGGCGGTACAAGATTTATGCCCGTTTTCACCATCAATCCCTATTTTTAAGTGACCCCTATCCTACGCCATAACAAGATTTTTTTTTTCATATAGGTCAATTAAAATTTGACGGGAATAATGCCCGTTTTCACCATCAATCTTAAGAAGTTTAGGTGACCCCTATGAAAACAAAATTCCTGTTATTTGTTACCAAAGGGGTCACATAAAAATGAGAAATTGATAGTGAAAACAGGCACAAGACTCTCATCCCGAATTCCCATCAACTTAGTAACTTAGAGGGACATTAAATGTAGTTAAGTAGGTACCTACCTAATTATGGAAATAAGTTAATGACTTCAATGGTTAGCAGTACTTATAAACTATTACTTAATGGCAAGGAACAACTTGTCTTAAGACACTTTATTTTTGCCTTGAAATACAATAGCTTCAAAGTTAATTTTAGTCGCTTTGAAGTCCAATAGTCTTGGCTAGTTTGTAAAAAGTGACGTCATAACTTCGACTTGCCATACATTTGTGAATGGATATGGTCATTTATGAGTCACATTCTCAAACAAACTTTGACTATGAACTGGTGATGCCAAATTCATAAATTAACTATAAGCGGCCCGCTCTGGCTTCGCACGGGTGCAATGGATTTTCTCGGCTTTTCTCTTCTATAATATGAATGTTTTATAGATAAAAACCTTCCTCTTGAAGCACTCTATTAACTAAAAATCCGTTGCAAAGTTCTAAAGATCTAAGCATACATAGGGACAGACAGACAGGAAACCGACTTTGTTTTATACTAAGTAGAGATAGAGATTTATTAACAATTTTCGCTAATAACTGCAATCTACGGTTTAACAAAAGTTTAGAGCCATAACGTAGAGAAGACGAACGTTTAGTAAAATCGTCTTATTCGAAGTTATACAACAAGAATTTGTTACTTTACTAGCATGATAGCCTTTTAAACTTTACTCTAGACCAAGTTTAGGAAGTGATAGTTCATGTAACCGATGCTTTAATCCGCGTAATAAACATTTTAATTAACTTTATGAACGGCAAGATGGCTATCTACCCACAAAATGGTCTGTATGTAGGCTAATTCTAGTATTTTGACTTTAAATACCGCTTCCTAGCATTTGTTTCGGCAGGTTTTAGTTTCTGACTGTTATAACATAATGGTTGGATTGATGATACATCTTTTAAAAGATAAGATTAAGATAATAATAAATGATACGTGAAGACTCTGACTTGGTCGTAAAGGCTTGGTAGAGTTTTCCTCAAATTGGGAACAACAACTTTTTTGGGGTTTAAGTATAATATTTTGATAACTGACTGGCCATTGGGGAATTAAGGCCCAGTATAGAATGAGCACGTGATTGACCGGAAAAAGAATAGAAATATATGAACATACTAGCTTTCCGCCCGCGGCTTCGCCCGCGTGGAATTTTGTGTCACAGAAAAACTTTATCGCGCGCGTCCCTGTTTCAAAAACCGGGATAAAAACTATCCTATGTTCTTTCCCGGGACTCAAACTATCTCTATGCCAAATTTCATCAAAATCGGTTGCGAGGTTTAAGCGGGAAAGCGTAACAGACAGACAGACAGACAGAGTTACTTTTGCATTTATAATATTAGTTGGGATTATTTAGCTATTAATTAATAAGGTAGTTAAGTAAATTAGATTACGAGTAGAAACATAGAATAAAAAACTATATACTTAGTGAACAACTTAGTAGGTAGGTAGGTAATCTACATTCGGCAAATATGAATTTAAATAGGTTTCGTTATGACCAAAACTTACTTTAAAAAAATAATGGTCCATTCTCTACAAAATTGACTCAATGACATCTATTGTTAATTTAGATGTAGTTTACTTAATTGTAATAACTAGGTATTTTGCAAATAACTGGCATTGAAACATTTCACAAACACGCGACAATGTGCGAACATTACAAAATACTTAATAAGTATCCGATGCCCTTGGTTCTAGTAAAATAATATTCTAGATTTATTGTGTGAAATTATAACGTATCAAAGGATTTACGCAACGTTTTATCCGAATCCCGTGTGATTAACTTTAGAAAATAACGAGTTTAGTGTTGTAACCCATTGTTCCGTTATACAGGGTGTCGCGTTAGAGTGGTCAGCAAATTAATCTTTTAGCAATTCTGCGGGCTGCTATGTCGGTCACCTTGGTGGATCTCTATGCTGATTCATCACGCGGGTAAGGTGCCCTTGAGCCTTCGTATGAGGCCCACTATAACGTATAAGTGAATAGGCACTTACAGGGCAGATATGTAGGTACCATCCTAGACTGCATCCCACTTAACACCAGGTGCGCTTGTGGTCAAATATCTGCCTTGTTATGCATAAAAAAAAACTATCAAAACTTAGATTAATTTGTCTGTCATCACTGGCGACTCTCCACACTGCTGCACTGGTTAGACTTTTGTCTTGAGACACTGGTATTTCGGACGTGAATATTATATCGCGAAGCTTTCTGAACGCTGCCTAGCCGAGTTGGGATAGCGCAGGACCGGTCGTTCTCAAAAAATTTGGGGAAGGACTTTGTCCAGCAGTGGACGTCATTTGACTGAAACGAACGATGAATCTTTAAGTATCTACTTAACTTTGAACAAGAACAAGTATTTTCTTATGCCAACCCAAAATTGGAACATCCTGTATACTCCGTTCATTTTCGGCTTAATAATGTGGTGTGTCTTCGAAGCTTATAATATCTGTGTGGGAGCGCGATACGGTTGTTTTGTTTCGTCTGTCATTGGTATCATTTCAAATTGAATTGTAACAATGCCTTCCATCTTATAGGCAGCTAGGGTTGTCAACAAATTTAATCTGAAGACACTTCTACTTCTGATCACCCAAGATTTTCAGCAAGATCGAAAAAATCCTGCATAACAAAATTTTTGTTAACGAACTACCTACTAGAAATAATAGACATACAGATTTTTTTATAATAGGCTAGATGACAAAATTTCAATTATTTGTCCGTCAGACAGATAATTAGAAAATATTAGACTCATATTTTTTATTTTCTTTCATAATTAAATAATAACAGTGCTACATCGAGTTGAAATGGCGCGATACGTCACGTTTGAGTAGAATTTTTACTCAAAAGTGACGTCACGCGACATTTCAACTCAATATAATACTGTAATTATTCGATTATGGAAAAAAATTAAAAATATGAGTCTAATATTTTCTAATTATCTGTCTGACGGACTAAATAGAATTTCGATTTCATTACCCAGTCATCATCCCTATTACAGAAAACCAGCTTTTGCTTGCGTCTTTGCCGGTGTGAAAATAATTCAGTTTTGACTCGCTATGCTCATGTATAAAACTGTTTCATCGAAATCAGTCCAATAGTTTTTGGATGAAAGAGTTCATTCAAATCGTCCACCAATCCCCACAAGCTTTCATATTCATAATATCAGTAGGACATTGAGGATCAAATAGCGTCTAGTTCACCCAGACATTATTTCGTCAATCTTACCCTGACGGCCCCGGTCTAACCGGACGCTCTTGAAGCTTAGGGCCTATCGCTCTTCATCCGGACGATGACAACCCTGGCTAGGGCTGATGTTACGCAAAAACGTTACCGCCTTTTTGGTTCAGATGAAAGATATGCCTCGGAGTTGGATCACACACTTTTGTATCAATTTGAGGATGTTACACCATCGGATGGAGGAAATTGGTGGCGCCTTCTTATTATTAATTTGTATGATGAAAATGACCATTGTAAACAACATCGTAGTTAATTTAAGAGCAGAGTAAAATGATTATACTATGGTTAACAGTATCGCTTGTTTTTTTAAGAACTCTGCTGGTAGCTGTAGGCGACTTTTCTAGATATACCTGGCAATAAAAAAAAGTCATAAAACTCATTTTATTTTTGCAAGTAGGCTTTTAAAAACTACTCCTGAAAACTTTCAGTATGTACGAATATGTTCCAGAGCAAGCTTTTAGATAGTAAACACCCCTCAGATTATGATTGTCTGACGGTTGTCAAATCTACCTACTTAACATCTTAATGTGCACTATATTTTTAATTACATAAAGCTAGAAAGATAAACCTAATCCTATTGAAGAGTTTAGGTCCAATGACACTACCCTGAGTTACGCCACGGACCCGTCCAATGCGACTTGTTATTAAATCTAGGCCACATTGTCACTTAGCACTGTCCAGTTATACAACTCAATCGCAGACGGAAGGCCGGATGGAACAATGCACAACAATGGTGACGGGTCTGGGACGATTCCGAGGCGATTACGTAACGATTCAGTTAAGCTAGGCTTCCTAGGTGCATGGTTAATGTCGTTAGTAAGTGCCGTTTATTTTTGGATTACTAAATTATGACCCTAATCTATTGTTGGGTAAGAATGATTTTCGCAGAAAAATGGATGATGGAGTCACGAATTGTCGGCACATGTCCAGTTGTGGACTGTCAAACTGATCAGCTGTTACGAATCCCATACTCATTATGTTTTTTTTACACTTTAAGCAAACCAAATGCCGATTGGGGGAACGTTGATAGGTCATACTATGGCTTGTAGATGGTGCTGTCCTGACTCACCAATTCTAATGGCTTCCAATGACAGATTCTACTGGAAGGCAGGTGGGAAAATAATGGGGGCACCCTACTCTTCCCGTACCCTTTCTGGCGGGGAGAACCTTACATTGCGATCATCAGGTGCGATTGCGATCAAACACCTAGACAGGTGTTTGATCGTAACAAGACTGTTATGCATTAAAAAAAGCATAGTGTAGTTACTAGCTATTCGGGATTTCATGCACTTTACAGACTGATACATGTTCAGCTGTTGCAGGATGAGGTTGCCCATGATGTACAGTCGACACCACATTTTATACTACACGACTAATTTAGAAAAATAGCACCAATTGCAACGGTATAAGATACCACAGTGTAGCTCGATTTGCTATCCGTACCATGATTGTGGCGATCGAAAGAATGTTAAGATCTTGAGAGATGACTTGCCTTTAAAAATCTCAAAAGGCTGGGTGAAGGTAATTTGATAATTTGAACGATAAGTGGTTGTGGGGTGATGGTGGGCTAACACGGCATCCTCAAAAGGCAATGCTACACTTAGCTCGAGCCTTTGACCTGAACTCACGCAACTGGGCAACCTCACACCTACGCGCACGCGTCGCCTGTAGTATAGCTGAGCTTTAAGCAGTAACATTTCTATGGATCACAAAATTGTAATTGGACTGTTGCTTATGTAGGATTTTTTTTCAACTTTTCACCACACTCATTTTCCGATTCAAGATTCCAGGAACGTTTACTTCGCCCAGTTGATCGCTGTCCAATTTAGGTGGTGAATCTACCCGGTTCCTCTACTCAAGAGAAGGTTAGTAAAAAGACGTGTTCTAAAGTAAGTAGTAAAGTAACATCTTAGGTTCCTACTACACTACTACTGGCATATAATTAAGGTGATTGCTATAGTAATTAGCCTATACATAGTTATTGGCATATTGGATTGTTAATAAGTAAGAGACAAAAATATTTACTACATTGGTCTGCGTATTGCTCAGAAAAAATATTTGTTTCTTTTCCTCTCTTAATAACTTCCATTAGGCTTGTTTCTTTTCATTTTAGGCAAGTTGGCCAATAACTATGTGTGGCGACACGCCAGTACAAACTATTTACTACATTGGCTAATTAGTATAGCGATCACCCTAGTACTTACTAGATTTGTATAGTTTATAGGCCGTGATTATTTTAATCCGTGCTAACGCGAAACGTGAGCTTACTCAGTGTTCCCGCACTGCGAACACTGCGGTGTATCAGTCTGAAGAGTCGTGGGAGAGCATTCAATGGCATTTTCGCAATTCCAACTGTTATGGAACTTACTAAATCATGTCATTTATCGCATCCATAAAACTAAGCGTTGTTTTTGTGCTGCAACATTTTGAGACTTGGAAAATTTTAATGATAGGACCTACATAATATTCGCATCGTAAGCAAGCAGTCAGCGAACAGTACGCAGAACTGACGGCCGATGGGGCAGCAAGGATCTGGAATGGAGGCCGCGTACCGGAAAACGCAGCGTGTGACGTCCACCTACAAAGTGGACCGACGACATCGTAAAGGTAGCAGGGAAGCGCTGGACGCAGGCCGCTACCAATCGATAAACATGGAAAGCATTAGGGAAGGCCTATGTTCAGCAGTGGACATCCTATGTCTGACATGATGATGATGATGAAGCAGCAGCAGCCCATACTATTCTAACCGTCTCTGTGGTCTTATAAGACCACCTGTGCCCTGACTCAGACAGAGCCAGAGGCTCCAGGTTCGATTCCCAGTAAGGAAAAAAAATTCTGCTCGCCTTAGTTGGGCTTGTTCTAAGTCCGACTGGCTACTTAGCTACACCACTATCTCTATCTATCTAAGTTTGTCCCCATAACAACAATGTTAAGAGCTTTGTTGTTTCGGCAGTTGGAGGTCGGATATTTAGTTTTTGTGGTTGAGGATTCCGGGTGAAGCTCGCTTCCATCTTCGGCCTGATCATCACTTTCCATAAGGTGAGATATAAGTCCAAGATTCCGTTGTGTGTAAAAATATCAGTCCACTAGCTTTTGCCCGCGGCTTCACCAGCGTGAAATTTAGTTTGTCACAGATTGACATAAATTATAGCCTATTATATTATTCTGGGTTATAAACAATAATACTGTAAAGTTTCATCAAAATCCGTTTAGTAATTTTTGCGTGAAAGAGTAACAAACATGTTAACATCCAGATATCCATACAAACTTTCGCATTTATAATATTAGTAAGATTTAGTGAACAAGGTAGGTACCTACTTAGGATCTTTTGCAATGAGGTTTTCGCGAATAAAAAATCCGCCAGATGGCAATACGTAGACGCGAGGTCAAAATGCTGCGTGATTGGTTATTTTTGACATGACATTGACAGATATGTCAAAATCCACCAATCACGCAGCAGTCAGCCCCACATCCACGTCCCGCCATCTAGCGAATCTTTCATTCGCGAAAACCCTCATTGTAATAATAGCGAATTTGCAACAAAAACGGGTAGTCAGACATGCTGTTCGTACCTATACCTATAGGTAACCGACTATTAATCTATTTTTGCAAGCACGTGCGGTTTCGAAAAAACGCTACAAATGTCATTTATCATCTCGGAACAAGAGAACTTTACATTCAAGAGTTCAAAAGGCTAATGGGCTGAAGGGACCTTGTTACATTTTGAAATCCCCAGTTTACAATACGCGATGAACTATTAAGAATACTGTTGCAAAATTGACTGTTGCAGTCATAATAGTAAAGGCTATGACCGCTAACATTAACTTTGGTTAACGTATGAATTTAGAGCCAAGCAATTTATTTAGCAACAGTTGTAAAATCTCACAGTACGCACAAAATAACGAGAAAATGTATTCTAATCTTCAAAATTGTACCGAGTTCGATTTCCATACAATGCATATGAGTTTACCTCAACTTTAGTTGCCCGACTAAGAGTAAGCGCACACCGTTGATTTTTCGTCGGCCGATAGTTTAGTCGGGCAGTTGATCAGTATGGGAGTGCGCACACTACGCCGATTCGATTTGGCCGATTCTTCATACAAATTAAAATCGGGCACAACTATCGGCCAACTAAAAATCAACGGTGTGCGCCTACTCTAATAAAGCTTTACGGAGTTTGTTGGCGCGTGTAAAACGTTTTAGGAAAATTACGATTAATCCCTGGAACTGTGTGTAAGTAATTTGTTGGGAATTGTAAAATTAAACGCTGAAATATTATCACAATAAAAAATTTATTATCTATATAACATAACATCGGACCATAACCGTAGAATGAAACGACTGTATATTACATTGTGTATATAAGTATGTATATAGCTATACATGGCGCTGTTAGGTACCGGGCCTCCAAACGTTTACATACAACTGTCACGCACATAAGCATCTAATTGAAAAAATACCTAACTAAATAATTTAAAACGAAACATAATAATTCACCCTTTTTATATGAATAACGCTTTGACACAATCTCATTTTGTACATATTTTATATTATTCATAATAACTAGTGGAAAATGGAAGAGGTTAAAATCATTAAAATGTAAATAATGCTATTTTATAGATTATTTATAGCAAATTTATTATGACATAGAACGCACAAATTCTATTAATATATAGTATTCATGTATCACTTACCACTAGAGTTATACAAAAATAATTTCCCATGGGAATGTAGACAACACAATGACATATTTATATACGAATCAACATTTAGACAAAGATTTCATCATGCATTATGAATGAAATGATAGTAGAATTAATTAAATGATAGTAGTTTAATAGAGCTTAAAGTAATGTTTATGTGTAATATGAGTATACACGGCGTAAAATGTTTACTTTGTATATGTTTAGACTGTGTAAATAAGCATAATTATAATTTTAATTAAATGTATGGCAAAACTGTGGGGCAAAATAAGAGTTTACATTTAGCGTAGTTTACATATTGCGTATGGATGTGGCATATAAAAAGGGCGTGATGACGTCAAGACGCCGGGTACCGGCCTAACTACAGCGTGTTTACATAAAGTCATCGTAGTCGTCGTCGAAATTACCGTAGTTGTCGTATTGGTTGAGGTGAGCCTGAAAACAGATAAGATATTTTATAGATTTACTTCTCAACTGAAGTCCGGTCGCAGAGCAGATAGAATTTCGTACAATGACCCCAAGCTACTTTGTTCTACCAGGCCTGTTCATCTCCGCGAGTTCACATCGAAAACAAAACACGCACGATAGCCCACCTACAGGAGGCGATTCGACAAGGCGTCACATACGAGATACGAGCGAGCATTGACACACGCACGCGTACTCTTGTATTATGGAAAAAAATAAAAAAATACTGTGCAGTATTTAACTGCCTAAATAATAATAAAAACACACAATGTACTTTTTTTAAGTTGCCTGAAGACACTGAGAGGTAAATAAGTGGTTATTGTTATTCATGATAATTCATGCAAATTCATGTATTTCTTCCGACATTTTCCGCGATTTGGCACTTCACGTCACACATTAGTTTGCCGAAGTTCGCCGAGCCAGCTATTGTCAATTATTATAGGTGTCAAACAGGATAGGGTCTTTGCGCTGGTTTTCGTCCAACTATCGGAGTTGCCAACTTTGTGATCTTAAAATACCATTACATAAATGTATCATATTATTTTATGTCGTTCGAGTGCTCATAAAGGCAGTCAACTAAAGTCCATACTGCAACGCACACACAATCCGCACCGTAACGTAACGCCTTGCCTCGCCGATGACAGTGCGCGAAGGGCAATGACAGCTCGCAAAACACTGACGTATATCAATGTCTCATGGACTTGGCGTAACTTTAAAATAAACGTACTCGGTACATTACGCACACATTTACACGCATTATAAATACATACACGATTTAAGAAAACAACATGGCCGCAATATAGGCAATCAGCTGACAGGTATTTGTGTGTGTGTGTGTGCGTGTAGTTGTCAGCTGATTGCCTATAAATATGTTGTTTTCTTAAATCTTGTATGTAGGTACCTACTCGGCACAAGTCAGGTAGTTAGTGACGTCACATGAAAATGTTGCCAGAATGAGTACTGACCAAACATTATCTATTTCTTTTTTTTATACATCACCAGGGGTAAGTTAGAAAGAGATAAACAGCTGTTTGTCATTAATTTGTCGAATTTTTGTATAGATCTATATTTCCTCTCCACTATTACCTCCATGCCACAAAAGGCGATACGTTGTTGATTCCTTTCCGAGTTGATTTGCCAGCTATATGAACTGAGCTTTGCTTTAAAAAAATGACCCTTAGTCATCTAAGATTTAATTTTGTATGAAGAAGTTTAATAAACACTTAAAATTGTGTTTATAATGCTATCAATTAGACATACGTGCCAAAAACTTTTCCTGTCAGCACGTTTTTTTTCTAGCGCGATGATTTCTGCAATGTACTGTGACCGGTGTATGGCCGCGCATTTACGTAATTTTTTGGAACTCACTACTTTTTAAATTACATTTTCATTTAGGTAGAACTATTGCTTAGGCATTATAGATTGCAACAAAACTAGCGCGGGATGGCTACTGCCTTCTGTGAATACAATACTTTGTATTCAAATTTTACGCATGTATTTATGGCAGCTCAGTGAAATGGACGAAAACCGAAGTTAGATAGAAAACCAGCACAATGACCCTACTTTCAAAAATTAATATTGCGATTTTATAAATCACTTAAACAACTTTATATTAATTTGCGGGTACGCCGGGACAGCTCGTAAAACAAATTCATTATTTACATATTACTAATTTATCAACTTTGTTCATTGTTAGTTCATTAGTTGTTCGTGTTTCGTTTGGGTTAGACCAAGAGCCGAATGCAAAAAATAAATGTTACTTAATTATATGAATCCTACAAAAAACGGACGGACCGGACGTGTGCAAGTCTAATAGCCATATACTTGGTTAACTCATTTTAAAAAGTGCACAAAAACGTTCTATGTTCAGACAGACTATATGACGAATCTATAAGGGTTCTGTTTTTGCCATTTGGCTACGGAACCCTAAATACCGTATCAAAATCTGTTGCATAGTTGTAAAGATCTAAGCATACATAGGGACAGACAGACAGGAAAGCGACTTTTTTTTATAATTATTACGTAGTGATGATGGGCATATAGACCAAATAAAGACATTTTGATTTAAGGGGGGGGACATCGTAAGAGCCATTCACATTTTTATCAGAAAGTTAATAAATTAATATATTTAGGTTTTTGAAATCTAAAACAGCCAGGAAATCAAAGAGGCAAACATGATACCTTTGTGATTTTATAGGAATTTTATTGTAAAACACGGTCATATTAAACTTTTATAAAAAAATCCAGAGGTAAATGTTTTTTTTCGAGAAAAATTTTTTCTAATCGTGTTTTCGAAAATATCATCCCATCACACATACGTTCTGTAATACATAATATTGAAAACAGTGCGAAATATCGTCAATTGCAGTTTTCACATACTAAGGGCCCATAATGAAATTAGTATAATGTTTGTTTATGTAATAAAATTTGGTTTGAAATACCTACTGAATTGAATTTTTATTTCTTACTAGCTTTTTGGCTTCGCCCACGTGAAATAAATTGTCACGGTTATGTGTGTTATAAAATATTTAGATGCTAGCTCTTACACTATATAACTGGCGGCCGCATGTAGCTGCGCGTTGCCGCGAAGAGCAGTGAATGCAAGTGTGGTGCGCTAGATGGCGACACAGTAGCTTCTTGTAGCAGTCAGCCCTATGGCATCAAGACAGTACCGATCACTGACGTATGTCAACAAAACGGTGCTCGACTCTTAAGACAAGCTAAATTACACCATATTGTTGATGACATTGAGCATACATTTTTTTGAATACCTTCGCGAAGAAAAACTTCTGTACGTAGTACTTATTATTATTCTGTGGTTCTACGCACAGTGAGTGTGCGAGCGCGACAGAAATATTATTACGCGCGAGCGATAAGGAAGGGTAGCTTGGGGTTATTGTACGAAATTCTATCTGCTCGACGAGTTCGGCGATCGGACTTTATCAAGTTCTCGGAAGACTGTGCGTCTTCAGACCATTTTGGGCAGTTGACACCATTCACTGCTAAAAGAAAATCCGTTTTTAAGCCTAGCTGCAGACTACAGTACAGACTTTTGGTCGAAAAATTACAAATATTTGGGTCGAGCTGCTAATCAGAGGGTGTAGTGTGTTCACACGCATTCGATGTCGATTGCGTAAAAATTGGACATTAAATGTATGATGGATTGTACAATGCCCCTAGCGGACACTTTCAAGAACTAAAATCTTCATATATTTTTAAAGCTCACACTACGCCCTTAGTACATGTATGGAAGTGGTCACACTTAGGGTTGCCAGGTCCAAAATAAAAAAAGCCGGACTCTGTGCTTCATTTGGCCGGACATTTTGCAATTAGTGTCATAAGCTCACGAGTGAGTACTGTCATCGTATCATCGGTTGCCCAACATAACATCCTGAGGCGTGCGCTTCATATTATTCTGTGGCTCAACTTTCGCCTGGCGCAGCAGCGTCTTTCCAATCTATACATAGCCAGAACGCAAGGGTGTGAAACTAATCGAGTATAGTTTGGAATATACTTTTTTTACTAAGCTCCTCCAAACTATACACTGCCAGTACGCAAAAACCCGTGTATAGTTTGTAGTGACGTAGGTAAATGATCGTATTCCGTAATATACATAGCCAGTACGCATACGGACTGATCATGCGTGACGTAAAATGTTGGAATGAGTGCGCTATTACAATATGTGAGTATGTAGTTGTATTATTCGACATTTTGATTTATTGACCTCTCTTTCTATTACATGGTAATTAATATCCGCGTATCTTCTTTAAACACTGAATCATCTTTCGGCACGTGCCGTTATTTTGATAGAGGGTTTTTAGTTAAAAATGCCGAAAGGCATTAAGTCCGCCTTATGTACACTGTTTTATGTGCATACAAGTTTAAAATAAATATAAGTAGGTAGTAATAAAATAAAATAAATGTAAAAAATAAATGAACATAATAAATTTATTGTTTTATTAAAATTAGTAAAGGAAGCACGACAAATAGTGTGTTACACACATGTTTAAAAAATAATCTTCTCTTAACTCACTAGAAATAGACTAGGTATCTTAAAAAATGTGATAAGCATGTAATTTTTTTTTACTTCTGCTTCGTTCGCTACGCTACTCAGCCAGGGATGTCCTAAAGTAGATCCCGTCAAATTATAGATAAAGTGATGTATTTTAATTATTATGGTGCAGTAGCAAAATGAGCGAGGAATAAGAATTCAGAATGTAACGACAGACTTAAAAGATAAATTTTCCTAGTTCAATTTTTGTGTCTTATAAATATATTTAAATCATTTCCTATTACGTTGAACTTTTTTATGTTAAGTTTTTTATTAATAGCTTTTATTTAACTTTCACTATTCGTTTGTACGTATAAATGTAAATTTTCAAAACTTGCAAACGATTTTTCGACCATACGTAGATCCAGACAATTAAATTGCAGTAATAATTTCAGGCCTATTATTTAACATAATTTTAAAGGAAATGGAAAACTCTTTTAGACAGAGCTCAATACTTATCTAAAATAGCAAACAAAATAGTATTTGTAAAATATCGATACTCCTTTTATAAAGTGTATTAATCCAACATTCATTCTATCGCCGAGATCATTGAATTATGAACCTTAAATCATTTGCAATAGATAATCAATTTAATCTATTAAATTTTTAGTGACATCTACTGTAGAGTAGCGGAATTATTACTTCGGAATTTGTAATTTGCCCAGTGATTTTCAACTATGGTCCTTATTACTTTGCATTAGATGTTGTATACACTGAATCATGTGTTTAGTGTCACCTAGTGATGAGTAGCAGTACAATAATGTAAGTAAAACGAGATTTTAGCTTTAAATCATATTGCCTTTTGATAAGGTTGGATTTCAATTGATTTGTGACATGCGCTCTTTCGAAAGGCCAGACCAGTGCAACGAATGACAGACAATAATCTAAGTGTTCTTCTCTGCTGTGGTTTCTGCATAATTAATTTTATAAAAAGTGGTAAATATAAGTGAAGCTCATCAATATGAGATGATGATTTTCAGGACTTAAGATAAAACATGAAAAATGATGTACGTGCCTATAAAATTTGAGGGTTGCCCTCGATTTCCCTAGGATCCCATTATCAGACCCTGACTTGGTGACAATGGGACCACCTCAAGAGTATACCCTATCGAACAAAAAGTCGGTTCATAATTGACGGAGTTCTGCGGTAACGTACATACAGAAAAATCGAATTGAAAACCTTTTTTTTAAGTTGGTTAAAAACTACTTACAAGTGTTAAAAAAATAGTTTCATATTGATTCAGTAAAATAATAATGTGTTACATGAAATACATTTCACTTTAAATATAATTCCATATTTTAGGTACTACATCAAAATCAAACTAAATTCATAATATTATTTATGTCAAGTGTAAGTAGTGTAGTATAGTTTGGATCGAAGCCGCAAGCATCCACAATGCGAACTATACACAGCCAGTACGCAAAATTCGTGTATAGTTTGTAGGAACAGATTTACAAAGGAGCACTCCAAAATATACACGAGCAGTTTCCTATGGGTGCGTTCTGGCCATGTATAGAACGGAAAGACGCGGCGCAGCAGGCCAAATAAAAAGCCTAACAAAAGCCGGACAGGCCGGTCAAGACAATATTTGGCCGGACAAGACCGTAAAAAGCCAAACATGTCCGACGCCTGGCAACACTAGTCACACTACACACACCGATTTGGTATTCGATTCCTCATACAAATTGACGCCGACCAAACTATAGATCGATTAAAAGTCTGTAGTCTGCAGGGACTATAAATATAAAATACTTTTTACGCCTGAAAGTTGAAAGGTAAAAAATTATTTGAGAAAGAATTTGTGGTGTAGGTCCAATCATCCCGATTTTTCTCTGGTATATTAAAGTAGATCGTCCTTTATAATAAAATGACTAGAATGACAATCTTAGGCAAAAAGCAGTTAGAAAATGTTATTTTTAATTTATAAAATAGAGAAATAAAATTCAATTCACACATTCATTCAACTTATCCGATTTCTTATTCGTTCAAGTATGAACTTTATTCCAAAAATAATACTTTTTACATGTCGTGAAACATTTTAGATAGGAAATGCATATTGTCACTTACATCAGAATTCTTCAGGGCAGAAACATCTTTTTTCACAATTATGTACCAAGTTTTTCATAATAATATTTTTTACTTGGTCATAATTATTATATCTGGCATTTTTACAGTATTCTTGTATTCAAGCACACCAATGAAAGACAGAATTTTTAATAGACAATTTCACACATAATATCGGCGCATTTTGTTCTTATACTGTGTGTAGAATTAGATCTCAAGTATTTATTAATTACGATAAATAAACGCATTTTTATTATTTATTTACAAAGTCAACTGACTTACGAGCAATAAAACGTATACTGCGTCTAGAAGTTTTGTCAAATTACATAAAATTTCAATACATCTCATAGCATTTAATGAACAAGAATTTAGTTTTTTCAGCGGTTTTTCAATACTGTAGAATCTAATTGAGACACTTTATTAAAGAGCTAAACACTGTGGCATCTTATGCAAGGAATAGCTGGTATTTTCCAAAAAACATAATTTTTGTAACAGTCAAGGTGCAGTTCGGAGTGGACCGCACACAAATATTTGACTTTGTGTGTTTCTTTACGAGATCGAATAAAAAATGAAAAAGAGATCCGTAAACGAACTTAGTCGCTGACATAGCCCAATGGATTAGCAAGCTGAAGTAGCAATGGGCAGGGCACATAGTACGCAGAACTGACGGCGGAGTGGAGGCTAGGACCTCAAGGTAGCAGGAAGGCGCTGAATGCAGGCCGCCACCAACGGGCCATTGTGAAAATCATTGGGGGAGGCATGTTCAGCAGTGGACGTCCTATGGCTACAATGATGATGATGATGAGTATTGAACTTGGAATACTTACGTTGTCACCTTCAACTTTTAACTTGGCCTTGCCTTTGCCCTTAGTGGGTTTCTTAGACTTCTCATTTTTCTCTGCTTTTTGTTTCTCAATGTACAAGTTGTCAACGGACATCTTTATCCTTTTGATGTCCGCTGAGGCCACTGGAATAGAAACAAAGAAATATTAATTAAAAATCATATAATTACGATAATGAATGCTTCATAATAGTCGTTTTATGTACATTTAGATATGGAATGAATAGACCTTGTCAAGAGACCATTAACAAGACGCAAATAAACTTGGCAGATCCGCAAAGGGGCTTTGGTATTTAAAATTTACTTCTCCATACACTTGAGTTTAGTTGTGTTGTCTCAAAAAATGTTTGTAAATGCAATGGTATTTTGAAACAAAATATGTTAGATGAATGTGCATAGATATTCTGCAATAAGCGATTTGATTGCCCAGCTAACCTCAATTTTCTGCAAACATAAATGACTACGAATAATACTCACTTTGTACAATAATATTCCTAAACAGTTCATCGACGAAGGCAGGGAATTCCTCCTTAGCTTTATACAGGTTAATCTTCCTGCTCAACAGGTCAGAAAATTCTGTAAACTCCTCCTTGGTAGTCGGATGGAAGCTGTCCAGTTTGCCACCACCATCGCCGGAGACTCCTGAAAAGTAAATACAATGTAATCCATTAGCAGAATTCAGCGAAGCTAAAGCGCGGTCTGTGAGCACGTAGAATTTTGTCCAATGACCCTAAGCTACCCATCCTTATCGCTCGCGCGTAATTATATTGTTGTCGCGACTGTGCGACGGGCGCCCGCAGTGAGTGTGCGAGCGCGACAACAACACAATTACACGCGAGCGATAAGGATGGGTAGCTTGGGGTCATTGGACAAAATTCTACGTGCTCACAGACCAGACTATAAGAAACAACGTATTAAGGAAACCAAGTCACTGTACTCCACCCCATAACCTCAAGGAGTAAGCTGATAGTTTTCGCATAAGTACCGGGTTAGCTGATAGTGACTAAAAAAAGTGGGTAAGCATCAGAGAAAAAATGAAACAAATGAGTACTAACCGAATGTCTCCATAGCAAGTCGGAGGTCGGATTCCTCCTGTAATTTCTGCCGACGAAGCTTTTCAGCTAACTTCTCTTCAGGAGTGAGTTCTTCTACTTTCTCAGGCGTAGTGAGCCTCTCCGACTTCTCCCGTTCCATGCGCTGAAATATTGAAAATTAAATACCACTATAATATTGTATGTTCCTGCCGGTGGATATTTTTCTATAGAAAGTTTTTAACATGTCATACAATTATCTACACTATTATGTAGTGTTAGTCATACATATTACTTTAAAATAATATCCTAATAATGAGTTTGATTAACTACCTAATTACAATAATAACCAAGGGACATACTATTAGCACTTGGAAGGAATTTTAATTTGATGAATACTCATTAAGTACAATTTCATTAAGTAATTGGCCTAATTTTTTGGTCTAATTTTGGCTGTTTGAAAATAAATTTCCGAAAGAAAGTTGAGCCTCAGGCAGATATTGCAAACATTTAAGAGATTGCTTTTGTTAGTATTGTAACACCTTTCAGAAAAGACAGGATTAACAAGAATTTCAAGATTTTCTAACAAAAAAAGAGCATACAAATACAAAAGGTTTTAGTAGTCATACTTGTTAGTGACAGAAAAATACCACAATTAATATTTTATGGTATTTATGTGACTGGGAACTTAGTGTCGCGATTGAAGGGTGGAAATGAGACTAAAGGCTAATAATACACGTTTTACTATAGTAGAAAGTAGTTGACCTCCATACCAGGAACTATAAATGACATTTGGTTACTTCTCTAAATGATTTTCGTGCCATCAAACAGAGAAAACTAATGGAAAAGTGAAAGAACTCACCTCACGTTCGGCTATTTTGTCGTGAATTTTCTTTTTGGGTTTCGCGGGAGGCGGAGCAGCCTCCTTTTTCTCTTCATCTTTTTTTTCCTCTTCTTCGTCTTCCCAGCTGTCCTGTAAAAGGACCCAGACGTCAACACGTAGGCAATAAATTTGAGGTTATAAGTACACTTCACGCACAAGAAAAAGTAAATACCACGATACTAATACGTAAAAAACCAACAAACAAATACTTGGCAAAAGCACACGTTACCTTGACGATTTCTTCCTCGTCTTCACCCTCCCATTTGTTGGAAGAGGTCAACGTGGTCGGAAGTTTAGGCTCAAAATTATCTGCGTCTGCAAATACCACAAAATGTCATCACAATGACACCAAATGAAAAATCAATATTTTATACGCAATAACAAACACTTACCCCACGACACATCCATGATTGCAGGCCTTAAATAGCACCAATCTAATTTTGTTACCGTTTCACGCGAAGACAAAACCAGACAGCAGCGAAGTAACTTGCTGCAATAATGCTTTTCTATCACAAGATGTCTCCAGGGTCGACCGAGAATTTACAAACAACACACTCAGGACAATTTCGTCAAACGATCGACGCTTTTCTGAAATGACCACAACCAAATTGGGAAACGATGGACAAATTGCATAATTTTGGCGATTCCCCAACAAAACTATCAGTATTTGATAAGCAAAAATATGACTCCATTGCAGACGATAATTTTTCTGATTCACTAAAATTTTCAATATGGCCGCCTCTCATCCGCAATAGAAGAAAAAATAATAATGTTGCCATAGAAAAATATAAAAGCAATTGAATAATCGATAAGTTATATCGATTAATTATGTGTAGAATTTCATGTAGAAATTATGGAGACGACCATGTATTGTGTAAACGTTTGTCAGTATTTATTATATTTAATAATAGCTTTATACAATCTCGAAAAACTTATAAAAGGTGAAATTGAATGAAATAAAAACCGTTTTACACACTGACATCTAGCGGAAATGTGCAAAAGCTTTTTAAAGCCTTTTTGGGTGCCTTTGGGGTTCAAAACTTGCATTGCCTGGTGCAGACCAAGAGCTAATAGGTATGTTAGTATAACTTCTTAGCATAGAGAATTAGTAAATACATAAATCAGTAGGTACCTGTGGGTCTAGTCAAAATGCCATCACAAACCAATAGGAAGTTTTCACTAATGTCAGTCGCCGCGTCACCAGTAATTCGATTCGATCGGAAAATGGCAGCCAAAATGCACATTGAACCACCAACGACGCGGCGATATAAAAGTTCATTCAAAATCGAATAAAAGTTAAAAAATGTCTATGACTTTGCGATTGTTTTTACTTTTTCTAGCTTTTTTTTTTTAAATTAGTTTCTTCCTTCTTTCTGCTCTCTGTTTACGTCTATGCTTCGCTGTCAAACTAGCTGTCAAAACGACATCGCAATACGGATTTGTCAAAACAACCTTAGGGAGGGTTGCACCATCTTAGTTTAACTTTGACAAACGTCTATAATCTGTCAAACTCCATACAAAAAACACCGGTTAACGTCATAGTTACGGTCAAAGTTAGGTGGTGCAACTCACCCTATTGGTTTCGATCGAATCGAAGCTTATCACCGGGGTTTTAGTAATCGCAATGAAAATGGCGGGTGTTGCGATTCGATTCGATTTTGATTGAGTCTTAAATGCATGTTGGCTAAGCCTTTGTATGGGAAATTTCAATCCAGTCTTTCGATTATCGATAGGTAGGGCTTTGCGATTCGATTTTTTGCCGTTTGACTAAGCCTTTTTTGTTATCGACCTCTTTTGCGATTTGTTTATTTGTTTGCGACTGGTTTGCGATGGGTTTGCGATTTTAAAGTGCGTTTTGACTAGACCCGCTGAATGCTACTGACAACGCCACTCGTGTGGCGGAGTTTTGGGCTGACACTGTGTAGGTTTGTTGTCGACACGAAAAGAAGAAGAAGAAGTAGGTACCACAAAGGATTGAAGGTGGAAGAGAGCTTCCACTCGGTAATTTTATTCTCAAGCATAGAGTAACTTTAACTGACTTCCAATACTGTGGCGGATACGCAAAAATGCTGTTAAAATTATATTTTTAGGCGGACTTAGAACAAAATCCCTATCATCAATCAAACCAAGCAATAATTTTGTCACCACTTTTGAACCCGGGACCTTTGGGTGGTGTTCTTTCCACTCGACTTCAGAGGTGGTCAGATGTGATGAGTGATGACGGAACTTAATGTACTTAGTTTACCATGGAATTACAAAATTACTTATTAAGTAATTAAAGTTATTAAGACAAGTTGTGTTTTGTTTAGAACAACGCCATCTACCTCCAAAGATAAATAATTCTTATACTAAGTAAAGAATAGTATTTATTAAAAAAGCAGTTTTACTTACTCGTAAGTAGGTATGTAAGTATTAACCTGCTGTTGTTAAATAGCTATCGTATTAATTCGACCTAGAAATTCTAGAATCCAGACAAAGATACCTACTAAAATAACACTCAATCAGATAAAGATTCAAATAAGATTGTTGTACGATAAAAAGTTCAAAATAGATTTCTAAAAATTTCCATTGCTACGCAAAACGTGTTGATAAAACTGCTGTCGTTCATTTTAAGGGGATTCCCCTCCGTGTAATATTACGTAGGTAGTTAAGTATGACGTGACATTTTTCATTATGAACTTTGAACGTTTGCGTTTGTATTTTTGTTTATCGCTAGCAGAATGTTTCCGATGCGAAATCACGATGATAATGACCGTCAATGTTATTTTAATTTTAATTATCTATCCAGGAAAAGATTGTTGATACTTACTGAGTTTATAAACAAGAGCTTTTGAACATAGAAATAAAAGAACTAAGGTAGGCCTAAAGTCAAGGCGAATTTATTCATGAACTAGCTGAGCCCCCGATTTTCAGTAAAAATATAAGTTTAGTAAGACCTCCCTTAGAAGTTCTGCTTAAGTAAGTAAACTATAGGTATTAAGCATGACCAAACTGATTTTAAGTAACAAAAAAAATGGCAGGTCGACGTAAAATTGAAATATTCTCAGAAATACACGATGAAAAAGAATTCGAGAGTGTACTCGAAAGCCACCCTGATACTCTCATTTGTAAGTGTCATACAGAAATAGTTAAGAATGATAAAATTAGATGTGATTTTGCATCAACAATGTACCTACTTGAGGGGTACCAATAAATAACATTACCTACAAGTGCTAGAAAATAAGTTTTCAGGAGACACAAAAATATTTTTAATGAAAAAAAAATGCATAGTTTGAGTCTCCTGAAAACCATAATTATGAATATATGGGGCAGAAAGGTTCTGGAGTGGACCAGTTACCAGACAAGGGCGGCGTTAAACGTCCACTCAAAAGGTGGACAGATGACCTCATAAAGGCGCTGGATGCACGCCGCTACCACCACCCAATTTGGAAATCATTAGAGGAGGCCTATGTCAGCAATCGTCCTATGGTTGAAATGATGCTGATGACAAATACCATTTTGGTGACGTCACTTGCTGTGCAGGTGCAGAAGTGTACAGCCATTTTGCGGGCTGGTGCACTGCTCTCGATCGTCTCTTCAACACTATGAAGCTGGATTGGAGCGATGGCAAGATGGTTTTACTTAAGGCATGTTTTTCAAAGTTCTTTTAAGAAGCTTCAAAAAAGTAGATAGCCTTAAAGTAGGTACCGCCAATCGAGTCAAAATAAAAATCAAAATATGTTACCGCAGTCTCATGCGATCGCTTAGGCTGGGATGATCCAACTTACTTTGACTTTAACGAACGTCAAAAATCTGTCAAACTCCATACAAAAAACACCGGTTATCGTTATAGTTTCGGTCAAAATTAGGTGGTGCAACTCAGCCGTGTTTGATGGGCTAGGCAGGATTGAAAAGACTGTTAAAACTCTCGTCTGTTATTGTCCCATATTGAAATAATCCCATTTAAGTTAATTTTAAGTAGAGTTAGCACGGGGTATGGTTTGGTGCACGTAACAATAGTTAAACGTAGCAATTAAACCTATTTATTACCAATTATAGGTGCCTGCAGACGATATTCAAGCATTCCACAGATTTAGAAATCAAAGCCAGCCTGTATACATATTTATTCTGGTGAGTTTCAGGGCCTCTATATACCGAAATTATCATTTCAGTCACTGGACGTCCACTAGTACAGTAGGCGCGCGAGTTCATGTCCATCCTGAGGAATGCGGTAGTGCTGTTACCTAACTAATTATGCTAATGTCGATATCGATAATTATTACCAATTAAGTAGGTCAACCTTATCTATTAATCCATATTTTTCCATATTTTTTGCAACTTATAAGTAAATCAAATCAATTTTATCAAATCAAATCAAATCATTTATTTTGCGAAAATGGGTTTACATCAGTAGGTGTTACAAAAAAAAAGTATAAGTAAATAAGTAAGTAAGTAAGGCCCCGATGGTCATGAACTCGCGCGCCTACTGTACATAGGCCTCCCCCAATGATTTCCACAATCGCCCGGTTGGTAGCCTGCATTGTGTTTCTGAGTCCTATATCGCCTTATTGTGATTTGAAAGTAATGTTACTAAAAAGCAAATAAACTATCGTTAATTTATTACAGAATAAGAAAACAACTAAAGTCTTTAGAGGCGTGGATGCTATCAGAATGGCGGAGGTAGCCAAGAAAGAGATTTATTATTTCAAAATGGAGCTTGGTGGGGCTTGCTTTGACAGACCGATGTACGAATTAGACGAGCCTACTCCAGATGAAATGGTAATACAGTTGTGCATCATTATCATCGTTCCTTTCAGCCGAATGACGTCCACTGCTGGACAAAGGCCTCCCCCAAGGATTTCCACAACGGCCGGTCCTGCGCCGCCCGCATACACATTTGGGTGTCATGAACTATTTGAAAGACGCTGAATGTACCTCGTTGTCAATTTTAGGAATGGATCACAACTCGCAAAGCTGAGATAAAGCTCGATACTGTGAATGCACACGCTCGGAGAGAAGCTCGCCAAGCGTCTCGTAAGAAGCACAGAGCAGAGCTGATGGTGCCACATCTGCAGCACCTGAACTTCGTGCTGTATTGGCCCCACACTACTCACGCACATTTTGAGTTGTACGAACGCTGGGACTTGAACAGTTAAGTTGATTTACATAGGATTTTTTAAATAAGGTGGATTTAATTGCTGGATTCAACAGCTATCTGGTCTATAGATTAAATGAGTCAGTGAGGTATGGGAACGGCACAGGAGGGCGTTTTTGTGACGTCAAACATCCGCGAAACTTCCGATTTGTGTACACTATGGTTAAGAACTCCGGCGGGCGACTAGTAGAATCGCGCGGGCCACGGTAATCGCAGCGTGCCGCAGCCTCGGCGGTTTTTGCCCGCGCGCTCTGCGATCGATCGGCGGGCGACCATTTTGTACCAGTGACTTAGCGAGACGTGATTTTTACGTGTGAATATCGCACCGTGAGTTGTTAGCCTATCACGTCATAATATGTCAATGTCACCCCTTCCGTGCCGCATGTCTCAGGCACTGACTCAGTCATGCGCTCTCTAGTATTCCATGAACAGGTGTGTTAATGCCAGTTATCTAGTCCTGCGCGGTTGCTGGTGTTTTACAAATAGGGTGTATAGGTGACCGTCGCCTTTGTCATTCTTCATCTTCATCAGAATTTCAGCCATATGACGTCATTCTTTGCCATTGATTTCAGCATTACTCTTTCGGTGGGGTTACTTTGTATGAAACTACTGCTGCTTCTGATACTCAATTGATGTCAATCCATTCTGGATTTTTGGTCTAAGTATACTTTCTTCTTCTTCTTATTCGTTACGCTCTTGGCAGAACGGTCGTGGTCACGTTGAGGCGTTGTTCACATCGGTTGTAGAGGCGGATACCATGCAACCAGAGTAAATACAAATGAGTAGGTCATCTTCATATAAACGCCCAAGCGCGGTTTGTATGTGAGCGCGCCAATACGTATGAGGCGCGCGCACGCACACACTGACAAAATTTAGCGTTGACTAGCGGTGAGTTGCCCCGAATTTTGTCAGTGTGTGCGTGCGCGCCGTATACGTATTGGCGCGCGCTCACATACAAACCGCGCTCGATGCGTTTCTATGAAGGTGACCTACTAATTTGTATTTACTCTGACATAACTCACCGCACGATCTCCCACCATCTTTCTCTGTTGGCAGACTGTCTGGTCCAGTCACATAATATGCCGTAGGTATACCTACATTATCACCTATAAACACATGCAGCTTAAACTCGAAGTATATTCCAGATATCGTTATGGTGGGTCGCGAAGAACTGCTCCTGACTAAGGAGAAGGCAGAAGACATTTTGTACGCTGGAGATGCCCCAATCAACGAGGCGTCGATGCACAAGCTGCTATCTGGCCCCGCTTTGGCCATCTGCTTTCGGTTGCTTGACACGGACAAGCATTTTGTGTGTTAGTACTTCTTATAATTATGTAACCCTCATGAGTGCTACAGCGTCTGACGGTCAAAAGCAATGTTTTCTTTTGTTGAAGAGATTTGACATCGTCATCACCATTTAGGTCACTGCAGGAGCACGGCTCTTTTTAATTCACCAGAAGATAATTGGAGATTTGACTCACTCCCCACGCTGACCAGACTAGTTGCTTGGGGAGAAACAAACTACTCTTCAATATTTAGATGTGTGCTAGTCAGCAATGACCAGTGATAGGGAGTACATAGCTGATGTTTTAATAGATAAGTAGATAGCACACACTTTCTTGTACACCACATAAGACAAAAAGAATGAAATAGGTACCTACGTAGGTAATACGGCACAACTTGATCTTAACCTGTGTCTTAACGTCTTGACTTTTAAAAAAGGTCTTCTAAAATCTTGTTTCCTTATTGATACAGCATTGGTTCGCAAGATTCTTTACGAGGAGATACCTCAAATTGACAATGAGAAGCTGTTGAGTGACCAACCTCCCCGCAAGACTGCCTTCGACCGGTACAAGTCTTACAGCCTATCTAAAGAAGAGATTTTGCAGCTGCGGAGAGAGGAAAAGATAAAAAGACAGGTTGCAAAGATTTTTCAACACTTTTTAATACTATTTCATTACAAAATTGAAATTGAAAACGGGTCTCAAACAGTTAGGCGTTTTGATTGTGTTTTTACAATCGTAGTCACAAGTAAATTCTACTTGCTACAGCCGCCTAGCTGCAGTCATAAGTGTAGAGTCTGTTTGCGATCATGCCTGTAGCAAGTTTGCACTATTAAAAGTCCAGTCGCCGAGCAAATATAATTTCGTCCAATGACCCCAAAAGCTACCTATCCTTATCGCTCGCGCGTAATTATATTGATGTTGCGTGCGACTGTGCGACGGGTGGCTGCAGTGAGTGTGCGAGTGTGCGTAACTTGGACGAAATTCTATGTGCTCGGCGACCGGACTTTACATATTTTTTGCATTTGAGACCTGTTCTGTTCACGCTAGACCCATTATAATTATTATTTGACTGTGAATTTGATTTAGGAAGAGGAGCTAATGAAACGAGCTCGGCGTTTGTCCGAAATGCAAAGACTGGCTCGACAAGCTCAGGACGACGCCGTTGAAGCGAAAAGATTGGAGAAGGAACAGCGGAAACTGCAACTGCTAAAAGCCGGGGTAATCTGATTCAAAGTCAAAGCTTTTGAGGCCCTCTTCAGGGCGCTTATACACGATTCAAAGTAATACCTACTTAATTTAACAAGACTAATTTTTGATGGCTGCGTCGCCCGCGATTCTATGGTTTTTCCCTACCTAAAACATAATTAAATAAACACAGACAGATACAACTATGTACCTACTTCATTTTCCTACAGGAGCAATATCAAATCTGAAAAAAAAAATCACCTCTCGGTAACAATAAAGCAGTATTATTTTTTCCAGAACTTAAATGCG
Organism: Ostrinia nubilalis; assembly: GCF_963855985.1. Taxonomy (NCBI): domain Eukaryota; kingdom Metazoa; phylum Arthropoda; class Insecta; order Lepidoptera; family Crambidae; genus Ostrinia; species Ostrinia nubilalis. The sequence goes on along the minus strand of NC_087104.1, from coordinate 12,561,214 downwards.
TTAGATCAGATAGACGAAGAGCCCGAAGACGAAATCGATATTGTCATACCTGAGGTAAGCGTTGATAGAGCAATAAACATTTTGATTTGGTTGAAACAGATAAAACGACAAATAGTTTTTGTAATAAGAGCGATTTGCAACATAAATGGTGATGTGTGGTCGACTGCAGGTACTTTGTTCAGTATTACAAAGAGATTTTTTATATTTTTTTACGGATTAAAATTCCATAACGACCGGTCCTATCCGCTGCCCGTATCCAGGCTCTTCCGGCGACCTTCACCAGATCGTTGGTCCACCTAGTGGGAGGCCTTCTCACGCTACGTCTTCCGGCCTGCGGTCGCCACTCGAGAACTTTTCTGCCCCAACGGCCATCGACTCTACGAGCTATGTGCCCCGCCCACTGCCACTTGATTTTAGCAATAAAATTATTCGAACTATGCAGGTTTTTCTGAAATCCTTGGGGGAGGCCTTTGACCAGCAGAGGACGTCATTTGGCTGAAATGAACGAACGGATGAAATCATAAAATCGATTGTCTGTTATTTATTTAAATTCCATGATAGTATGTGGACACACGTCTTAACTCAAAAACTATAAGTAAATGTAGTAGTAATTTGGGCTTCTGGATTGGTTCAGGAGTTGCCGGAAGAGATTGAGGAGGAGAGCGAAGAAGAAAACGATGATGAATACTTCCCTCCAGCTGGATTACTTGTACCAGGCCTATATGCACCACCCAACGATATCGCCAAAGCGAATGGACTGGCCATACTTTTCCCAAGGGTGAGTGTAAAAATCTATACTTAATATTATAAATGCGAAAGTAACTCTGTCTGTGTGTCTCTCTTTCACGCCAAAACCACTGGACTTATTTTGATGAAAGGCATAGAGATAGTTTGAGTCGGGACTCAATAAATAAAAACTATCGGGATAAAAACTATCCTAAGTCCTTTCCCCCGGGAAAGTTTTTATCCCGGTTTTTGAAACAGGGATGCGCGTGATAAAGTTTTTCTGTGACAGACAAAATTCCACACGGGCGAAGCCGCGGGCCGAAAGCTAGTAAAAATACAATTTAAGAGCCTTCACCACTTGTTGACTCCCGGTTTCTGAATTAAGATTTTTAGCTTGAACGTGCTTATTTTCTACATAAGTATGAACTTAAAGTATGTAGAAAATGAGCACGCTGATAACTAAAACCTTATCAAAGAAAAATTGTGTAGGTAGATTATGAAAGTGTTGTGTTCTAAGTTTAGCATTGATTCCACGTTATTTTGCCTTCTAGTAATAGACAATATTATTATGACTAAACCTCTTATTTATAAAAAGTTACACCTGGGACGAACACTGGATTAAAATGACATTTCCTTACTAAATGACAATTTAAACCAGAGTTCAACTATGGTGTAACTTTTATTATTACGGGGTTAAGAGATACATAAAAGCATGCGTTAGTTCTATTGCTTTTCTACACATTTTTATTATCCTACTAATATTATAAATGCGAAAGTTTGGATGTCTGGATGTTTGTTACACTTTCACGCAAAAACTTAGACGGACGACTTAACGGATTTTGATGAAAGTTTACAGTATTATTGTTTATAACATAGAATAATATGTAGGCTATAATTTATGACGATCTGTGACAAACTAAATTTCACGCGGGTGAAACCGCGGCCAAAAGCTAGTTTCATTGTACAAGAATAAACTCAGATTGAATTTTTCGAAATCAGCGGTAGAATTTACACTATTGACTCCATGGTTGAAAGTATGTTGGTTTACAGCTGGTGATGGAATGTGTGACGCCGCAACCAGAGTTTCTTCCACCACATGTGCTGGTAATGCTGGCGATAGGCCAGCGGTATACCGCCGTCGAGGCAATGCAAAGACATAAGAATGCCATCATCCATGTACGTATACCAACCCTCCTATATAGATATAATCTGGTCTGTGAGCACGTAGAATTTTGTCCAATGACCCCAAGCTGCCATCCTTATCGCTCGCGCGTAATTAAGGAAGAGTCCGGTAATTTGGACCAGTTTTTTTCAATCCCATTTTACACATACCTAGTTTTGTTATGTTTTTGCTAATGTCCATGGTATATAATAAAATAAAAAATATTCAACTTACTATTTCATAGGCCATATTTTAGTATTTCAACAATGATTAAAATATTCTTCTAAATTATAAAAACATTTCATTACTAGCCAATCTTTAAGAGTTTTTATAGGGCTGCCATTCGTCCGGGTTTCCCCAGATTTAGAGAGCGAGGAAATCTGTTGATATGTCCGGGTTCTGGGCTCCAAAATCCGGGGTTTTCAAGCGTCTTGTCCTGGTTGCCAAATTTTAGAGATGGCAACCCTACTCCTAGACAAATTACAAGATATTTTTTGACAGTTGTAATTCCGAATGCTCTTCACTATTGCCTTTTTATTTCGATTTCGAAATGAAAATTGACATGTTTTGTAACTTGTCTAGTGGGGCACATTAATAAACTTTAGTATAAGTTCAAATGTAGACGACACTACAAATCTGAAAATAAGGTCTAAACCATTATTAATATTCTTGCGGAATATTAACTCCGCTATGTAGGTACGAGTACCTATACATATTAACTTTATGGTGGTCTAAACGTATTGGAATTGAGTAGGACTTGAAATTGCGTCGCTTGATTTTGTTTATCAAAAACAAAACAATATTATTAGTTATTAGAATTAGAAATATTTGCTTAGATGGGGATATTTAAAGCGACCACGCCATTCGACGCCAAACACGTCGCCTACAGCGTGAAACAGTATGACCAGCTCGACATGGCCGTAAATGAGTGAGTATTAATGGTTTGACTGACAGCACATCTATACTAATATTATAAAGTTCGAACTCCTCCTATGTTCTTCTGATTAAATTCGTTGCGGGTTCAATGACAGTTTAACTTTCCCCCGGGACAAACTTGATCTTCACTGGTTGGGTTTTTATTGGCGGTCAAGCTGTAGGTCCTGGCTACACAGGAGTTGCAGCGGTGGGAACGAGAGGTGGGACACGTTTTAATATTATAAGTTGAAGTTTGTTTGTTTTCTTGAACGCGCTAAACTCAGGAACTACTGGTCTGATTTAAAAAAAAATATTTTTGTGTTGGATAGCCCATTTATCGAGGAAGGCTATATGCTGTATATCATCACGATACGATCAAAAGGAGCAAGGGAAAAATAGAAAAGATCTACACGGGTACGAAGTCGCGGGCACAGCTAGTTCATTTTAAAATGCTCGCAATGCATCTTATTATGGTAACTGAATCTTCGACTAGCTAGCTGTTACGATACGGACCTAAGATAACCATCCGCGCGCTCATAGACTTCGCCAATTCTGTAATTAAAAGATGATACAATTCAAATTATTTTTTGATGTAGACCCTTTTCAGGAAACTTATTTATTACACGTTCCAATAAAGCTTGCCAGCACCACTTTGGGATTGCATATTGGCTGGTGTTGAAAAGAAGAGGAGGAAGAAACTCACGCCCATTTTTAAGTGACTGTCCCCTTTGAAAACAAAATTCCTGTTATGTGTTACCATAGGGGTCACGTAAAAATTAGCTATTGATGGTGAAAACGGGCATAAGTCACCTGTACCAGCCTCCTATATGCATTAAGGAAATGCCATATTTTATTAAATAGTCTGAAAAGAGTCACTGTCAAGTCAACACCAATTCACCGCAAAGTCTAGCAGCGGCGGGGTACGAATCAGCGTTCCTTGGATTTCAAGAGGCCAGTCTGACCCCTTCATCGTTCGGCTATACGGTTTTATATTATTTGTTAAGGCACAGGTTTAGGCTTTATTTGTTTTGTAGTCAGCAGCTGCACATTAGTGCAGCTTATTTGCTTACAAGATTCCCAAAGTCTATTGGCCCAGACTGTATAAGGCACGGTGCATAGTATTTTAGTTGCGTATGATTTTATTGAAGATTACATTTTGTACAGAAGATACATTTGGCTTATTCTGCCTATACTATTCCCACCTCTATTTCCCACCATTGCAACTCCTATGTAGCCAGGGTCTACAGCTCGACCGCCAATAAAAACCCAAACAGGTAAGGTCAAGTTTGTCCCGGGGTAAAGTTAACCGTCATTGGACCCGCAACGAAATTAACTAGAAGAACATTAATCGTCCGTACAAGTAGAGCGCAATGCAAGTTCTAATGTTGCGTAAAACTTTTCAGAAGCGAGTTAAGAATAGCCTTCATGGTTTCCATAAAGATTGACCTCCCATTGCTGGAGCTGATGGATTTGAACCCACTGTATGTCAGTCGGGACTCTATTAGCGGAGAGGAGGAGTGCGCAGCCATGTTCCCTGTGGGTTATGCTGATGAATACCCTGAGTTTGAGGACTTTGGCAATCTTACTATCCGCAAAACGACGGAGGATGTAAATTCACGGATTTAATATTAGTAAGTTCTTGATTTAACCCTTAACCAGGCTCTGGTGGCCATAGAGTCCACATAAAGATAATGTTGCGAAGATACGGTTGAAAAGCAATGTTTGAGCCTGGTTAATGGCAAAAACATTTTTTTGTTCTATTCTCAATTAAAATATAGGTACTTCTTTTTCAAGCTTCTACTGTAAATTGTTTATGGAAGCGAAATTTGTTGCGAATATTCCTGTTTTTAATGAAAAATTCATTTAGGCGTGTCAAAGTAACACAAAGGCAGAAAGAGTTTGATGTTTGTACATTTAAATTCACTTTGTGTTATAACATTGAAATAATTAGGCACAATGTGAACCAAGTGCGTTTCATGTGCTATCTGCAGCCATAATCTTTGACAATACTAAGTACTGGCACCGTTCGCATTTCGTATGGTCAGCAGAAATGGGGACCGACGATACAATACTTCTTATTTGGACTTTGAACGCAAATGAGCATAATCGTTTCATAGAACTGATAACTGCTTCGGTGCACAGGTATGTGGTAGTTTATTAAGTATTTTTTATTAATTTATTATTATTTAATTTTCGTCTTTACAAAATATTACCGAACTGAGTCTAAAACTGGACAGTGACCTTATAAACTACACTGGCCTGCAAAACTAACTAACTACCCTTTTAAAAAATATTTTTTTTTCTAAAAGTTAGAGATACAAAATAAAAAGCGTCTTATGGTAAATATTAAATCAGCTTTCTTTAGATCTATAGTAACGAATTAAAACTCTTTTCGAGTCATTTAAAAATGACTTTCGAAATTATATTTCACGCACTTACAAAGTTATTGCAACTTTAAAAGTGTCATACTTACTAGTTTTGCAGGTGTATTTTAAAATTTCAATTAATCCTGTAATTTGGTTTCATCAAGTAAGCGGCAACATTTTGATTTAAAAAAGTGTGGATACTTTTTAAGTTAAGAGGTAAAAGAAGTTGGTTTAATACGTTACTTTACATACGGGGTTTTTAAACTTTTTTTTTCATTTATTTGGGACAAAAAACAATCTTACAATGGGTCTTAGTCTAGAATCACACTTATATATCTAAACTATTGTATAACCAACAACAATGTCCACATATTACATATAAATATTTTATTAAGAGCAGACCTTTAAACGTTAGGAGTTGCATCTTTAACAATGTTTTTACTATCTTGAAAAAACCGAATTGCCTAAGGTTGAGGGAATCCGATACTTCCGACCCTTTGCTTGTCGTGGTTAGATTCCCACCGTAGGCCATTCGATTGTTTTCAACTTATAAAAAAATAACTATTCGATTTTTTTCATTTTTTCAGGTTTGGTTCCAATACGATTGATTCCACGTCAGCCGGTTTATTAATAAATGAATACAATGAGAAAAGGTAATTATGTACTTTGTTTAAAGTCCAAAATATAACTTTTAATTATCATAATACAATAATTCATTACTAGAATGCCCGAGTAGGTATTTTAAAAGTCTCTATCCATCAATAACACTTTGTAAGCTAATTAAAAAAATTATGACTGAGTATTTTTGCGCTGCTTCTTCTCAGCACTGGCCCAATTTATTGTCCCGAAGCAGTGATAGGGTTAATACCGGGACGTGTAAAGTTTTAAAAGCCTATTTACAAAAATAAATGAGTTTTATGAGTTTTTTTTTAGTTTTATTAAGATAGTTTTTTTATTTTCCAGGATATTTAAAGCTGCTCTTCATGTTAGGAGTGGCGGTTCACGTCTCATCTTACTGTCCACCAGAAGAAATTCATAGCCTGGGACAGTGTTCATTCCAAGTCCACTGTATTGGTGTCATCCGCGGCGTGAGGCTCCCAGAACACTGCCAGGGTTCCACCAACGTCCCTGGAATGGTAGACCTCACAATCACCGAAGCCATTGACAGCTTTGACGAACGACTCATAGATACTGACTTCCTAGCTTCAATTACATCTTACAGAATGTCAGGAAATTTGCCCCAAACCAACTTGTCCATACTTGATTACATGCCCCGCCTCCAAACCTTATATTTAACTGATAATAATATCAGAGACATAGACAACAATCCCTTCTATCACCTCAATAGATTGGAAGTAATTGATCTCTCGCACAACAGTCTCACCGATATCGATCTATTTCAATTCGAAAGCAGCCCGAATAGGATGAGGAATCTTTCATTGTCACACAATGCAATCGACCAAATACCAGGCTTTGTCTTTGGCGAACTCATATCCTTAGTCGAACTGGACCTTTCCCACAACCACATATCTGACCTTACAGAAGAACCATTTTCAAACATGACCATGCTTGAAGTCTTGAAACTTAATAACAATAGGATTAAAGATTTAAATGGTGCTGTCAATAATCTACAAAATCTAAGGCACTTGTTTTTAAAAGGCAACAATATACAGAACATTGATGACAGATCCCTAAAAATTATTTATGATTTGGAGACTTTTGACATCTCCTGGAATCAGCTCGAGTCTTTAAAATCTGTCGTGTTCTCCAGACACTGGCATCATTTCGGCAGCAATTCTGTATGCAAAATTAAGTTATCAGGCAACCATATTACATCAGTCCCTAATGCTACTTCAAAGGAGATGTTGGAGAGATTCACTAGGTCCCTTAGGAACCATTTTAATACTGTTGATGTCTTGACTGAGCTGGACCTATCACAAAATGCGATCACTGATATAGAATACAATGCGCTTCAGCCTCTTGTTCGGCTTTCTTCTCTAGACCTCTCTAATAACAAGTTAATCAGTTTTTTTGTCAACCCTCGAGATTTAGAGCACCTTAAATATTTGAATCTGAGCACCAACTTCATAACCCATTTGTATGTTAATAGTTTCTGGTCAATGAGCAATCTGCAAAATTTGGATCTATCTCATAACAATTTAGATGTCATACCTGACCAAACTTTCGCTAAAAACTACAACTTGAAATTCGTTAATATAACTAAAAATCGTTTAAAAGAAGTCAATAATTTGAGAGTAAAGATGTTTCACCCTAAAAGTGGTGTGTTGGATTTGTCGAACAACGGCCTTTTTAAACTAAATGTACCATTTGGGGAGGGATTGCGTTTAAATACGCTATTACTGAATTCTAACAATATAGTAGATGTTTCCTTAGTTAAATTACATTATCAGAATGAACTTAGAAGTCTGGATATGAGTTCCAACAAGATCGAGGAGTTAGACGAGAACTCGTTACATCTTCCAGTCACATTATTTGATTTGGATTTGAGTAATAATAGAATTCATAAGATTGCTCCTGTGTCGTTTCATCGAGTTGGCCATCTAATGATTCTTCGTTTAGCTCATAATAATTTAACAGAAATAGAATATGGAACTTTTCAAGGATTAACATCTTTAAAACATTTGGACTTGGCGTTCAATAATATCCAATATCTGGACTCGAAATCCCTCATGGATTTGAAAAGTCTTATCCTTCTGTCATTGAGGTTTAATGGTCTGTATTCTTTGGACTATAATGGATGGCTAGGTCATAAGGTAGATCTGAAAGTATATCTTGAAGGCAATAGTTTCTCGTGCGAATGGCTTGGAGATGCCCTTACTGATTTTAACAATGGATATTCAAAAATGAGACCTACGGTGTTGATGGGAGCTATGTCGGGGCATTCGATAGAAGGTATCCCGTGTATAAAAAGGGAAAGCGAAATTGAATTGGCAAGGATAACGTCTGCAACTACGACAACAGTAATGGCAGACGAAAGGCTGTTGGTATTAACGCAAAAAATATTGGAGGCCATTAGAGATCAGAATTCTTTCATTCAGAAATATCTGAGACTGAATCGTGTTCAGCATTTGGTTGATAATGAATGAGGAAAAGATGTAGTTCATATTTTGTTTTATACCTTATAAGTAGCTTTAAACTTCGCTATTCTATCTTAGTTAAGGACTTATTTTTTATTTCTGACATCGTTGTATTTCCAGTTTTACTCATACTTAACTTGTAGGTTATAATTATGTTAGTTTGTAGAAGATGAGCACTTTCAAGCTGTTATTCTCAGTTCAGATACCGGACCCAGAGTAAAAACAAATAAGTAGGTCATCTTCATAGAAACGCACCGAGCGCGGTTTGTATGTGAGCGCGCCAATACGTATGCGGCGCGCACGCACACACTGACAAAATTTAGCGTGGATTAGCGGGGAGTTGCGGCGAATACTCTTTTGTATTTACTCTGCCGGACCTTACTGTAAGTACAGTCAGCGTCATATAGTGCGTGACACCCAAACTGGCCAAACGGTTCGCAGCACGTCTTTATTACAATTGGAATAAGGTTGTGTTGTCAAGTTTAAGGCTGCCGCGACACAAGCACAGCTTAGTGCAGCAGCCGCTAGATAAACAGACTGTATTTTTTTTGTTGGCAAATAAAATACTTTTATTTTACTTACTTTACTTTGGATATCACGAACTATGTAACTCTGACTGTACCTACTTGTTTAAATTAATGTATACCATGTGATAGATATTATCATTGTTATAATAATTTCTGTATGTTATTGTTTAAATATATCATTGTATTATTCAAATAAACAAATTTCAAATAAATTCTTCGAAGTCGATTAAGTATTTTATTTTACTCTTTTTAACAGTATGGATTAAATAACATTCAAATGTTATCCTGAAGAAGGTTCAACATTTACTGGGAACATTCATGAATATCATGAGTTTGTGATAATTGACTGTATTTTACTTTTATAGCAAGTCATGTGCCAGTTATACAGGGTTACCCAGACAAGATGGATAGAACATTACACAACAACACACAACAAAGAAGATATTAATAATGGCTTAGTTTCTATAATTGAATGGTTGCAAAGTAATAATTTGGTTATAAATATAGACAAAACTAAAATTATGGAATTTAAGCAAAGAACGGAACGGACTCTCAATTTACCCATAGTACATAGTGGCAAAGTAGTGGATCCAACTGAAACCGTAAAATTCTTGGGTCTACATATAGATAGCAATTTAAAATGGCAAAGTCATATAGATTTTGTGTGTAAGAAACTTTCCCAGTCATCATACAGTCTTTACCATTTATCAAAAAAAGTAAATCTCCCTGCGTTGGTCACATCTTACCATGGCTTCGTAGCTTCCAGATTGAGGTACGCCATAATCTTTTGGGGAAATGCTACTAACTGGGATAGAGTATTTAGGTGTCAAAAAAAGTGTATACGTGCTATGTGTGGCTTGAAGAGAACTGACAGTTGCAAACCTCATTTCCAAAATTTAAAAATATTGACTATGCCATGCCTTTATATATTTGAGCTGGCTCTATTTATTAGACATAATCCTTCCCTGTTTAAAATAATACCAAGATCGCGTAATCGCAACATTCTTATAGCCGTTGATGGATGTGTGTCATATAAGACAGCCCTCTACGACATGGGTGTTTTTGCTATGGCTCCGAAAATTTATAATAAAATACCTAATCATATTAAAGAGTGCACTGATATCTCAATCTTTAAACAAAAGCTATTTATATTTTTGATCAGTAACAGTTTTTACTCAGTGCATGAGTTCCTACAATTTAAATAGTTTTTCTACAATTTCTTCCTTGACAACCTTGATTTAATCTAATATTGACTAATATCCGATTGACTGCCCTGCATTTATTTATTTTAATCTTACAATTAATTTAACTGACATTTATGATTTGACATTTAATTTGCTCATTATTACTTTTCTTTATTTATAATCACGCTTTAACATTTGTATGCCGACAAGGCTGATCACGGCTTGAACACATCTTTTGTTTGTACATCATACTCCTTACCTGTGTTTCACAAATAAATTATTTGAATTTGAATTTGAATTTGAATTTGAACATTTTTTTTTAGAAAGTTCGATAAGGGATCTAGCAGGCCCAGCAGATGTGCTGGGTTCGAGTCCCGGCCGGGCAGAAATTGAAATGATGAATTTGAATTTCTGTGACGGGTCTGGGTGTTTTCTATGTATAATGTAGGTATAATATGTATATACATATTTACAAACAAAAATATTTAAGTATGTTTATATCCTTTGTCTAGTACCCATGGTACAAGCTTTGCTTAGTTTGGGACTAGCGGCGCAGTGTAAAATGTCCAAGGATATTTATTTATTTATTATTATTAAAAGTACTGAAAAAACATATCCGTCTGGTCTGGGCCACCCTGCATAACATTTATGCTTCCCGTCGTAAGCAAAGTACGTGGTGTTGTCATCAAACAACAAAATTGTGCTTATTTTATCGTATTCACTGCGAAATAAAACTTTTTAAGTACATTAATTTATGAATCTAAGACGGTAGTTAATATCAAAAAATACCGTAAAAATGACATGATAGTGAATCTCTACCATAGTCGCTACCGTAGACCAATGCAAAAGATTTAGTGTGCCTATAAGTTTTCAGAATAAACTTATTTTCAGTAAGTAACTTAAAAATTGATTTGTCATGTGTGGTGGAGTGCCTCCAAAAAATTCGTTTTCCTAGAATCTAAGATCATAATTTAGGACCTAGATGTACCTTTGAACACAAAAAGTTTGCGGGACACTGCCGTAGACCGCGTATTGGCCAAAACACCGTGCTTCTACGACGGTAGGGATGTTATGGATTTATGTAGTTTCGGTTATGGATGTAGGAATTCTATTATTATACCTACTTACTTGTTTCGGTTACGGTTACGGATATTTTTTTATTTCGGATATCCGAAAGTTTCGGTTACGGTTACGGATATTTGTGCTTTAGAATGCAATTTGCAATAGTTGTCCAACACGATTCATTCATGGCCGCACACTTTAATCGAATAAATAGTAGGTAAAAAAAATTGATACTAGATGGCATTATCTCGTAAAGGTAAGTCAGGCTGTTGTGCCTTTACATAATGCTTTACAAAAAAGAATTTAAACTGCCTACATCCGAGACTATCCGAAACTTTTGAATCGGTTACGTTTTCGGACATTTTTTTATTTCGGATACTTATCCGAATGTTTCGGTTACGGTTACGGATATCCACAACATCCCTGTTCTACGGCAATGACCGTGTATCTGGTAACACTTTAGTGGGAATAACCGATCATTATAATATTTGCGAATGGTGTCATCCAATACAATAAACGCATTTAGCACGTACTCGGGCAGTACACACAAGTTAGTTATCTAAAAGATAGCTAAAACAATGTAGACTGTATTTTATTGATAGGCTATCCTTTTCCTGTTGCTTTGTCTTTTTACATTAGTTTTATTTCAAACATTTAACTTAATGGTGTCCATTTTTTTTTACAATAATTACCGCAATGTCCAAAGATAATTTCAGTTCTTTTGAAACTGTTTCAAAGTTTTATGACTTTTTTATACTATATTTTATAGCCTATGTTCAGAAGATTTTTTTTAATTCTGAAGGAATGGTGAAAGAATTTTCCAAATCATTCTAGTATTTTCGTAGCATATTCCTTTCAATCCTCTTTATAATATTAAATACATAACTAGTAAGTATAGTATAGATATAAGTCGCGCAGGGAAAGTTGAAGAGAACACTACCACTACTCACACTGATGTAATACAGGTATTTGAATACAGGACACACAAAATTATACACATTCAAGTTCAAGTATCAAATGCTTGCGTCGCTTATTCTTTAGAATGCAAGCGAGATAGAAAGCATTAATTTGTCAGTAAGAATATGCAACGACTCTGTTTTTATACGGGGTAAAATGCGTTGCGGTTAGCTTATGTGGGGCTTACCAAGTCAGAAGGACGAGATATCGCCTCCTAAAAAGACCCCGGTGCTCCGTCACTCGCCATAAGTGGGATGGAACTGTGGGATTCCGGACAAAGCCTTCTTTACCACAGCCAGTCCCGGCGAAAACGCAAAGTAAATGATTTAAACATTTTGAAGCCACGATAGCCGAACGGTGAAGGGGTCGGACTGGCCTACTCGTGATCCGGGGAACGCGGGTTCGGGGCGCGCCGCTCGACTATTGTGGTGAGCTCACTCGTGACACAAGCATATTTAGCTTAGTACGAGGGGCTAACGGAAGTATTAGTAATTTGTGAAATAACAAGAAATAAACACAGACAAATAGATTGTTTGCAGTAGTTTATTATTACCTACTGCTGTGTATTGGCGTGGACGCTATCGTATAACGTCCTGTCAGCAAGACAGATAAAGCATTGTAAAGAGAATCCGTCTCACAAACACAGTTCCGTACAATAAATTTTGTACAAGTAATTCACCATTTAAAACCTGAGATCGAATCTCAAACCTGATATGGTTTTTGATTTTAAATTACTACCACCTGAATACAAATAGTAGTAGAGAGATTTTGATTTGATTTTACGTGTTCACGATTGACAATGGAAGAAGACATAAATATTAAGATGGGCATATGGATGCCATTGCGCCTTAAACAAGTAGGTAGTTTAGGTGGTTCCGGGTTTGCCTCGTGGAGTAGATTCCCTGCAGACTTTTAGCAGACTAAATACAAATGAGTAGGTCATCTTCATAGAAACGGCGCAACACCCTGCTAATCCACGCTAAATTTTGTCAGTGTGTGCGTGCGCACCGCATACGTATTAGCGCGCTCACATACAAACCGCGCTCGGTGCGTTTCTATGAAGATGACCTAGGTACTCATTTGTATTTACTCTGCTTTTAGTCGGCCTATATGTATAATAGCTTGTCGGCCGTTTGGTGTAGTGGTTCAGAACGGACTACTATGCCGAGAGGTCCCGGGTTTGATTCCCGGCCGGGCAGAAATTGAAATGATGAATTTTAATTTCTGTGACGGGTCTGGGTGTTACTATGTATAATATGTATGTATTTAAAAAAAAAAAGTATATAAGTAGTATATCCGTTAAGCTAGCACCCATAACACAAGCATATTAATTGCTTACTTTGGGGCTAGATGGCGCTGTGTGAGATTGTCTAAAGAAAGATATTTAATAGCTAGGCTATTTGTGTGAGGTGTAATGTGCGTGGGTACTTTTTCAGTGCTAAAATCAAGTGGCAGTGGGCGGGGCAGGTACATAGCTCGCAGAACGTGGCGACGACGACGGGCTGAAGACGTAGTGCGGGCAGGCCCCCACTAGGTGGACTGACAATCTGGTGAAGGTCGCGGGAGGTGCCTGGATGCGCAGGACCGGTTGTTATGGAAATCTTTGGGGGAGGCCTTTGTCCAGCAGTAGACGCCATTTGGCTAACACGAACGAACTTGTTCATACTGTTAATGGACTACCAAACTATCGGCCGACAAAAAAGTCTGTAGTCTACAGTCGGCACGTCAAGCTACTCTTACTCAATGTGGGCTCATATTTACTTGTAATAGGGTGATTTTTCAACAAGAATACGTTGATGTGCAATCGTCTGTACCTTTAAGGTTGCGCGCACGTTGCCGGTGACTTTTTGTACACCACGACAGTATATCTTTCTCCTATACACTTTTATAAAGAGAATAAGAGAGACAGCGAAGTACTTAATCTTATCTATGGAGAGACATACTGTCACGGTGACAAAAGTCTATCGTGCGGGCGCCCCTTTTTTTTATCCACAACGAGGAAGCTCTTGGCCTGTATTTCATGGTAAGTGACGATCAGGCCGAAGGTGGAAGCGAGCTTCACCCGGAATCCTCAACCACAGAGGGACTGGCTATCTTACCTCTTACTGCCGGAACACAACAATACTGCTAACATTGTTGTTATGGCGACAGACTTAGGTAAGATGGTGGTAGCTAGCCAGGCGGACTTGGAACAAGGCCTACCACCAACAAACCCGAACATAAGAAACTGCCCCCACTGGGAATCGAACCCTGGACCTCTGCGTTGGAAGCAGGTGGTCTAACCACTAGACCACAGAGGCGGTAATGCGGGCTTTGTAATACCACTATGGATCCCTAAAAGATGACGACCGCCGATTCGAGCACTCACTTTGTGACTCTCACAAACACAACATTGCTATCTTGACTCTGAAAATTGTGATATTTCATATTTTGGTATGTACCATTTGAATTCCTTTGGAACGATAATTTATTTTAATGTTATTTGTATTTATTACTTTGTGTCTAATATTAAAAGTGAAATCTAATATTTTCTTGGAGTGATTACGGAATTTTTGACAGGAAAAAGATATTTTTTTAATTATTTTTGCAGAGTAGTTAAAAAAACAAACAGTGAATCCCAACTTCAATGTATTTACTATTTATAAATGAAATTCACATATAAATCCATCCATCATCGTTTGAATCGATGTATAATTTACGCGGCGTTTGTTGGTGAGTAGCATTATGTACCCACTCATAATGTAGCTCATTAGTAGACGTCGCGTTGGGACCCGTGTCTTACTATTTCATTATTTTGTTATCCAACATTCTGTGCATGTCGTGGCACCCTTTAATTAAGGCAACACCTTACCAAAATTTATTTATAAGGAAACTGTGAATGAAATGTGGATGTTTTGTTGGTTGTCCTTAAATAAATAATCGATTTATTTATTTATTATTTGTCAATAAAGAATAAATAAATAAATGTAGTTTAATTGGGTTAGATGTTTGAAACTGAGAATCCAGGAACAAAAAATAAAGACTAGTTTTATCGTTTTAAGTGATGAATAAGTTTGGTACATTAGTACAGTTAAGACTTACTGACTGCGACACAATAACGTGGTGAAGTCGCGGGCAAAAGCTTGTATTTTGTAAATTAAAGGTTTAAACAACACTTTTGTTGCAATATAGTCGGCCGTTTGGAGTAGTGGTTCAGGACGGACTACTATGCCGAGAGGTTCCGGGTTCGATTCCAGGCTGGGCAGAAATTGAAATGATGAATTTTAATTTCTGTGGCGGGTCTGGGTTTTTTCTATGTATAATATGTATGTACTTATTTACAAAAAAAGTATATAAGTATGTTTATATCCGTTGTCTAGTACCTATCCAAAGTACAAGTTCTGCTTAGTTTGGGACTAGAGGCGCAGTAAAAAGATGTCAAAGGATTATGATATATATTTATTATTATTTATATCACACTTAGATAAATTTAATAATAATGTTATTAATTGTCGTGCCGGTTTTTGTTTTACTATTATTTTTACAAGAACTTACTAAATGGACTTCCATTCAGGATGAAGAGTAAAAATCTTACAAATTGTTTTTATCGTTTACAGGATCCTGTTAATTTCTGCAGTTATTTCAATGTAGAAAAATTAGAAAATGTTTTTCCTTATTGGTGAGTACTTTATTTTAAGCATGTGTTTGTTTATTTATTTTTATCAGGATCATTTATCAGTTTACATAATTTTATTAACGTTACAGGTGGACTAGTATTACTATTTCCTGCACCTAGTGCTGCTAGATATCAAACACCTGCAGGAGATGGCTGCACAATAAGTGACAGAGTTGAGTGCTACTTCGAGGTATACTGCTTTAATAACTATGATACCAACTGGGATAGGTTTCGGCGCAGAACGGTTAGCTTCACCCGCAACAATGGGATTGAGGACATTGATTATGACGAAAATGGCATGCCACTGCCTCCCAGCGAACATAGAAACGAATGCCCATCATCAGACTTCATAAATTACAACGGAAATTTTCTCTACAAGATACGTCTTAAGTACAAAGACAGTTCAATTGTTACATCAGACCCAATACCTCGTGAAAATCGCAACTATAATTATCATATGAAAGCACCACTCTCCATAATAACTCATTTGGACTTAAGCAGTAACGAATACAACAATTCACCAAATTTGAAGCGACTGGAAAATCTCTCTTTCCTGAATCTGTCCAGTAATTATTTGACCACAGCAAGCCTAAGCAACCCATCGGAGCTGCCAGCATTAACAAGTCTCGACTTATCTTTCAATATGATTAATACTATTGAACTACCATCGTCAGGAAATATCTATAGGAATCTCAAGAATTTGAATATATCGCACAATTACTTAGTGGATATACCCGATGCCATATTGGATGCCTTCACGCAGTTAGAAACCTTAGATTTGTCGCACAACTACATTGACGCCCTAAGTATTTCCACATTTGAGGGTATAAAGAAACTAATGTATTTATATCTATCCCATAACAGACTTTCCGATATAAATTACTCTTTATTCAGATTCACCGATTTAATTGTTTTGGACTTGAGTCACAACCGAATTGAAAGTTTAAAATTGAGAGATTTTGAAAAACTATCTAATCTGCAAACCATTGATCTAAGTTTCAACTCTTTGGTTAACATAGAAACTGCAGTTTTTTGGAATATGCATTCTTTAGTTACATTGAATTTACATGAAAACAAATTAAAAACATTAAACAAAGACACATTCTTAAATGCAACCAGTTTAAAAAACGTTGATATATCAAAAAATAGTTTTAATGTGTTGCCAAGAGGATTATTTAAGGAGAAGGAACTAAATTATTTTGGTGTAAATGGAAATAGTTTAGCTGGTCCTCTTTCGAGTGGAACATTTGAAGGTCTAGGCTTAGTCACAAGTTTGGATTTAAGTTATCAACATCTAGCAAGTATTGAGGACAATGCTTTTTTAGGCCTAGAAAATGTCAAAATAATGTTGCTGAATAATAATGAAATTCAAACTTTATCTAATAACTGTTTCAGGGGACTACGAAATCTAAACACCCTAAATTTATCCAACAACAATATCACTAGTATACAGTTTGACGCCCAAGACCTTATTAATCTGCGTTTTTTAGTTTTAAGCAATAACCTTTTGACCCAAATTGAGCATGAAAATTTTCAAGGACTAACTCTTTTAAATTTCTTAGATTTGTCAAACAATAAAATATCGAAGTTAGAGTCAAATTCGTTTAAATCATTGCGTGATTTAATCAATTTTGAAGTATCAAACAATCCTTTGACTGGGTCACTTGAAGAAAAAACATTTGATGGTCTAACCTCTCTTCCAAGTCTAGTTATATCTTGCACACAATTGACTACTATTGAGAATGGTTCATTTATCGGAATGACACAATTAAAGGAGTTAAATATGTCACAAAGTAAAATAAACGAACTTCAATACAATGCGTTTGTGAACACTGGAGCAATAGAAGAAATAGATTTATCTTACAATCAACTCAGAGTGTTCGAAGTAAATGCCACAGAACTAGCAAATCTACGCATCTTGCTGTTAAATAAAAATCTTTTAAAAACTGTTTCTTCAACAACATTTGTAGGGTTGTCACACTTGGCAACATTGAATTTGGCGCACAATACTATCAAAGATATCAATGATGAAGCTTTTCAAAATCAACCTGATCTGACACATTTGGATTTATCTTACAATTTAGATATCAATTTTACTGATGCCTTTATTTCGAAAAATAAAAATTTGTTTAATTTGTTGTTATCAGGAATACGAAATGGAATAACATTTGCAAATGTCGGAGACACTCAGCTAACTGGCCTTGAGATCCGCTACTCTGGTTTAACTAATGTAAGTGCGATAAACCTTAGAGAGTTGAATCAGTTGAAAAACGTAGACTTGAGTAATAATGAAGTCGTTAAGTTGGAAGTTGGGGCGTTTACTAATCTTACTCAACTCACTCACTTAGATGTAAGCAATAACAAGTTGGAGTTCATACAACCCGGAGTTTTTAAGGACAGTACCCGTTTGAGTTTTTTGAACATATCACACAATTCTCTCACTGCTATTTCCTATGGAATTTTCCGTGGTCTTATTTATTTAAATACTCTAGATATGTCCTTCAATGCTATTAACAGTTTAGAGAGTGAAAGATTTTATGAAGTTCGTAGTTTGAGCGTGTTGATAGTAGATCATAATAAAATTGATACCCTAAATATAGAAGATTTTGCAGGCACCAGTTTATCTGAACTTAGTATCGGAGATAACCCTCTACCATGTGAGTTACTCGTAAATTTTAAGAAACAATCTGTTTCTTTTGCGGTCACTGCGATAAAAATTGATGAACATACCGAAGAAAATGTCGATGGTGTTACTTGTAATATGAACGGGCAATCTTATGAGAAAAAATCAGCTACTCATAATTTTGACGACAAAGCAAAAATTCTTTTCGATATAAAAGAATTATTAACAAAAATTCTACAACAAAAACCAATGTCAACACAAAATGCAAGTAACGTCAGTTTGTTTGAAAATACCAATTTAAAATATTTGATGAATATTTCGAAACAAATTGATCGAATTTCATTTCAGAATGACAATTATTCAACGAATTTCAAAAGTTTTGTTGAGTTTAAAGAAAATTCAACTGAACTATTAACAAAAGAGACCAAACAAACGAATATCTTATTGGACAGAATACTGAGTACATTAAATAAAAAATCAGTCCAATTAACAACTCCTTTTCCAATATCCAAAGATAATGCTTCCAATGATTTGATATTGTATATTAACAAGGTGAAAGAAGATTTAGAAAACGCTTTGGCATCTGAAAAACTTAATATTATAAGTGAACTAGATCACAAAATTTCTGTTCTCAAAGCTCAATCACCTACTTTAATTTCGAGGAGTCCAGTTCAAAATAAGTTGATGGCAACGAAAGATGATGCTGGAGGTGGTAATAAATCAATTTTTACAGAAACTTGCGTGGCGTTAATATTAATAATATTGGTGTGTCTTGTTTTGTATAAATTTTACAAATCTAGAATGTTCGTTCGTGCAAGGAGATCTTACAGCACTCGAGAATTGCCCGGAGCCATGGAAAGTCAAAATTTGTAGTCCATGAATATAATTTAAATTAAAAATATGCATTTATTTATTAATTTTAATATACCAAGAAAGACATAAGCCCTAAAATGTAATCTGCCAAAGTTTAGCAATTTTGGCAGTCTGTTGGATGTCAACAGCGAATGTTGGATACTCAAGTATTTCAATGTTTATGTGATTTTGAGATTAATTTAATTTTCAATAAATACAATATTATTGTATCATAGCTGTATTGTTTTATTTAGATAAGCGAAAAGTGTTACAAGAACCATAAAATTAATAAGTACAGTACAATTAAAAAGTCGAGTTTTGCATAAAAAATTGCCAAGTGCGTGTCGTGCCTTTTACATTTCTTTTTCTTTTGCTTTAAATATTTCACACATTTCTACATTATGCTCGTTGTTGTCTCGTCCTCGATGATGAAAGATAACTAGTGTAGTCCCGGCTTACATCCTCTGGCGTCACACAATTTTAAAGCTAAAATAAAATATTTCTGAACGCAGTCGTACCTAGGTCCCACCACGCCATCTATACCTGTCAACTCATTCGGTTTTCCGTGTTTAATGGCGTCACGTTTGCGGTCGTGAAAAATTTGTTATTTAGAGTGTTTTTTGTACTGAATATTCGAAATAATGGAAATAAAAAGGAAAGGAGAACATAAACTTCCTCTACTGAAAAAGATTCGACGGTTGGAAAAGAAAATAATCAGTTTACCGGAATCCGATGACGAAGGTGAGGTTATGAAAAAATGAAGAATCTGTTCGAGGCTCTGGTTTATCCCAACTAATATTATAAATGCGAAAGTAACTCTGTCTGTCTGTCTGTCTGTCTGTCTGTCTGTCTGTCTGTCTGTCTGTCTGTCTGTCTGTTACGCTTTCCCGCTTAAACCTCGCAACCGATTTTGATGAAATTTGGCATAGAGATAGTTTGAGTCCCGGGAAAGAACATAGGATAGTTTTTATCCCGGTTTTTGAAACAGGGACGCGCGCGATAAAGTTTTTCTGTGACAGACAAAATTCCACGCGGGCGAAGCCGCGGGCGGAAAGCTAGTTGGTAATAAACTTACTTATAGCAACCATGGGGGTGTTCTGTGGGAACACACGAGGTTGGCGATATAAGTAGAGCACTTTTTTGCGGCGATGTACGCATTTGTTGCATGACGCAATATGGCGGCAAGGCACGACAAAACAATACTTGTCTATTTATGCAACCACTGGGGTGTTCTGTGGGAACACACACGGTTGGCAATAATTACCAAGGGCATTCTTCGGGAATGCACGCAACTTTTATGCATGACAAGCTATGCAACTATGTTTTCTATGACGGACGCACACGTTGTCGGCAAACCTCGATGCATCCGGAGGGAATGCATGTAAATTTCGCGGTACCGGGAGCTGCACAGTACCGGGAGCTTCCATTCAATAGTGTTTCTTTTACAGTTAAGGAGATTGAAGGTGAAATTGAAAGTGAAAATGAGAATGATCATCCTGAAACAGAATTCCTTGAGGATCTTATCCTTGACGAGGATTACAACAAAAAGGAGGAATTAGGGGATGAAGTACTGAATATACTAGGAGTGGCTCCCGCTCCAACCCCTAAGAATGCACTTCTGCTCAAACAAATTGCTGAGAGATGGTGCGAGATCCTGGAGAAAGGACTGAAAAAAGATGAAAAAGAAACAGTTACAAAAGACAATCCAGCCTTCCAGAATGTACTCAAGATGTGTGCTCAAAAACATAATAAGGAAGTTGCCGCTGCTCTAAATGACAGGGCTAAGAGAAGGGATCAAGTAATTGAAACCCGACAGAAACAAATGTCCACAGCCTTGGCCTGTGTAGGCCATGCTGTACAGATGTGTATCGGAGATCATTAACAACTAAAACTGTATTAAGAAGCTGAATGAAGCGGGTTAGCAGCTAAGTGATTCTCTATGTTCCGGAAACCAATTGATGTAGAAACTTGGCACTCTCAACAATAAAAAATAACAATGTAAGGACTCATTACTTGAAACTGAGAATGGAGATTATTTGTTTGGTAATAATCTGATTGAAAAAATAAAAACTGCAAGGGCAGTTCAATAATCATGAAAGGAATTAAAGGTGATAGTGAATGAGAAAAAGAAGAACTTCATAAGGTGACCTGAAATCAGTGCTAAGAACGAGAACAATCGTGCTTCAAACTGGTGGGGCCCTCCTCGGATGTGATCACAGAGGTTCCAGAGGTCAAGCAGGCCGACATACAATCGTCAAAACCAGCCAGCAAGGAGACGAGGGTAAAAATAATGCTAAGGTAGGCAGAATCAGGTTTTATTCTTAACAATTGGAAGCAAATCACTAGTGATCCTGTGATATTATTATTGTGTCCAGGGTTATAAATAATTACCTCAACAGGGGTCTCTACCCCTAAACAATAATTTGCTATTGGCAGACCAACGGCAGATTAAATTAAAATTTAAATTGTTACTCAGTACGAATGCCATTGAAACATGATGGTTACAAGTGATCGATTCTGTTCTCCAGTCTTTGTTATAAGAAACCAAATGGTACCTATGTTTCATTTTGAATTTGAAAAACTTAACACTTTTTTGAATACTGAACATTTTAAACTAGAGGATTATCGCACAGTATGTAAGCTTATACAGAATAATTATTACCTATTTAGTAACTTTAGATCACAAAGATGCATATTACCTGACTAATATAAATGACTGTTGTTAAAAAGTATTTAAGGTAAAGTATTTATTTATTTTTATGAAGGAAAACATTACTAGGTAAATGTTGTTGGACTTTAGAAAATTACAGCAAATTACAGCTGTTCTATGAGAGAAAATTTGCATTTCAATTATTTATAATTGACAATTATCTGGGTATCGGTAAAGACTATATTATGTTTTAATAATATAAACATGATTTTAGATCTTATCCACATAAAGTTTTATTGTTAACAAAGAAAAGTGTGATCTGATTCTCAAACAGTAACGTTAACTTCAGTAAGGTTTCTTTAATACAGTACAAATGACATTAATGTATATTATCTAACTAAAAGAAAGTAAATTCTTTAAATTGATTAAAGAGTTATAGTCAAAGGTGATGTTCACAATAAGTTCATGTGCCAAGTAAGCTTGAAGCTATATGTCTAGCCATAAAATATGGTATTTTATACACCAAATAATTAACTAAAATTTCTTGCAGTTAAAAAGTTTAATGATAAAAATGAATACAAAATTTCTTTTAACAATCAATGTAGAGAGGCGGAGCAATAGTGTAAATGAATCTAAGAATACTATTAGAAAAAATACTTAAATATCCGAGATATTTAGTGATGCTTCTATGACAGTATGGGGAGCTTCATGTGGTACAAGTCTTACAGGCGTAGTATGGTCAGAGGACAAACTAGGCTCTCATATAAATGCTCTTGAGTTAAAAGCTGCCTGCATCAAAGTTAACAAAATACCAAATACTTCTTAGAATAGACAATGTTACTGCTATCCATATGTATAAACAGACTAGGTGGTATTCAATATCTACATTTACATAGCCCTGCAAAACAAATATGGCAATGGTGTGAATTAAGAGATATTTATAATCAGTTTATGTACATAAACACCAAAATTAATGTAATTGCAGTTTTTTGAATCAAGGAAACCACCAGGTAACATAGAGTGGGAAATTAATTACATTTTGAACAAATAACTTCAACCTTAGGAACACCATCCATAGATCTCTTCGCAACAAAGACTAACAAGAAATGTCATTGTTTTGTATCACCGCGTCCTGACCTGGATGCATTTGCAATTGATGCATTTAAACTTTGTTGATATCAACTGAAGTTTCATATTAATTTCCAACATGATCCCTAAAACCGTGGAAAAAATAGTTTTCAGATAAAGGGCATAGGGGTAGTTCCATATTGGAACACCATATTATGTTCATGAGATAGCTAGTTCACAAACCATCAATTTTGAAACTTACTAAAGATTTACTTATATTACAAAATTCCAAAGAGTGGTTCTTTGGAATTTTGTACCCTTTGCACAAGAACCTAGACTGATGGCAGGAGTATTATCAGGCAGGCCTTCATAAAATCTGGAATCAGTGAGATTATGAGATCCGAGATCATGTCAGTTTCTATAATTATCTGTTAATACATTAAAACAATACCAACCATGTATTGTAGCATGGACTAAGTATGCACAAGAATTATGGCTATCAACAAATAAGCCAAGCTTTCCAGATGTTATTACTTATTTAACTAAAAAGTTTCATGAGGTATTGTCATAAGGTACTTTGAATTATATTAGATCAGCATTGTCATTAATTTTATAGGTACTCACCTCGACGAAACAGTCAAACAGATGAAAATATCAAAAGATTGTTTAAAGGATTCTTTAAGTTAAGACCTAGTGCTCCTAAATATAATGATACATGGGATGTATCCACAGTTCTTAAGTATAGGTATTGAAATGGAATATAAAAATAGACTGCTATATTGTAATTTTAGCCACATGTCAAAGAATGCGAACATTAAATTTAATTGAAATAAACAACATAGTTATTAAGGATGATTGTGTAACAATTAAAATTGATAAATTAAATTAAAATTAATAAATTAATCAAGACCTCTGGTCAAGTCTGATACGTGTCAGCCATTTACATTACCTTTCTTTAGGGATAAAGTAGAGATCTGTCCTGCTCAAGCACTTAGTGATTAGTTTGGTGCAATAAAACATCTTAGAAAACCACACAAAAAGGTTTCCTCCAGCACAATCAGCTGTTGGATAGAGAAGTGCATGACAGAAAGTGGTATAGACACATCAATCTTTACCATACATTCATAACATTAGGCACGCTACAACATCTGCAATGTTTAAAAAAAAGTGATAATATTGATGTTATACGGAGAACAGCTGCTTGGTCTGGGGAATCCACAAACAGTATTTTGAAGGTGTTACAATAGACTCATTATAAATAATAGTTACTTTGCAGTGAACATTTTTAGAAATTAATAATTTTATATGAATGCTATTTAGCTCATAAGAAAAATATGTCTGATTATGATTAAGTAGTGATAAGGGTAATACTTACTAATTAATGAAAGTTCGAATAAAACAATACTTTATTTACTTGAACATGTTTGTTTAATTTTACAATTTGAACATGTTTGTTTAATTTTACAACTTTTATCTTTGAACATCTACACTAGTTATCTTTCATCATCGAGGACGAGACAACAACGAGCATAATTAATAGTCAAACGAACTTACCTGTACGTGAAGTTCGACTGTAATTATGCGAAGTTGTTGTCTCGTCCGAAGATGATGAGTCCCACCCAAACCCTTGGTTATTGTAATAATTAAGAGTAAGTAATTACAAAACGCCCCAGTTGTAAAATTAAACCTAATTACTTTAAACTTGAATGAGTTGACAGGTATAGATGGCGTGGTGGGACCTAGGTACGACTGCGTTCAGAAATATTTTATTTTAGCTTTAAAATTGTGTGACGCCAGAGGATGTAAGCCGGGACTACACTAGTTATCTTTCATCATCTTCGGACGAGACAACAACTTCGCATAATTACAGTCGAACTTCACGTACAGGTAAGTTCGTTTGACTATTAATAACCTGTTAAAAAATTTTCGGTGATAAAAATGTAGTGGTGTATTATATCGCTGAATTCTGTGTTTTGACCTTCGATTTTAATAAGCTTTTCCGTCAATTTCTGATATGGCATGCAATTTGGCAGTGTTTACCTGTTATGATAAATAATATAGGTAGCTGCAAATTCTGGAATATAGGCATAGATATTATTTTAAAGACATACAATAGTTAGCCTAGGCGCAGACCATCGATTTTTCTTCGGCCGATAATTTAGTCAGGCAGTTGATCAGTATGGGCATGTATGAAAGTGCAAACAGTACACCGATTTAATTTGGCCGATTCTTCATACAATTTAAAATCGGGCCCAACAGAACTGTCCGCTAACTAAAAATCGGTGGTCTGCGCCTAGTCTTAGAGTCATATAACAATCATGTATACAGGGTGACAGGGCAACTCGACTTATTCCTTGAAAATAATTATACTAGAGGTCATTAGCAACAAATTAAGTCCCATGAACCAGTGGTCAAAACTGAGGGCTTAGTGTGAGTTTACATCAAACGTCGTCACTAATGAGCGCGTAAATAATGACATTAAATGTATGGCGGGTTGTACAGCGCCCCTAGCGGAAAAAATCAAAATCAAAATCAAAAGTATTTATTCAGTTTAGACCACAAGTGGCACTTATTATAGAAAATAATAAAAAAGAAAAGTTAGCCTTTATGGGGCACTTTACATGTCTCCTTATCTTTTGGGCCCTACCAGCGCTTCGAGACAAACATATGGCAAGTGCTGAGAAGAAACGCCGGAACAAACTCAGTCACCACTAATTGCCGGGAAATATCTAACGCTAAGAATAACCAAATTCGAGTACATCAAATATGTGCAGACTGAACTGACCACGCATCCTTGTCATCAATATAGTCTCGAACCTTGTAGTACCCTTTGGACATAAGGGTATTTTTTATATGTATCTTAAATTTGTTTATTGGTAATTCGACAAGGTTGTGTGGTATTTTGTTAAATATGGTAATACATTTCCCCAAGAATGAATTACCTATTTTATGCAACCTAAAAGATGGAACAGCAAGTTTATTCTTATGTCTCGTGTTAAATGAGTGGACGTCGCTTTTCTTAGTAAATAAATGTACATGTTTACGGACATACATAATGTTATCAAATATATATTGCGAAGCCACAGTAATCAATATATTTGATTTCTTTAAAAACTTCTCTAAGCGAGTCACGTGGTTTAAGACCGTATATTGCCCGAACAGCTCTTTTCTGTAAAATGAAAATTGATTCTATGTCTGCTGCTGAGCCCCACAGTAAAAGACCATAAGACATAATACTATGAAAATAACTAAAATATACAAGCCTTGCTGTTTCAACATCAGTCAAGTTTCTGATCTTTCTCACGGCAAAGGCAGCTGAACTAAGTCTTCCCGCCAAGGCAGCAATATGGGGGCCCCATTGTAATTTACAATCTAGAGTAATACCTAGAAAAACAGTAGAGTTTATCAGTTCAATACGTTCATTATTTACTGTAATATTTGTGTTAACTTGTTTGACATTAGGCATAGTGAATTTTAAACATTTAGTTTTTTTTGCGTTTAATAGCAAATTATTAGTTGTAAACCAGTCTAATACTTTGGAAAGAGCATTATTCACGTCGTCAAATATTTCCTGACGCCTGTTAGTTTTAAAAATTAAAGAAGTGTCATCAGCAAATAATACTATCTCACAAAGGTCCTTTGAATAAAAAGGTAGATCATTTATATAAATCAGAAAGAGCAATGGTCCCAGTATTGAGCCTTGGGGCACTCCCATTTTTAGAGGGGCGCCTGAAGAGTTAGTTCCGTGAATATTTACTTTTTGTAATCTGTCTGAGAGGTAAGAGTGTAATAGGCTTAAGGCCTTGCCTGATATGCCATAATGCTCTAGCTTAAATAACAGAGTTTGATGATCAACACACTTTCAAGAACTAAAATGTTCGTTATATTTTTGAACGCGCTCACTAGTACGTTTGATGTAAACTCACACTAAGCCCACTGTTTAATGGTTTTTTTGCAAAAAGTCAGAAAAATCAAAAAAATCGTATAACTTGGTAACCATCCAGTTTTGACCCCTGGTTCACGGGACCCTATATAAAAATGAATTTCTTGGTCACGGATTTCTGAGGTCACGGCATGCGCACGCACGATTCACGCGTGAACTGCTGATTTGATTTTTGAACCGATTTCTCTAATTATTTTTTGTTATGAAAAGGTTCTTATGTAAGATAAGATATGGAAGGTAACATAAGATCCCACCGCCGCTCAACTATTGTGGTGAGCCCACTCGTGACACAAGCTTATTTAGCTTACCACGAGAGGCTAACGGGACTATTCGTAATTTGGGCAATACAAATTGCTAATAATCTTTAAAAAATATATATTATGATAGATGCACGGAAAAATAAAGAAATTGAGTAAACTTATCCTAATTAGAAGCGACCTTCAACCATCTGTTTATTCAATGAAAAATGTTAAAGTTGTAAGTGACTGACTTAGTGACATATCAACGCACAGTCTAAACTGCTAAACGTAGGCACTTGAAATTTGCAAGGGACGTAGCTTAGGTACCGTAGAGGTGCACTAAGAAAGGAACAGGAATTAGCGGGAAAATCCTTTTGTATGAAAAATCTAAACCGCTTAAGTTAGACGCTTGAAATTTGGCATGTAGGTACCTTAGTAAACTTAAAACTTAGTTACAACAGGATATTGCAAAATTCCCACGGGAACGGGAGTTAGCGGGAAAAATCATTTGTATGAAAAAATCTAAACCGCGTAAGATAGATGAAGGGGGTAAAACAGGATCCACGCGTACGAAGTCGCGGGCGACCGCTAGACTTATTATTAAAAATAGTGACTGAAAATTACTTATTCCAGCTATTTACTCAAAATAAGCCTTAAGCTTTAAAACGTAAGATGGGCACCATAGGTGAATAAAATTTTCTTTGTTCTTTTTTTTTCGAAAAATGCCACGATTAAAAATAATTAAGATAAATTACTATTGTTACATTGTTCTGTAGAGCTTATTAAATTTTTTTGAATACAAAATCACCCTGTATATTTATTATTTTTTCCTCCACTCCTTATCACGTTCGTTATTACTCCCGTTTTGTTGGTGGGACCGTTATCAAAAACCCTAAATCCTGGTATAAATAGGCTGCTGAAACTTTTCCTTGTCAGTCTCCTAACTACCGTGGCCGAACAATCCTAAATTTAAAAAAGTGTTTGAACGTAAAGAGTACAAAATGGGTGAGTGTTATTTTGTTTCATAATAATTATTATGTCTTTACTTATGAAATAAGCGCAGGACTGTTCATTGTGGAAAACCTTGGGGGAGGCTTTTGTCCAGTAGTGGACGTCATTTGACTGAAACGAACGAACAAACGATACATTAATTATGCTTATTTTCCATATTTTTCCCAAGAATATAATCTTCAACAGCTTGTCCTAAGTTGCGTCAGCTTCAGTTACAAAAATATTTATTTAATGTACGATGTAATGTACTTACTATTAAAAGTATTATCACATTGGCACAAGTCAAGTAGTAGGTAGTATGTATATTTTATATGTTATAGAATTTATGAGTATACTTAATACCTACACAGGATGCAAGTTCATTTTATTTATCATAGCTTTCCGCCCGCGGCTTCGCCCGCGTGGAATTTTTCGGTTTTTAGGGTTCCGTAGTCCTGACAAGGAACCCTTATAGTTTCGATATGTCTGTCTGTCTGTCTGTCCGAGGTTTTGTTTGGAAACTATTGGCATTAGAGAGCTGTAATTTTGTGGAGGGATGTATATTAATCACGCCGATAAAACGGTAGAATAAAATTTTGTAAAAAAAATTTTTTTAGTCTACCCTACATGTGGGGATGCATTTTTTTTCTTCTTCTACCCTATCGTGTGGGGTATCGTTGGATAGGTCTTTTAAAATGGCTTAGGGGTTTCTAAGACCATTTTTCGATTTAGGGATCCATTTGCAAAATGTTAAAGTTTAATGTGTCAATTTTTGTTCAAATAGGCCCCCCTCTAAAAACAACTGTTGGCTTGAAAAATCATAAAAAAAATCGTAATAATAGTGCTTTCTATGAACTTTCAAGGAAAACTATAGCGGTTAAGATAAATCAGTTACTTTAAGAGTAATAGCCGTTTTACTCATGTATTAGAAAATTTTATACCTAATAAACAATCCTTAGAAGAAAATATTAAAAGTGACTTTAGATTAGAGATGAAACGGATATCCGGTAACTATCCGGTAGGCCGGATATCCGGCCTAAATTTACTATCCGGCCGGATACCGGATAGTAACTCACTATCCGGCCGGATACCGGATATTAAAAAACTACGAAAATTTCTTATTAATAAAATGAAATATATTAATCTTAGAGGTAAACATCAATAAAATGCTTATAATAATGACGGTTTTTATTTAAAGTCCAAAAAGTTACAAAAAGCCATGTTAAGGCCTTTACAAAAACTAATTTCTTTAATTCTTGGCTATTCACTATAAAGACGAATACATAAATTAGTAAATATCTGTTAAGTCGAAATATTGCCAAATAAAATAGGCGATCTTTTTTTCACTGATGGTTTGATGTCATGATGCAGTTCAGTCAGATTAAGCAGCAAGTAAACTAATTTAATTTTCGCTATTCAATCACACACTCACGATGGCAACCGAAATCGCCCGAATCGATCTGCCCCCTAGACAAGTGACAAAATCTGACATTCTATTCGGACTGATGCGATTTTCGAAAAGTGTGACTAGTCTAGTTTGTCTACTAATAGACCTACTGATCGCGTTTGAAGCACCTGTGCGGCGCTAAACTTGTCACGACATGCAACGAGACAATGGGCCAACTATCCGGCCGCCGGATATCCGGCTATCCGGCCTAGCAGCTGGCCGGATATCCGGTATCCGGTATCCGGCCAAACAACTATCCGTTTCATCTCTACTTTAGATGAAGTAATTGCTTGCTTACCAAACACTGCGCGTGGCACGTCACGCACTTGGCCGGTTTTTTATATTACCTATGACACTCAGCAATAATATGGTTTTCTATTGGTGAAAGAATTGTTAATATCGGTACAGAGATCCCGAGAGAGATTACCTCTTACAATTTAACAAATATACAAACACACAAACTTTACCTCTTTATAATATTAGTATAGACTAGCTTTTGCCCGCGACTTCATCCGCGTAAAAGTAGAAAACGTTCTCATAGGATTTTGAAATGGTTTTACCGATGTACAGGACCTAAAAGCATAAAAGTGAATTAGTTCGATAGCTAAAAGAATAGGCAATAATTGACATCAAAAAGTTTATCAAAAACTCCCATTGAAATCTTTATGAAACATTAGAAACATAAAAATTATGACCATATTATTATTAAATTTTTCAATGGTACAAAAAAACTAGACCGTTAACAACATACCTTTTTTTTCACTTTTAGATGCACTAAGTCATTTAAGCTTTAAGTCAACTAGCCTAGGCGTAGTTAAGTAGTAAGGCCACCTATTTATCGGGATGAATTCGCGTTTTATAGAGTCATGTTCAATTAATCACAACACCTAGATTAGTTGATTTAAAGCTAAGGTTTTAATATCAGTTTTTAGGTAATGACTTAGAAATGGAAAAAAAGGTAAATTCACGGTCTACTTTTTTTGTAACATTGAAAGTTTTAAAAAGGAGCATCATTTTTTACTTATTTTTTTATGTTTCAAGTGTTTTTAAGAGATTTATATGGAAGCTTTTGGTAGACTTTTTGATGTCAACTTATTGTTTACTTAAAACAGTAAGGGTGGGTTGCACCACCTATCTTTAACGGTAACTATGACGATAACCGGTGCTTTTTGTATGGAATTTGACAGATTTTTGACGGTTGTCAAAGTTAAAGTAAGATGGTGCAACCTAGCCTAAGACACGGGTCTTAACGCGACGTTTATGAATGAGTTACATTATGTACTCACGCCTTGACGTTTCGGCTGCGATGCTGCAGCCGTGGTCTCAAGCACACTGGCTAATATTAATAATGTAACTCATTAATAAACGTCGCGTTAAGATCCGTGTCTTACTACTTTAATTGAAATGGAATGGAATTAATGAATCCACCCGGACTTAGAAACAAAAAAAATTAAATAGCTGTAATTTTTGAAAACTAGGGACATAATGTTTTATTCCAGTGGATTTGTCAATAAAATTGATCATATTACTGCGCCCTAATGGGTCGGACACTGGTGACCGGACACACTGTATAGTAACCCCACAGTCAGGTCAGGCGGCCACTGCACTGTGGCATAATAACGCAGGTTTCACTATGATACATTTCAAGTTTTTTCTCTAAAATTTTTTTGTAAAATTTAATGTATTTTTTTTTGTTTATATAGGCCAGTAGAATTAAACACAAAAATTGATTAAATCGGAAATAATTCCTACAAAAGATTTTTTTGCTTTAATGGCTTCATTGGTTGCCCATTAAGACTCTCCTAAGTTTTCGACTTCGACGGAGTTGTGCTTAAGTGGTGGGGGCCCCCGAAAGGGGCGTTTTTTCGGTTTTCCGGTTATACCGCGTAAAGGACTTACCCTATCGAAAAGTGGTCTTCATGACGGTTAAAGGGCACTTAATCCTGCATTGAATAAGACCAAATTTAACAAAACATTCAGTTTTGGACAAACCGTTCTCGCGCTAAAGTTCGGCAAAGTAGAAAATATACGTATAATTAATGACCCTCTCCACGTCCAATGGCTTGTTACTCACATGTTTCCAAGCCTTGTAAAGGGTCGCCTTAACCAGTGTAACTCTAACAAGGCTCACGAGTTTGATTCGCTTATCCTTGTTCGTCCCAGCCGTTCCTTAACTGCGGTTGCTGCACCTCTTCCTGGCACTCTCCTGAACGACTCTGTGTTACCTAATGTGGCTGCCCCTCTTCCTTGTACCCTCCTGTACGATTTCATCGCTTAGCCATAATATGGCCTGGTCCAAGGTTCGACGCCACAAAATCAACTTCGTACGAGTGAAAATAGTTTAAATACTATTTCCCGTGCTTGCAACATTTTTCTTTACTGCTTCGCCTCTATTAGTCGTAGAGTGATTGTATATATCCTATAGCCTTCCTCAATGTATGAGCTATTCAACACAAAAATAATGATTTCAATCAAACTAGTAATTCTTAAGATTAGCGCGTTCAAACAAACAAACAAAAAACTCTTCAGCGTTTTAATCTGAACTTGTTGTTGTTGATTTTTGGCGTCGAACCTTAGACCAGGCATACGGCTAGGCAACGTAGTCATGCAGGAGGATACAAGGAAGAGGGGCAGCCACAGTATGTAACACAGAGTCGTTCAGGTGAGTGCCAGGAAGAGGTGCAGCAACCGCAGTTAAGGAACGGCTGGGACGAACAAGGATAGGCGCATCAAGCTCGTAAGCCTTGATAGGGTTACACTAGTTGAGGTGGCCCTTTTCAAGACTTGGAAGCCTGTGGGTAACAAACCATTGGACGCGGAGAGGGTCATTAATTATACGTATATTTTCTACTTTGCCGAACTTTAGCGCGAGAACAGTTTGTCCAAAACATATGAATTTGGTCTTATTCAATGCCCTTCAACCGTCATGAAGACCACTTTTTGATAGGGTAAGTCCTTTATGCGGTATAACCGGAAAACTGAAAAAATGCCCCTTTCGGGGGCCCCCACCACTTAAGCACAACTCCGTCGAAGTCGAAAACTTAGGAGAATCTTAATGGGCAACCAATGTAGCCATTAAAACAATAAAATCTTTTGTAGGAATTATTTCCGATTTAAAAGCTAATTCTACTGGACTAATAATTTTATGTTTGTAAAGCATGTAAAAACGAGGCAATAAAGTATCATCTTATCTTATCTTAAAATATTTTTTTGTTTGTTTCAGAGTTGAGATTGGGACTGCTTTTATTCACATTCGTGCATAAAGTAATATCAAGTGAAGATACATCATGTGAAGCTGTTGTCACTAAAAATTCAGAACCAGGATGTTTATTGAAAGTAACATGTAAACACCATTTGAAAAATATAAATTCACTAATAGAAAAAGATAAAAAAGATGAAAAAGATGAAAAATGTTCTGGCAGTTCAGGAACAGTTCCGATAATTAACATTCGTTTAGAATTTTATGATGTGCCTTTCAACGATGTAAACAATCTAAAAGAACTTAATTCTCTCAGTGATGAAATATGTAAAGACGTAAAGTATTTGACCATCAATGGCGGAGAAATGACAGAGGTACCGGAAGTAGTTTATAATAAAATGAATAATCTTGAGAGCATTCATTTAGAAAATAATAATTTAGTATCATTAAATATACACAAATTACAAAAAGAGAACTTGAAAATTTTAAGTGTATCTGGGAATAAAATTGACAAATTAGTCGAAGAAGCTAGTAAAAACAAATGTAATCTTGAAATAATTGATCTTAGTAAAAATCGAATTACTGACATTCCAAGTCATTATTTTGCTACCTGCGAAAAATTAAAAAAATTGTATTTATCTTCTAATGCTCTAAAAAAGCTAAAAATTGAACAATTCCATGGACTTCAACTACTAGAAATGTTAGATTTAGCGTATAATAAATTTACAGATGTTGACCATAGTTTAAAAATATTTCGAGATATTAAAGAGTTATATTTGGATGGCAATAATTTCCAATCTATATCTAAAGATTTTTTTCAATCAATGCCGAAATTAACAATACTAGGTTTGTCCTCCAACAGATTGACCAATTTAAATGGCAGTTTAGAGCCACTTGAAGAACTGACTAAATTAGATTTAAGCAAAAATAATTTAACAGCTATTGATGATAAAATATTTTCCAAAAATGGAAAATTGGAGAAGTTAGATTTGTCTGATAACAATATCCTGGACATACAGCCTGGAAGTTTTAAAGGTAAGCGTATTACTGAATTTAATTTTGCAAACAATAAGTTGCAAGGTACCCTCAAACGAGAAACTCTTGATGGCATCGACCCTATTAAACTCGATTTGAGCTTCGGGGGAATTACGGAAATAGAAGCCGAATGTTTTGGTTCCATGACAAAATTAAAAGAGTTGCTATTGAATCACAATCAGATTCAGAAAATTAATGAATTAGCTTTTAAAGGTGTAACAAGTTTAGAAAAATTAGATTTGAGTGAAAATAAACTTAATATACTAAATTTTCGAAGTGACTTAGCAAAATTAAAAGAACTGAACATAGCACATAATGAAATAGGAAATGTAAAGCCAGAAGTATTTGAAAACTTGCGTGATCTATTAAAATTATATTTATCACATAATAATATCAAGGAAATATTACCTAATACGTTTCAAAAACTAGATAAGTTGGAAGAACTCGATATTAGTAACAATCCTCTCGAAGATATAGATGGAAATACCTTTAAAGGTTTATCTCAACTTCAAAAACTTTTAATTTCAAACACATATATGAAATCTCTTGTAAGAGATGTATTTTCCGAAATGACAAAACTTCAATATTTAGATGCGTCTTCAAATAAGATCCAAAGTATTGAAAAAGACACTTTTGAAAATAACAAGGAAATAAAAGAGCTCTATTTAAGGGGAAATATGATAAAAAATATTGATGAAATATTAAATGGTTTAGTTAATTTAAGCAAATTGGATTTGAGCAAAAATGAAATAAATTCATTTACAAACGAAACATTTTCTTCACTTCATAAATTAGAGTTTATTGATTTATCTGATAATCAAAATTTAGGTTTAAAAAACCCTTTTGATAATTTGATTACATTAACAACAGTGAATTTGAAAAATATTAAAGAAGTCACTTTTGAAAATATTATAAATTCAAACATCAAAAATCTTGACTTGACATCGTGCAATATAATAGACCTCAACGCTGTTCACATTGACAAATTAAAGGAATTAGAATCATTAAAACTTTGTAATAACAAAATACCATCAATAAAACTGGACTTATTTGAGCAAAATGATAAGCTTAAACTACTAGATTTGAGTCAAAATCAACTATCAGAAATAAACCGCTCTAAGAATTTCGATTCATTACATCATTTGGAAACCCTGAACCTTTCATCAAATAATTTAAAAAAATTTACACCTTTATATTTGCAAAGTAGTAAAACAGTCAAAAACCTTTTATTAGATAATAACAACATTGATTATCTAGACTTTGAAGGGTTTTCGCTTGCAGGAGTCGAAAAACTTAGCATTAGTGGCAATCCGATTCTCTGTAAAGACATAGAGGAAGCAAGAGCTAAAAATTGGTATGACGATTTTAATTTGACAGCAATTAAAAATAGCCTCAACGGTTGTCGTAATCCAACTCCTCCCCCGACAGAACCAGGTAAAAGCCCTGTACCTGTACCCCACCCCACTGTAGAAGACCCTACAGAATGGGCAAACATGAAGCAACGTATAAAAAATACAGATGAGAAATTAACTCAGCACATTAATGATTTTGATACTAATGTTAATAAGAAAATAGCAAACGATCAGAAGGAAATATTAAATACAGTCAATCGTATTGAAAAACAATTTAAGCAACCTACAAATACTGCAAAAAGTGACAATTCTATGAAAACCTTGATGTACGTATCGGCAATTGGTGTAGTATTTTCAATAGTATTTATGTTGGTGAAATGTATTCTGAAAATGAGGTCAAAAAATAAATAGTGTTGAATATAATACCTAAATACCCTTGTACACTTTCATTCGTTTAATTACAATTATTTTTAATGGATTTTATAATGTAGGTTATTCGCCAGTTAGTTTTAAGCAGTGTTTGTACGTGAGGCAATATATTAATAAATCGTGTACCTAGTGCACATACGTGTGAATTTTTTATTGATTTGTGTGGTGTAAAAACATTGATGTATTTACTATTTATCTGTCTACGAGTATTTATACTGTACCTACATCGGCTTTTCGTCACTGATTACATAATAATATCAGACTGATTTTAAATTCTGTTTTATCACACTTATTATTCGTTTTATAATGTACTTAGTGCCAGTAATAAAATGTAACTACTTAAAATAACTAAAAAGTTTAAATAATATGTGTCCTAAATAGAATTTAATGCAATAAACTATTTAAGCCTGTAGTCTCGAACTTTTATTTTCTTCCAAATTCCTTTGAGATCCGTGTAATTAAAATATTTAGTTTCAGTTATTCCGTCTTACTCCATCAGCTGTGGGTTTAAAACGTTTACTATTGTAGGTATAAACCTAGTTCATAATGCTTATTCTGGTATTAATTATGACTCCGATAAGAACCATAATACTATGAATTACAATGTCGCCATTTTAGGCCTACAAATCAACATTTTCATTGTAATGAATTGGGGTAACCCGGTTGAGATGGGAATACAAATTAAATGGGTGAATATCAACAAACTCGTTTTTTGCCTAATTCCGGTGGCGAATTTTAATTTCCACTTTCCAAAACTTTTTTGTGGCAGAAATAATAGTAAATAACTTGTATTATTCAATGATATGGTAGAGATCAAAATATTATTAATACTTCTCGAGATATGTCAATTTGAAATTATCAAGAGCCACCGAAATTGTATTTGAGCCACCGGAATTAAGAACCAATCCACCGAAATTTATTTATACAGCGGACTTCGGAATGTTACGGATGATTGTCTCAAATTACATATTTATTTGTAATCAATTAAGTATTATTATCCAGTAAAGATATTTCTAATTAAAAACAATATTCAGGCCTGTGTTGTGACCCTAAAAAAGCATCAAGAAAAAAGAAAAAAGAAGGGTGGGCTGCAGCATCTTTTCGGGTATTATACTACCATACTGGAACTATCAACCAGCCTGCTAAGCATGGTGATAACGGCAAAATCCCTCCATAGAGAACAAATCCAAAACATTCTGGCTCTAGCCGCCAACAGCCTCGTTATTCTAGAGTCATCACAAAGACATCATACATGACCCTCAAACCCAGAAACCAACTCTAGTCCCGGGAGGGCGACCAACTGTCCCAGGTTGGTGTTAGGTTTATCTTCCATAAGTAAAAATATTGGTCCAGGCTAGCCAAGTTTTCATGATGGTATCATACCTATCCTATACTCAGAATTACGCAACTAATTATTCGCTAAGACCATGCGAACTGGAGATTAAGTATGAAGATATTTCTAGATCTATACCAGCTACTGAACTAACACATTACATATTTGTGACAGGGTAATTTAACGGAAAACTATGCAAACCTAGCGACAATGAGCTAGATGAAAGTAGTACAATTAAGAAACGGAGGACTAAATCCAGCCAGCCTCATAGAGAGAGAAGGCCTAGCAAAAGATGCCAGAACTGTAAAAGCGTACTGAGCTGCACCCTAATAGTACTGCAAAAATCAAAATGTAGTAATCATTTTTAGACGAACAGGCAATTTAGTCACATTTGCATTCTCCGATCACCACACAGCTTATGACCGCAGTCTATGAAGGAACGCTATCTGCGGTTGCGATCCTCATTAGTGAGGGACCGAGGAAGAAGAAGAAGTCATCACCGAAATAGAAGAATGCCGAATAAAAGATGCTCAAAAGCTGTCGACTGATGAAGCCTAAGCCACGACCAGTGCCAATCCAGCTCCAAAGCCCCACGAATTTTCATCTCGAGTGGCAGAATAGATTGCAACCTACGAGACTAGGGAAATTTTAGCTGTTTCAGGACTATTCTCATCTGTTTTTAAGATTCTGCTTAGTATCGATGTATAAATAGCTATCCAAGTCCTCACGCTGATACAAAGTGTATTATAGAGACAATTTTTTGTAATAAATCGAAAGTATGTATTTGCGAGGACCAAATTGAATATACCAACATGAATAACGAGGATAGCAGAACCATTTTGGTAAATGCCTAAGCTGCTAGGAGAGATTAAGAAGCACTACTAGTAATTAGACTGAAGATCGAGATTATGCCGACACTTTAGCGAAGATATCCTAGACTTTAGCTTGAGTGAGATTAGAATGCCATATTAGAAACAACAAGGTATGTACCAGGAGATAATGAAATCACAACTGAGCTTATGAAATCAGATGGAATGCTAGTACTAAAGTTCTCTTAAATACCACCATGTTTATTGGTCGATAAACCAAAAAATAAGACATGGTGGTGGTGCTAGAGACTGGAATGGAATGGACGTTGGCGATGGTCCAGAGTCAGGTGAGGCAGCTTTTTCCTGAAACATGACACTCTCGCTATCCAACATCCAGTCTCCCAGACAACCTCATTTTCGAAAAGACGTTCGTAATACTACGTACATATTTAATGCTGCCTCAAATTATGCAGTAGACTGAGGACTATAATCAGTCATTATTATTGGCCTTTTTGTACCTTCTTCGATTCGGTCAAGACCTGGGCTGTGCTACAGTCTCTTTAATGGCGTCAAATTGACTGTCGATACATGCAACTTCTGAAGTATTTGTATGAAAACTTCATCATATCAGCCCTCCCCCAAGATCAGAACTCGAAACTTATCTGATTGCTGCGAGGGTTCAGAGTTGGAGACACCATAATCTCTTAAAGTCTTCACTACCTCCCACTTAGAGGTTTTCAAGCTTCTGAGCTAGACCGAGCTCAGTATCAAGATACGGCGAGTACATCACACAACTTCGATTCACTGACGATATTGTAGTTATGACTGAGACCTTAGTAGACCTAGGTACAATGCTCCAGAGCCAATAAGACCAATTCCGGCAATAGATTCGCCACCGGAGCCACCGAAATTGCGCCACCGGAATTGAAAAACTGTTACAAAATTCAAATTACGATACGATACGATACGATAGTGCCGACCCAGCCAGGACGAGGCCTGTCCCGGTCAAACCGGTATACCAGGGGGCACGATTTTAAGGAAAGACAACGCTCTGGGATGGGAGAGGACGGCCGACTAGCCGCAACCGGTCGACCACAACCAAGTAGATATGCATCCTGAGCCTGGTCTAGGAAAGTAGGTAAAGACGGGTTAACGTTGATAGGACTGAGCGTTGATGCGATGAGATGGGCGGTCTGGCCTTTGATGAGATGGCTTTGGTTGTTCTTGGTTCATATACTGCTGCTAGACTAGCCTCGTTGTTCTCTTGATGTCTGCGGTACTACGTTTTTATCGTCTCTGTATCTTCCAGATTAATTATTTCTTCTACTTCTTTTCTTAGTGTCGTTGGAAGGACTAAACGCGTAGTGCGATGAGATGGGCGGTCTAGCCTTTGGTGTGGGAGGTGGCTTGTTTATTATTTGTTCTCGTACTACTGCTGGACTAGCTTCATTGTTCTCCCGATTGTATCGTCTTATTTTCTGCCTATAATATTCCTCCAGGTAAAATATTTCTTGTATTTCTTTTCTTTAGCTTAATCTGGCTTTTAGTGAGACGGCTTAGTTATTCTTAGTTCTTGTACTGCTACAAGACTAGCTTCATTGTTCTTCCGATTTTATGCTTCTTTTCTTGATATCGGTGATCGGACTGAGCGTTGATGCAATGCGATGGGCGGTCTGGCTTTTGGTAAGGCGGCTTGGTTTTTCTTGGTTCTACTGCTACAAGACTTGCTTCATTGTTTTTCTAATTGTATGCTACTTTTCTTCATATCGTTGGTAGGACTAAGCGTTTCTGTGATGAGACGGGCGGTCTGGCCTTTGGTAAGATGTCTTGGTACTTGTACTGCTGCTAGGCTATCTTCATTTTTCTCCTGAGGTCTGTGTTAGGTAGGTACCTACTGATTTTTTGACGTCTTCTTTATTTACATGTTCCGGGTCAGATATTTCTTATGCTTAATTTATTTGTGTCATAATTGAGTTCACTCTTTTCTATTTCTTGGATAGTAGATGTTTAAATTTTAGTTCCAT
This sequence comes from Ostrinia nubilalis, assembly GCF_963855985.1. Lineage (NCBI taxonomy): Eukaryota > Metazoa > Arthropoda > Insecta > Lepidoptera > Crambidae > Ostrinia > Ostrinia nubilalis. The sequence continues at coordinate 12,521,569 of NC_087104.1, read as the reverse complement.
TTATCCACAACCTTTAAAAAACTTGACTCTTTTGGGTTTTTTTTTAATAATTACTACGGCGGTTTTACGGTTTTTGTCGTCTTCTTTGTTGTCTGTTTTCCCTGAGTCGAATATTTCTTATTATCGTTTTTTGTCTTGGGCTAAATAAATCTTCTCTCTTCGATTATTTGATTTGTTTGCACTTTTGACTATTCCGTCGATATATGCGGTTCTGGGTTTTTGTCGTCTTTTTAGCTGTCTTTTGACATAATTTTTCCATAATCTAGTGTTTCTTGTGCAGCTTTTCTTATTTATTTTTATGGTGGGTTAATTTAGTCTTCTCTCTTTCATTTCTTGGATTGTGCTTGATGCGGTAAGCGGACGGCGGGTCACTAAAAACGGCATTTTTAGGAGCGCGTTCATATTTTCCTAACATTAAACGGTTCGCCTTGGTGTAATCTAATATGACTCCTTTTTAGTTCAATGATCTTTATGCAGGGTGATTGTTACATTGGGTTTCTTCCATCGTTTCCATTAGGTTTTTATTTCTTCACTGTTTCGTGGATTTTTTTCGGTGGATATTTTTAATTTCTTTTAGTACTTAAATTATTTTTCGATGTCTTCAAGATATCCATGATATTGTCCTCTCGAGGCAAAAGACAATGCTAACTGCCTCGTTGGATTAGGTTTTTATGCTCTTGGTGAAAGTATGTACTATTCTCTTTGAAAAAAATCTAATTAGATTCAAATTTTCTGGTTGAAATCCGTTTTCCGACAAGGTTGCAGCAGAGCTTGTTGAGCTGTGTGTACACTGTAGGTTAAATTGCTTGCGATCTGAAGTTTCTTATTGGAATACGTAGTTTCTGCAATCGATTTGAATATTTTGTGGTTCCTATAGGATTTCGTTATTAATTGGTCAATGGCATGGTTTTGGTTCCAGTTTTTGAGTTTTCTTGCTATTAAATGAGTTTTTTAGGCGGAGTATCTCTCTTCTGTTTATGATGAAGACCCTTTGCAAAATTCCTAGACTTCTCAGTGCATATAAGTCTCTTAAAACTGTAGTATGTTCGATTACTCTTTCAATTTTCCGATTCCGGTAAGCTGATGTTCTATCTGATAGTATTTATCTACGCATGTGTAAATATGGCAGTAAATCCTGATTCTTTAAGGCTCAAGATTTCTTAGATGATTTTCCAGGTACCTGGTCTGCTCTTTGATTGGTGATTCACTTGTTTCATCCACTAGGTATATTTCTCTCCTTAATGTACAAGATCTTGTCTGGCAGCTTTTTGATCAAGTCTGGGATACATAGGTTCATTGATTTGATAAGTTCTTTCTCCAAGTCGATATTTTCCATCGCCAGGTAGTTTTAAAGTGTATGCCTTCATTTTTTAGCTGTAAAAAGTGGCTTATAACTAGAGGGTTAGTGAATTATGACTACGGTGTTAATTGTATTTTGTATTGTCAAAGCGTCAAGTCTTTTGTTTTTGACCTGCTTTCAACAAAATGTTAGTCGGGCCACCTCTTTTTTTGTATGAGTTGTACTTTTGAATGGTTTACGACATGCAGATGTGACTATTAGTTTTTTTGCAAAGCAAAGGATCTCTGTTGTTTCAAATTTTTTTTTGTGTATTTCGTGGCAAAATGTGTTTAAAGTGTCCATCTACTAATGGTAGTGCAATAGTGAAGTTAAATTTTTATTGCTTTTGGAAACTTTTTATGGCGACCAGTATGTTGACCTTTCTTGGTACGAGCTTTGAAATTTTGTGCAATAGATGTCTTTTATAGAATGTGTTTGGTGAAAGTTTTGTAGGGATCTTTCTTTGTTATCAATTATTATTTATACTTACTATAATGACATGCAAGAAGTAGAATACATATACACATGTAGAGTACATGTAGAATCTGTCTGTATCAAAATTATTAACAAAAAAGTAAAGTTTATGGACCAAAAGTTAGAGCTATTCATTTGACAAACTGCGATCTATGTTACATATTTTTAAATGAAAATACTAGATCATAATTATGCGTTTGCTTTGGTGCTTTTGGCAAGATAATTGACACCAAATATTTAGAAAGAAAGATAAGGAAAGATCTCACCGGGTTTCGTCGGATTAGTTTTCTAGGCTTTTAGCTTAGGCGCTGTGCTGGTCACTGTGTATTCGAAGCTTTTTTCTCACCTACAGTTTTTCTCACTCAAAAATACCACAAATTTTTACACAGCTGACTATTACATTACACTGTTAGAACATTTGGGTTTCACCGTCGCGTCGGCGTCAAACGCCATTTATAGGGCTTAAGTGCCTTTTAGGATCGGACCGTCTGGAGCGCACGTGTTGCGCACGTCCACTCCCGAAGGCTGCCCAAAACGAACTCAACTGTTACAAAATTCAAATTATAAAGAAAACTATAATTCTGATCAATAATTTCTGTATGCAGATACAACAAAACACCAAACTTTAATCATGTTAAAGAATCGTTTAGCATCTAAGTAAGTAGCTTTCACTCATACACTTGCCAGCGAAATTGAAAAAATTTGTATTCCTGTGCCGCTGATACAAATATTTACGGGTCTGCTGGAAAAACAATACCACAAGTCGCAAGTCTTTATAGCCCGATCAGGAGGACACAGTTGAGTGATGCAGGGAAGAAGAACTCTACGTGTCTCAATGCTTCTTTGGAGAAGTAAGAGAGTGTCGAAATTGAGCCACTGTAATTGCTTTTTTTCGTGGGACAGTTTTGAAAGGCTATTTAAAACACTTAAAATATTAAATATCACATTTCTTTCATATCATTTGGAAGTCTTATTTAATGTATTTTATGGCTATACTATTTTTAAATTACTAGAATCCCCGAGAAAGAAGGAATAACACAATTTATGAGTAGAAATAGAGTTAGGACGCGCCACCGCTATTAGATTTTGGGTCTTTGAAAATTTTTTTAGTACATAAAATAACTACCTATTGTCCTGAAGACTTTGCTATCGTGTAAAACGCTGTATAAACTAAATACAGAAAAAAAATCATCGCTCTAGTTACATTTCTCCCATCGATTCTCAGCTCCGCCGCGTAAAAAACATGTTTGGGATATTCACCCAAATATAGGTTTTTAAATAAAAAAAGAACACTTTTTAAAGACCTATATTAAATGAATACAAACATCCTTTATTCTTAAAATAAGTGCGAAGTTCAAACAATTTTGTACTTAATTGGAAATAAACAGAGATGAGATTTACTCTGACACTTACGGCACAAAAAGCACTTCGCTTGCAAAAATTAAATAAGACACCTAATATTTACAATTACCTACGGGCTATTTTGAAGCACTTTACTTCCTTTCGCCCCCCGGAAGGGAGGCGGACAGTTTGGGCATCGGTGATAGCGGTGACAGAAGAAAATAATATCACAATTTCATACTAATATTTTTCCAGTCGTCTAGAATTCACTAGATGGACCGAAGATCTGGTGAAAGTCATGAAGGTCACGGGAGGTGCCTAGTTGCAGACGGCGCAGCACCGGTCTTTATGGAAGGGGGCCTTTGTCCAAAAGTGGACGTCATTCGGCTGAAACGAACGTCTAAAATTCTTACATGTTGCTAAAATTTAATTAAGCCGTGTAGAAGCCAAAGGAGTATAATTGTACCACTCCCGCTCTTCCCATGGATGCTCCATGGGAAGAGTGGGAGCGGTACTATTTTACGAGGATACGTAAGAGGCGATAGGGAGAAATACGTAAACATTAGGCCTCCCTAGCACATCTTCCGGCCCGTGGTCGCTACTCGAGAGCTTTTCTGCACCAACTTCCGTCAGGCCTGGCTCACTCCGCGCGGTACATCCGATAATTACCTACAGCGAAGCGCCCCGCCGGCGGGTATTATATCAGTCGAGTGTCACGCGCGCGCTCGTCAGGACGCTGGCGCGTGGCGTGCGTTGTAGTAGTATGATTATAATTCTATGATCGAAGTATTATTTAAAAATGGACATAAAGAGAAAGAAATATTGTGCGGCGTTCGGGTGTTTAAATTCGAAAAGTAATCTACCGGATTTATCTTTTTTTTTCGCTTACCAAAGATGCTGAAAGGTATGTTGGCCATGTAGGTAATCAATAATTCTTAGGATAGTATAGAAACCTAACCTACTATGAAGGTTTTCCATAATGAATGCATACTTACCTACATACGTACCTCATTACAAATAAGTAGATTAATTATTTTTTCACTAGACAGCAACCCTAACAGCGTAAGAAGAGTTCAGAGGCACGCGATAGAAAGAGACAAAACTTGTAGGTGAATAAAATTGTAGGTACGTAGTGCTGTGCGAGCTGAATTCCACTGTATCGCGTCGTAGCAAGACTCGCATTTATTTAAATCGTCTTGCGGAGTAATCCTTCTGTACCTGTACTATTACCAGGCCTGGCTCACTCCGCGCGGTACATCCGATAATTACCTACAGCGAAGCGCCCCGCCGGCGGGTATTATATCAGTCGAGTGCCACGCACGCGCCCGTCAGGCCGCTGGCGTGCGTTGTAGTATGATTATAATTCTATGATCGAGGTATTATTTAAAAATGGACATAAAGAAAAAGAAATATTGTGCGGCGTTCGGGTGTTTAAATTCGAAAAGAAATCTACCGGATTTATCTTTTTTTTTCGCTTCCCAAAGATGCTGAAAGGTATGTTGGCCATGTAGGTAATCAATAATTCTTAGGATAGTATAGGAACCTAACCTACCATGACTACTGCTCAGAATGCGTTCGTTCGTTTCAGCCAAACGACGTCCACTGCTGGACAAAGGCCTCTCCCAAGGTTTTCCATAATGATTGTGTACTTACCTACATACGTACCTCATTACAAATAAGTAGATTAATATTTTTTCACTAGACAGCAACCCTAACAGCGTAAGAAGAGTTCAGAGGCACGCGATAGAAAGAGACAAAACTTGTAGGTGAATAAAATTGTAGGTACGTAGTGCTGTGCGAGCTGAATTCCACTGTATCGCGTCGTAGCAAGACTCGCATTTATTTAAATCGTCTTGCGGAGTAATCCTTCTGTACCTGTACTATTACTTATTCTGTGCTATTACTTATTCTGTGCTTCCGTTCAGACGTTCTCCGTGAAAAATGATCTTATCGCCACCGTATGTAAACGCCGCGGCCAATCATGACGTATGAATACGTTTCTACGAGTAAGGTATAAGTTCATACACGACGATAGACGTCCACTGCTGGACAAAGGGGGTCCATATTCGGTTGCATAAAAAATATTGTCATAATTTAAGAGTGCATAAAGTTTTTTGGCATACTCATCATTTCGCATAACGTTCATACAGAATAATTCATAAGGCATATTTTTTTTGCCATAACCACTTTTATTATAATAATATTTTAGTATATATTTTTTCTGTATACTCGTTTTTTTAATAACGATTTCTAGGCATAACATTTATTGGCATCTAAACCAATGCCATAAATATTATCATTCATAATATACAAAATACCATAATTTTAACAAATATGAAATATAAAAATGTTATAAGTTAACAAATATAAATAGACAAGCAAGCATGCAAACAAGCATGCAAGCAAGCAGCAAGCATGCAATCAAACAGCAAGCATGCAAGCAAGCTGCAAGGAAGCATGTAAGCATGCATGCAAGCAAGGATGCAAACAAGCAAGCCTGCAAGCAAGCAGCAAGCAAGCAGCAAGCAAGCAGCAAGCAAGCAACAAGCAAGCAGCAAGCAAGCAGCAAGCAAGCAGCAAGCAAGCATGCAAGCAAGCATGCAAGCAAGCAGCAAGCAGCAAGCAGCAAGCAGCAAGCACGCAAGCAGCAAGCAGCAAGCAGCAAGCACGCAAGCATGCAAGCAAGCAGCAAGCAAGCATGCAAGCAAGCAGCAAGGAAGCATGCATGCAAGCATGCAAGCAAGCAAGCATGCAAGCAAGCATTAGGATTGCCTTATCTCCGGCGCTGCGGGAAGTGCGGTCCTTCCGCTCTGGCGTAACATATACCCGGCATGCCATGCTCGCACGGCTGCCGGATATATGTTACAGCGAGCGAGGACCGCACTCCCTCCGCGCCTCCGGCTTTTAAATTACACTCTAGTATACAGCAGACTAGTACCACGTGGAAGAGACCACGGCCAGTCGGGATCAACATAATTTCAGACCAGGCAAGCTTAATGTTGTAAAAGAAATGTGGACTGTATAATATGTGCGTTATAATAGATAAGAGGGATTCAAGATCAAACAGAATGTAGTTTCACGAGCTTAAGTTTTCTAAGAAACAGGTCAAAAATTAAGAACAAAAATGACAATGATACAGAGAATTTAGTTTTTGCAAATCTATAGGCCGAAAGAGTATAAAGGTGGAAGGAGGATCGTTCGCAACATCACAAATACATAATTATTTACTCTTCAATGTTGGTTGCTCTTATAGACAATATTTATGACTTTAAATGTTATAAATAATTAAATTATGTTTATAGTATTTTATTAAAAACAAACTTTATGTATATAAAAATTATGTTCTTTACATTTATGATTATTTAAATTATGGTATTGAAAATTAGAGAAAGTTATTATTATGCCTAAGAAACCATTATGCATTTAGAAAACTATGCATATCAAAGTTTATGCGAAAAAACTTTATGCAAATACTGTTATACCAAACTAAATTATGATGAAAAATGTTATGCGTCTAAGAGGGCACCCGGACAAAGGCTTCCCCCAAGGATTTCAAGAAAGACCGGTCCTGCGGCGCCGCTTCCGCGACCTTCACCAGTTCGTTGTCCACTTAGTGGGAGGCCTGCCCACGTAAAGCCTGGTCCGTGAGCACGTAGAATTTTGTCCAATCACCCCAAGCTACCCATCCTTATCGCTCGCGCGTAATTATGTTGCTGTCGCGCTCGCACACTCACTGCGGGCGCCTGTCACACAGTCGCGACAGCAATGTAATTACGCGCGAGCGATAAGGATGGGTAGCTTGGGGTCATTGGACAAAATTCTACGTGCTCACGGACCAGCCTTTAGAGTATATGCACACATATGGAATCGAGTTCTCTAGAAAATAGGGACCCGCTAACACTAGCGCCACACCCCATCAGTTAATGGCCGCCCCCTCTCCTTGAGTCACGTTCGAGGTACATCGGCCGTGTCTTATTTAATAAAACAAAAATATAAATTAGAACAAAAGGACAATGACCAAAAATGTATGGAGTGTGGTCCAAATGTCCACCACTAACGAGACCTATGTAGTAAAATAGTCTACTAAATACTGATTCATTATAACCAAACCGCAATCAAAAATATGCTGTCAGTAAAAAGTTATGACTGAATGAAAAGTCATGTTTTTTACCTTCTCATCCAAAAAATTTTCTTGATATCATTCTATCCATCGCACATTTTGGATTAATCTATGCATGTTATGTCATGTCGCTTAGTGTGCCGTGTTAGATTATCGCTAAAAGAAAAAAAAATAAGCTCAGAAGAAGGACAACAATATTGGAATTATGGTCGGGTGGTCGCTGCTCCGCCCCTATTGGTTGTAGGGTGATGTTATATAACCTAAAACCAACCTTGATAAATGGGCTATCCATAACAAAAATAATTTTTCAAATCGGACCAGTAGTTCCTGAGATTAGCGCGTAAACTACTACAATTTTTCATACGGTCATAACTTTTTACTGACAGCTTATTTTTTTTTCGTCCCATACTGAAAGTTAATCTCTATTTAATGGACTATAAGCCAATATAGGTCTCATTAGTGGTGGACATTTGGACCACTTTTGGTCATTGTCCTTTGAAAGCATTCTACGGAACGGGTGGTAACAAACTCGTGAAATTATTCGGATAAGGAAGAATTTAAATTTCGTGTTTTTTTTTACTGAAAAACAGCTTTAAGAAAAAATGAAATAGGAGTATTTGAAAATCTTATTAATAGTCCAAAATAAAATTGTTTTTGCAGAACATGAATAAGAATTATTATGGATACAAGACAAAGAAAAAAAAAACTAACCAATTTCAATACTAGGTACTTACTTATTCACAAAATACCAATGAATCCAAAATCGTGTGAGTATTAATTTCTTCCAATCTTAGACAAATTATGTTTTTTTTTTCAGATTTCAGATAATTAAGTAATCAAGGTGTAAAATTAAGTAACTTTTTATATTTAAGACAATAAATTACTATTAATTACAAAAGCAAAGATTGGAATAGGTACTACATCTGAATGTGGAATAAGTACTTCAACAGCGCAGAAAAATTTATTATCAATTTTTGATGTAACAAAATAAACAATTCAAGCTTAAAAATATTACTTGCCTGTGTATTGGAATACTTTATAAATTGCTTCTTCGACCTTAAGTTTCAATGCGCACAAATGAATAATATAAAGAAGTGCTAAAACATTCATATAAAAGATTTATTACAAAATTTTGCATCATACGGTACTTTTAATTTAATTTAGTAATACTTACGATTTGCAATACCCTTACAGGGTCATAAGTTGAGACTTTTAGTTAGTTTAAGATCACCACCTATGCACACTTACTAGTAAGCAATAAATGATTAACATGATTTTACTCCGTATTTTATACTCGTACCATAGTATAATAAATGTATTTCATACTTGGGCTGAGTTGCACCATCTTACTTTAACTTTAACAAACGTCAAAAATCTGTCAAACTCCATACAAAAAACACCAGTTATTGTTCAAGTTTGACCAGTGTGTCTTGCCAGCAGTGATGGTATACGGATTTGAGACGTAGTCGCTTACTATGGGCCTCATGAAGGCTCAAGGTCACCCAAAGGGCGATGGACCGTGCTATGCTCGGAGTTCCCTGCGTGATCGAATCAGAAATGAGGAGATCCGTAGGAGAACCAGAGTGACTGACAAAGCCCGCAGAATCGCTAAAATCAAGTGGCAGTGGGCAGGGCACATAGCTCGTAGAGCTGACGGCCGCTGGGGCAGGAAAGTTCTTGAGTGGCGACCACGAGCCGGAAGACGTAGCGTGGGCAGGCCCACTAGGTGGACCGACGATCTGGTGAAGGTCGCGGAAGGCGCCTGGATGCAAGCGGCGCAGAACCGGTCTTTGTGGAAATCCTTGGGGGAGGCCTTGCTCCAGCAGTGGATGTCTTTCGGCTGAAACGAACGAACGAACGAATGATTGTTAAACTTACTGTTAAAGTAAGTCGGTGCAACTCATCATTATACTGAGGCCTGAAGCGTACGGAGTCTGCGCGCGCCCTATAAAGAGAGAGCCCTTTGAGGGCCTGTAAGGCTGCGGCTGTTGCGCTGTGGCACGCATGTTAACGATTCACCGACTCACCCCAATCACTCTATCAATCACAATTTTTATCAATAATAATAAATAAAAAATATTTTAAATACAGTTTGTTATAGTTATAGACGCTTCCCTTCGAGTGACGTCATGTCGCCAGCGCAGCGGCAAACTTAAAGCGAACAGATAGTAACTCATTGCCTCGTGGTTGTAAACCACAGACCCTACCGCATTTATTTCTTTTGTGCCTTCTGCGAATATCATAACAGACTGTCATACAACAAAAGAATTTCCCTGGAGTAAAATAATTACAACAAATACATTTGTCCACAACGTAATCTGCAAAATCATTGACATCGGCGAAACAAAGCCACAATTAAAGGACGGACAATTCTCCATAGGAAAAGGCATGTTTTGGGTGTCTCATTTTTTGTGGCGAATGAAAAAGGCAATTTATCATGGCCGTCTGTGGTGCGATGCGGACAATGTTCGCGCTGTTAATTATGTGCCCAAGCAACGCGATGGTAGAAGGGTTGGGGTGGTGGATGCGGCAATATTCCCTTATTTTTGTTGTAAAGGATTGTCGGAAAAAGACTGAGCCTTTACAGCGTTCGGTTTTCTTGTAATGAGGGTTTTTGCGAATGAAAGATCCGCTAGATGGCGGGACGTGGATGTGGGGTCTGACTGCTGCGTGATTGGTGGATTTTGACATATCTGTCAATGTCATGTCAAAAATAACCAATCATGCAGTATTTGGACCTCGCGTCTACGTATTGCCATCTGGCGGATTTTTCATTCGCGAAAACCCTCATTGACGAATTTTATATAAAGAAAATTCCTATTTATTAAAAGCTTTCGACGCTGTTAAAAATGCGGAAAATACGTGTTTTTTTTAAATAATATTAGTAACTAGCTTTTACCCGCGGCTTCACCCGCGTGAAATTTCTTTTGTCACAGATCGTGATAAGTTATAGCAGGCCTCCGTCACTCGCCTATGCCGGCCGAGATAATTACCTACAGCGCGCGACAACTTCAAGTTGCAAATCAGTCAGGACCGCCACGCGCCTGTGAGCACACGCGTATTTCTATACACGCTCGGTCGATCATCGTCACAATCAAGGTTTATTGTTCCAACAGCACTGTTATCCTTCTTTAATGTAAAATCGTAGTATTTAGGAATAATAATTAACTGTACTAATTTGAATAATTAAAAAAAACTACACTTTTTAAATAATTTTGAAATACTTATTACAAAAAACTGTAGCAAAAAAATTATTTTAGCTAATATAAACATTAACTTACTTCACCGTGTCTATTTTCCGACACTACACCTTTTAAAACTATTTGTCCAATTTCGAATTATTGCAACACTGAAGTTTATTAATAGGTACTTTAGAGATGGTACGATTATACAAACACCACTAGATTAAAGATTACCAATCGTAAATACAATAAATGCTTCTTAAAATTAAGTTATTATTTATTTTACTTTGCTTATACAACCCTGACGCTTGAGCTGCGAGGTAGATTAATTCTGAACACAAAAAATTTGCGCTCTTGTGAGCGTAGTAGTAAGGTGCGATTTCGAATGCACCATGTGCGTTGGATATTTTGCATTATTATTATTACCGTTAAAATGTCGGCATCTGATCCTACACAAAGGAGTGCAATTTCTGTTGCTACTATTATGTATTCTGTGGTTATAGCCTATACGTTATTCTGGGTTATAAAGTTTCATAAAAATCCGTTCAGCAGTTTTTGCGTGAAAGAGTAACAAACATCCAGACACCCACACTTTCGCATTTATAATATTAGTAGGATTTGTTATTGCACAAATTACTAATAGTCCCGTTAGCCGCTCGTAATAAGCTAAATGCTTGTATCACGAGCGAGCTCACCACAATCGAGTGGCGGCGGGGACCGAACCCGCGTTCCCCGGATCACGAGTCGGCCAGTCCGACCCCTTCACCGTTCGGCTATCGTGGCTTCATCATCACCCTGGAAGCAGGCAGTCAGGACCAGTCGTTGTGGAAGTCAATGGTTCTTTGTCCAACAGTGGACGTCATTTGATTACTGTCAAATACTGATTCATCTCTATTATTTTATGTACTTAAAGTATCAATTAATACAACTTTGTTTCCAAAGGCAGACCTAGATCAACATGTAGTGGTTCGTACCGGATTAATAAGACAGAGGTTGCGAGTTCGATTCCTGTAATACAAACATTTATATGTATTGGTCTGAGTGTTTTGTACAAATATGTAGATTGTAGGTATTTATTTACAAAAAAAGTATATTTATGTATACTGTTGTGTGGTACTCATAGTACAAAGTCTAGTTTGGATGTTTGGACTTGTACGGTGCATTGCATAATGTCCCAAAAATATTATTTATTTACTATAATTATTGTACCATGAGAGTATAACCACAGAATGATAATTACGTACTGGTGTATAATTAATATAACCACTGACGTTTATATTTCGTGATTCTAGAATTTTGGAACTGTGGATGCGGTATTACAAATGGCCTATGAAAGCAAATACAAGTAAAAAATATTAAAATGGTATTTGAAGAAAGTATAAGAGCTAGAAACTTTACAAAACAAGTCAAGTATTTTTTTTTAAATATCTTTGGACAATTTTCAAGAGCGCCATCTAGCCCCAAAGTAAGTAGGTTTTTGACCACAATCATAACTAATAATAATTGAGATGCTGTCTAGGATGCTATTACTGCCCTGTGTGTGTAAGTGCCTATTCACATGCAAGAAAATATCAAAAACAGTCAGTCCAATTACAAACTTATTCGTACATTATAAGAACGAGCGATAAATCCGTAGATTCGTAGCTCTACTCACACAGCGATTGCGGGGTAATACTCACCATAGGTCGTGGTAATTTTATACTTCAGAAAAGAGATAAAGAAAGGGAAGATTGCTGCTTTCTACTATAGCAGGGGTCGGCAACCTTTTGAGTCGGAAGAGCCAAAAATTACTATTTACAAAATTTCAAGTTTTTAAAGAGCCACAATTTTTTTTCTTGCCAACAATAAATAGCCTCTATACTTTCATAAAGTTTGTTGATAAAAAAAAGTAATCTATTTATTCATAAGAAAAATATATATTTAAGAAAAGCGAGTATAAGTAGCTGAGAGATAGAAGTAATGCCTAAACCTCGTTAATCGTTTCAGAACTTTTTTTTTTATAAAATAAATAATATTTGCGAATGGAACTAAAGAGCCGCAGCCTCACATCCAAAGAGCCGCATGTGGCTCGCGAGCCGCAGGTTGCCGACCCCTGTACTATAGCTACGAACAAACAGCGCACTCACCTCTTCTGCAATCCACCAGCACCAGCAGTTTCAGGGGGGTGGACCGCGTTCCCAATATCTTGTCTGCCCTCGAAGATGGAAGATGTTGAAGGACCAGCCTCGACTCAGCAAATCAAGGCAGAGGGGTTAACATTACATATAAAGCGCACTTAACAAAACACACTGCAATATAATTTCAGTTCTCAGCGTCTGAACAGTTCAGGTCTTGTTACAGCAGTGTGAACTTCTACGATAGAAGGTTCCAGAAAGAAGAGGCGGTGACTCCAAGGCGGCGTGACGGCGTCCGGAGTGAGCCACGTCAGTTCGTAACTAGTGTAGACAGCAGCGAATAATAGCGGAGTAAATTATTAGACAGAAGCGGGTAGGTAACTAAAAGAAAAAAATACGAATGCCCAGATTGACATCATGGACATTAAACATGTTCTAGGATTAAAAAAAAATGTTTGCGCCACTTCGTCCTTCCCACTATTTGAATTGGGAACGCTTAAAAACGCCGTAGTTCGAAATTTAAATTTAATTCCCACTATTTCAAACATGAGACACAAAATATAACAGAAGGTAAACTCATGTATGTACCTCGCTTTGCATACCTCTCTCGCTCGCACGCTCGGCCGACGCGCTAGGGTTGTCTTGTCATGTGTTGCGTTTATTTCGTTATGATAGAAAAATGTTACTCTTAATACTATGCAAGAAAGACAATAACAGATATCCACGTATGTATACTTATATAAATTTAGTACGTTATTATAGTAATAGTTTGCAAACAAATACACGAGAAGTAAGTAGTATTTAATTGAGTGGTTGACACTATTATCCAACTAATATTATAAATGCGAAAGTTTGGCTGTCTGGATGTTTGTTGCTCTTTCACGCAAAAACTACTGAACGGATTTTGATGTAACTTTACAGTATTATTGTTTATAACCCTGAATAACATATAGGCTATAATTTATGACGATCTGTGACAAACTAAATTTCACGCGGGTGAAGCCGCGGGCAAAAGCTAGTTATCCAATAATTCCTAAAACCTCTCTAAAACAATTCGATAATCCTAATAATTGAGTTGGCTTTCAATTTCAATTGAAATTCAAATAAATAACTTACCTCCCCAAATCAACTGGTAATTTAAAAAATGAAAATTCGGTATTTAATGATGAGTTTAAGCAACCAAATACCGAACAATTATAATACGACTTTTTCTGTTCACTCATTTTCGTCAATTTCGCAAAACAAAATAATATCACAGGCGGTTGACCGGCGCGTGACTCAAGCGAACCACAGCGAACGTGTGGCGAACGTCTGTCGCGCCACGTCGCGCTCGCATTCGTCCAAGACAGTCTTGCTAGAAGCGGTGTCTATGTGTGCGTGGCTCGAGCGCGTTTAGTATGGAGTTTGTCTTCTGTTATATTTTGTGCATGAGATCATTCGATTTGGGAACGGAAAAGAACGTCGTAGTTCGAAATTTGAATTACGCGACAACTCGCGTTCAATGACGTGTGATCTTACCATAGGTTTTTTTTATTTTGACATCTCAAACTGCGTGTATTTCGCTCCGCTTATAAATTGATAAAAAGTGATAAATATGCAGAAAATGTGGTGATTTTTGGCTGTGATCGGATTTCTAGATCCAGTAGGTTTTTGTAAAGTGTTTACTTGTGACTTTTTCGTCTGCACGTGGATCCATAGGACGACTCCTGGTGCTCCAAGTAGGTAAGAGTCCCTATAATTTGTATGTTTTGATTCGGTAGTGTTCGACACGAAGTGTATTAATCTTTTGCTCATTTTCTCGCAATTTTTCACTGCAATTTGTTAAAACTACATTTTACTCAAACCCGCTATTTTGTGTGGTTTTGCGGCATACTATTTAGCCCCCATAATGTTTATATTGAATATACCTCACAAATAATATGTAGTTCTAAAACCGATGCATATTTGTATTTGTCAATTTCGTTTAAATTGGAAAGAACTATGGTAAAGCCTGGTCCGTGAGTACGTAGAATTTTGTCCAATGATCCCAAGCTACCTAGCAACTACAATTACGCGCGAGCGATAAGGATGGGTATTGGGTAGCTTGGGGTCATTGGACAAAATTCTATTATTTTCAACCGACTTCAAAAAAAGGAGGAGGTTCTCAATTCGACCCGTATGTTTTTTTTTTTTTTTTTTTTTTTTTTTTTTTTCTATGTTTGTTACGCGATAACTCCGCCAATTATGAACCGATTTGAACAAATCTTTTTTCAGCGTATAGGTAATACCTCAAGGGTGGTCCCATTTAAATTTAATAATAAAAAAAACAACCCCCAAGGGTGGAAAATTGGGGATGAACTTTTTTATACGCAATATCTCCGCCGATTATAAACCAATTAGAACGATTACTTTTTTGTTGAATAGGTATTATCAAAAGGGTGGTTTCATGCGAATTTGAAGAAAATATTTCACCCCCAAGGGTGGAAAATTGGGGATGAACTTTTTTATAATATACATTAAGAATATGGTCTCAATGTACTGCCTACCTTCAGTGGTAACATCAAGGTAATAATTAGTTAACTAAAAAGCAAGAAATAAGTTAAATTTTATAAAAAAAAATAAAACCGACTCCAAAAAACCTACACTAAAAAGTAGAATAATAATTACTAATTACCTACTTATTTATTAGGACGAATTATTGATATTTATGTAGGTATACCATGATTGATACTTTTGGAGTCGGTGCAGGCAAACTTTACATGTTTCATAATCTTGGCACCGACTCCAGAAGTATCAATCATGGTATACCTACATAAATATCAATAATTCGTCCTAATAAATAAGTAGGTAATTAGTAATTATTATTCTACTTTTTAGTGTAGGTTTTTTGGAGTCGGTTTTAGCATATTTCTTTCGTTTGGGCCAGCGTACATAAAAATAAAGTGCGCCAATTGAAGGTACCTACAACTTGCAATTGAAGTAATTGGATCAGACATAGGATAGAAAAGGTTTGTTCTTGTTTATGTTCTGAAAGTTGATAAAAATGGGATAATCCAAAAAACGGCGAGCGCACACATTCGGAATGAATATAATTTAGGCATGAGCCATTGAGTACGGTCGTAACATTAAAACTGGTCAGGTATGTAACTGCCCTAAGGGATTTTTCAGTCATAGGCGGTAGCGGAACGCTGCGAAAAATATCTGAAAAGATAGATAAAAATTGTATTAATGAATATTGCATACCTTACTTACTTACCCATACTTACGCCTGTATTCACAAACGTTACTATGAGGTCTCACAGTGCGGGTGGACGCACAAGGTGACATAATCAAAGAGCTCTATTTAACGCTGTGCGTTCGATTTGCTGCTTCACTAAGCAAGCATCGTTTGTGAATACGGGCGTTAGAAATGGTTTCAAATATTAATTTAGGAGCAGTAAAAATATCAAATAAATCAAAAAAATTGATGGGCAATAAGAGTCATGTCCGGTAAGAGTAGTTGTCACGGAATTACGTGTACTGTAGACTTACACAGTACCTACAGAAGAATGTTATCGCAAGCGAGCTAAATAATTACTAGAAATGCATTCTGTGTCACACTGTTGTGACCTCAGATCATAGAAGGGAATAGATGTGAAACGGGGGCGTGGCGCGTGTCTCCGCGATATGCCCAGAAACGAACATCGCCCGCGACGCCAGGTTAGTCGCGATTCAGTCGTATTGAGGAAATGTTCTCCGATATTGTTGGATAATGCGTCGTAACGTGCAATAACATAAGTGAAACGAAGAACTACAGGAACAATGAAGTCATTTACCACATGTAAGTATTGCAAATCCATTGGTATTTTGCTTATAAATAAAAAAAACTAAACATTTTTACGAACGAATTCAGTGCCGTGACATTTACTGCGATATCGAAATTAGTGGTGATAAAAATTCAAACACGTTGTACATTGACGATTTAGTTAGCAACCACTTTATGTCATGCGTAACTACTGCGCAATGTATTTTATTTCTTCCGATATCCACTGACGCGTGAAAATACACAGTACGGCCGCATGTGCCGGTCGTAACATAGTGCAGGGCTCGTGTTCTAATACGGTTTCCTATTATCGATAAATAGAAGTAAATTATTATTTTCTATTTTCTAATTTTAAATAAAAAAATGATGTGTTACTTGCGATTATAAGATTTTACAAAAAAATAATAACAGTAGAAGTAATTAGTAACTGTCAACTATGTAATTACTATAAGAGCTAGTTGAAAGCCTAATATAGGCATTATTTTTGATAAACATATGCGGTACGCAGATCGCCATAATTAAAAAATAAATGCGTGATAGTAGTTAATAATAACGTGTAATAATAAAAAGGTTTTCATACATAAGCATTTTGTGAAACCAGTTTCGAGCCTTGCCCCTAGCGATTTAAAGTATCGATATCTTGTCGACTCCATTTTATCTTTGTTCTCTCACTAGCGTTTTCTATGTGTGCGTCACGTCACGCGGCCATTGATTGGCCATAAGGCACGCCTTCTGGCCAATCACAGCACTTTTAAGCCGGTTGCACATGTTGTCGTAGACTCTCAGTCGCTTTGTTTTTACACAGTTGAATGTGTGTGTGGGAGCTGTGGTGGGGGAAATGTGGGGACACTGGTTCTCGTTGTAGTTACGCGCGACTTCATATCTATTCTCTTTCTATGATCTGAGGTTGTGACTGTGAGGAAAAAAATATTCTGAGTCACACTGGCTGGAGTGACAGCGAGTCGGATGAGAGCGGTGTTTCTGTAGTGGACCCATAGTTAATTTCAGCCAAATGACGTCCACTGCTGGACAAAGCCCCCACCCCAAGGTTTTCCACAATGAACGGTCCTGCGCTGCCAGGCTGCCTTACCAGATCGTCGGTCCACCTAATATGAGGTCTGCCCACGCTACGTTTTCCAGCCCGTGGTCGCCACTCGAGAACTTTCCTGCTCCAACTGCCATCGTCTCTACGAGCTATGTGCCCAGCCCACTGCCACTTGGTTTTGGTAATTCTGCAAGCTATGTCGGTTACTTTGGTTCTCCTGCGGATCTCTTCATTTCTGATTCGATCACGTAGGGAAACTCCGAGCATAGCCCGCTCCATCGCCCTTTGGGTGACCTTGAGCTTTCTTATGAGGCCCATAGTAAGCGACCACGCTTCAGATCCATATACCATCACTGGCAACACACACTGCTCATAGACTTTTGAGACATAAATGTTTTTTTTTTGTTTTATTTGTCTCTTTTCCAATATTTGACAATTTGTAATGAGAAGATAGAAATAAAAGGAATTTTTTATTTTATTTTCACGTTGTCTTTGTAATCTGTTTGCGCTTGCCAATTGCGCCACTCGCCACAATACCCTGCGCCTTAGATATTATGGATGGGCTTTAATAAAAGTTAGTGTTACGATTATTGTACTCAGTACGCAACATTATTTAGTTTTCGCGATATTTATCTTCATATTTCATTTGGAATCGCCATTGTATTTCCTTACCTGAAAATTAAAGTCATAAACAGAATATAAAGTTGAATTATATTTGTTACCCTTTTTACCCGACTGCGCCAGAAGGAGGGTTATGTTTTTCGAGTATTTATGTATGTATGTAAGTATATTTTTTGGCACGGCTTACAGCTTAAACGGCTTGACCGATTTTAGTATGAGTAGTGTCGTTAGATTCGTCTTAATCGTGAGAATGACAAAAAAACAAAAAACAAAATGGCGGATTTTGGGCGCCATAATGTCTCAAAAAATTTTTTTACTGAAGTGGTACGTCCTATAAGCTCCTAATTCACACTGTAGTATCGTTTTCAAAATAAAAGCCAAAACATGGTTTACAGTTCAGATTCAATGCCATTACTAGAGCAACAGTTTTAACGGTACATCGCTCCGAACCATTGAATATTATCTAAAACGCCCCACGGTGCTGACAACTATTCGCAGCAAGATAATGAGGCCTTTGGTCAGTAGTTTCATGGACACCGCACCACAATTTAACGAAGATCCTCAATTCAGTCTACCCATCTACGCGAATGTACCCACTTAACCTATGAAGTCCTTAACTAATCATCGATGTAACGCACCCAAAACGTTTTGCGGCGGAATGCGGAAGGATTCCAAATTCTGGTGAACGGTGGTTATTATTTCCAAAGTCAAAGTGGAAATAGCCGGGATATCACGCTAGTTACAAGGGTCGGGGTGTAAATGTTAACCTCTGGTAATACCCGGGATAAATTTTCGCAGAATCCAAGGGTTTTTTGGCGAACGTTTTAAGGATGACGCTCTTGGGGAGTCGTTTTGTCTGAAAAATATTTTTTTGTGCATAATGTACTGGGCGTTTTTACTCGGAAACGCTCTTTTGTGCCATGTTTTCATTTTATGAAAACATTTTACTTCGTCGTGTTATAAAGTAGGATTATTAAGCTGATACAATTATTAACCTCCTTTTTTGTAGCTGGTTTTTTGAAAAAAGTAAATTAATTATCATAATTTAAAATTACTTTCTATTTTTATAATCACTACTATTTTGAACTTCTTATGCTTTATGTTATTTTCTTATGTTTATGGGTTTTGGTTTTTTATTTAAAATGCAAAAGGAAGTCTCCGAGTACCTAAACTATTTCATCACTTGAAACGTTGAAATTAAAATGGTTAGGTACTGCGAATTATTTACTTAACTAAAATTGAAGAAAAAACACTATTTACCTCTACATCTACTCGTACATAATATTATTTGATCTGCAAAGGATGATGACAGGATAATGTTAAATTATAATAAAATAATGATTGACATTTACGAAATCATTGTTCTCAATACCAAGTCGTTGCCAAAATAAAAGAAGAAGAATAAAACAATGTTTCCTTCGCGGTTTGACCTGCGAATATGCTAGAGCAACTTTAAATGCTGTCCCGTTACGAAAAGAGAAAGAAAGAAAGAATCAAATGTATTTATGAAGGCACTAAACTCATTACATTACACCCAAGCAAATAACATTTCACGCGACATAACAGCGAGTTATAGGAAGGCAGAATCGTTTTAACATCTTTTCTTTTTCCCCAAGTGGTTGACTTAGTAGCATGTCAGAAACCGAAATTACTACCATGTATTTGTCATAATGTCCCTAATCTACGGGATTTCCAGATTCCAAAGTTTTTATGAACTGTACTCCAGACCGAAGTCCGATATTCTGGAACACGCGATTGTAATTCCAAACTTTAGAGAATAGAGTTCACTTTTGTTGGCAAGGAGAAAATCTGAGCTGTCACGCCATCAAGACTGTTGGCGGGGATTTTTCTCTTTTTTAAATGATGATGTAAAGTTATGAATTTATGCCGAGTCCCTAGACGTCATAGCAATTTTCCTGTTCAAGTGTTTGCGTCGGGGAGGCATTTGGGCATAGAGAAATAATGATCAGAGGGTTCGCTTAAGTGATAAAAATTGTGATTATAAGGAACAGGTGAGGTTTAGCCATCGTCTGAGACGGAGCTGCGGACGAATGTCCAAGTTAAGTTTCGGCTAAACCAACGCGTGCAGCCTGCGTGCGCGATGCGGATCAAAATGTCGTGTATGAATTTGTAGCGATTGAGTTCACATCAACGCGTCCTGTCATTGAACGCGGCGATCTATGCACGTGCAGTGATCGCCATCGCCATCGACGCGAGCTGCACGCATTAGTTTGGGGACAGTAACTCGCAGCTCTGTTATTTCATTGGGCTCCGGTGGACACCATCGGGTCTTAGTGAGTAGGCCCTGTCCTTGGAATGTGCATCTTGTGATGATTTATACCTAGGTGCTATAACATAACAAAAACAATGTTTTTCAATCTTATAAGGCCTTAATGAATCCGACCGTCTTTTGGGCTATAACCCTAGGCGCAGACCACATACTTTGTCCGCCGATAGTTGGGTCAGTTAGTTAATCAATATGGACATGTATGAAAGTGCGCATATTACACCGATTTGGTATCGGCCGATTCTTCATACAATTTAGAATCGGCCCAACTATCGGCCAACTAAAAGTCGGCGGTCTGCGCCTAGGCTAAGCCGATCAATTAGTCTTAAAATATAATTTAGACTGGAGTTACTGAACCGTTTTACAATACGGTTCAGGGTTCCGCTGAGAGAACCGAAGTTTGTGGAAGCTGCGACCCGTAGAATGACCAACCGGTGGATTATGCAGGGGCACGCCCACTCTTTTATCGACGTACCTCATTTGGATTCCAGAAATATCGATACTTCGAATGAAAAACTTCCTGATTTGGCGGTTCAATTTAACATTATTAAAACACCCGTATTCACAAACGATGCTTGCTTTTGACACAGCAAATCGAACGCAGTTGGATTGGTTCGTGTGTCACCCTGTGCACACCACGCCACACACACTGTGAGACCTCATAGTAATGTTTGTGAGCATACTTAAGTGTTGTAAAGTGTTCTTTAGTGATCAAACGATCCATTGTAGAGACGACAACTCACCATAAAATATTTGTGTAATATAATTGCCCTTATTGCATCTATATAAATGAGCTATTGAATCAAATTAAAATGTCGACTATAAACTTATTCGAATAGAGTCCCTGGTTTATGTAAATTTTCTACAAACTAGATTTTAAACTAGAATTTAGATTTGAGAATAAGTTGATATCTTTTTATAGTACCTTCGGTAGGATACCTAAAAGTAGTATGTGTGCCTCTACATTATATTTACGTCCGTATTCACAAACGGCGTTAGTTACAATACTAAATAGTCAAATATCTGTCTATGTCTATAAAAGCGAAAGGTCACTGATTGACTGACGCACAGTCATTCATCATCCATCACAGTCTCAAATTTTGCATGGGGAACCCGCATAGAACGTAGGTAGGTGCTCAGTAAGACGGGATTTTGCAAAATTCAATCCCTAAGGGCATATTACGGGATCCACGCGCACGAAGTCGCGGGCGGCCGCTAGTTCATAATATAAATAGGTGTTAAATATGCCTAAGTGTTCAAACCGTGGCTGATTTGAGCGAGTGGTTCGTCTTTTGTCTCAATCACAATACGCAATTAGGCAGTAAGGGTAATGCGTGCTGTAACGAGCTGCTAACATTTTTGCTGCCTATTCATTCGTCTGGAAAGATACCAGACGACTGTTTCCATTGCGATGGCTCCTACGTATAAGGGCGAAACTGCCGCTTACGCCTTTTTCCAATTATTTAAGCAATGATTTCATTTTGCTCTAATCTATAACGTCAGTAAGAAAAAAAAATGTTTTTCCACTAGATACAAAATAAAATTTTAGGCAAATAGGCGTATGTGCAAAACTACGCCACGTATAAAGCCCTATCATACGATTCGTCAATCTATACGAGTAGTTGCTTACATAAATATATATTTTTTATAATCCAAATCTTAAATAAAGCCATGAAAATATTTAGCAAATTGTTTTATTTATAAATTATGACACATTATATAGTTATTTAATTTTTAGCGTTAAGAGTCGCATCTCAAACTAATTTGAAAATTATAAATAACTTGAAAAAATCTAACTGCCTAAGGCATCGTGGGTTCAATTCCCGCCTTAGGCAGTTCGATTTTTTCAAGTTATTTATAATTTTTAAAAATATGACACATTATGTTAAAAGACCTAACTAAATCTCGAGCACAGTATAAGGGCGTATTTACGTTAAAACGTAATAACGATACATTAAACAACTTTTTCTAACTGATTTATTATTGATATAGCACATGATAATAATTAAAATAATTACATGCATAAATAAAGAGAGTAATCGCTTAAAATATTATATTTACGTTGTCATTTAAGTCTCTTTACGTTGAACAATATACATGAAATTATAGAAATGTGACGACGTAAAAGGGCAATGCGTAAAATCTCAAAATATATAAGAAAAATATAAAAATTGATAACAGCAGTAGCAAAAGCATTACATGTTAAGGCTAAATGTGAAATTTCATTAAATTCGTTTTAGTAGGTCAGAAGATATGACCCAAAAATATGGTTCTGGCCACGAAAATGGCTCTCCTGTAAAATTTACTTTTTTCACTTACGCCAGTATACGTAGGAGCCATCGAATTGATCATTTCCACAGATTTTTTATTAGAGTAGGCGTACACCGTTGATTTTTAGTTGGCCGATAGTTGTGCCCGATTTCAAATTGTACTAAGAATCGGCCAAATCGAATCGGCGTAGTTTGCGCACTCCCATACATGCCCATACTGATCAACAGCCCGACTAAACTATCGGCCGATGAAAAATCAACGGTGTGCGCCTACTCTTAGGCAGACAAGTTCTAACGTTGCTCGAAAAAAGACGGACTGATCGGGAGCGAGAGAATGCGTATTTCAGCAAGTTACTTAGCTTAAGGCTGAATTGTTTTATGGAGTTTGACAGATTTTTAACGTTTGTCATACAAAAAAAATAAAACCGACTCCAAAAAACCTACACTAAAAAGTAGAATAATAATTACTAATTACCTACTTATTTATTAGGACGAATTATTGATATTTATGTAGGTATACCATGATTGATACTTCTGGAGTCGGTGCCAAGATTATGAAACATGTAAAGTTTGCCTGCACCGACTCCAAAAGTATCAATCATGGTATACCTACATAAATATCAATAATTCGTCCTAATAAATAAGTAGGTAATTAGTAATTATTATTCTACTTTTTAGTGTAGGTTTTTTGGAGTCGGTTTTATTTTTTTTTATAAAATTTAACTTATTTCTTGCTTTTTAGTTAACTAATTATTACCTTGATGTTACCACTGAAGGTAGGCAGTACATTGAGACCATATTCTTAATGTATATTATAAAAAAGTTCATCCCCAATTTTCCACCCTTGGGGGTGAAATATTTTCTTCAAATTCGCATGAAACCACCCTTTTGATAATACCTATTCAACAAAAAAGTAATCGTTCTAATTGGTTTATAATCGGCGGAGATATTGCGTATAAAAAAGTTCATCCCCAATTTTCCACCCTTGGGGGTTGTTTTTTTTATTATTAAATTTAAATGGGACCACCCTTGAGGTATTACCTATACGCTGAAAAAAGATTTGTTCAAATCGGTTCATAATTGGCGGAGTTATCGCGTAACAAACATAGAAAAAAAAAAAAAAAAAAAAAAAAAAAAAACATACGGGTCGAATTGAGAACCTCCTCCTTTTTTTGAAGTCGGTTGAAAAGTACAGGTTATTGTTATTGTTACGGTTAAAATAAGGTGGTGCGGTGAACTCAGACTCTTGTGCTTGCCCTGAAGAAAACATATTATTTTCCTAATTTAGTGTATTTGATTTTTATAGGCTGAGATGCCTCCAGTGTCAAAATGAGTTACCTAATTCCAGTGCGTCAAACGGGTGCGATAAAAAATTTCAAGCAATCGGTAGACCTTCATCGTTAGTCTTTACTCCTTGCTTTTTCTATTATAAAAGTGTTAAGAAGTATACACAATGTTTTTACATCTTTTTACAGAGAGTGTAAATTGCAAAGCCCTTTTAGCCTCCCACACATAGGTAGATAATGTGCATCTTTGCTAATATCTTGATTCTGACTGTCATATTAAAAGAAGATACCAGAAGATGGATGTGAAAATCCTTGTGGTTGGTCTTTGAGCAGTCTGTAGCAGTGGTGGACGTCATTTGGCTGAAACGAACGAAACGCTGTTCACTTAGGCTGGGTTGCACCATCTTACTTTATCTTAGTTTACTTTTACAAACGTCAAAAATCTGTCAAACTCCATAGAAAAAGCACCGGATATCGTTATCATCATCATCATCATTTCAGCCATAGGACGTCCACTGCTGAACATAGGCCTCCCCCAATGCTTTCCATGTTGATCGATATAGTTATAGTTACGGTCAAAGTTAGGTGGTGCAACTCAGTCTTAATTTCGGGTCTGTCTGTCACCGTCGCTCATGCTGGCATCTTACTTTGTGTGAGAGGAATGGCAACGTAAAAATATCTGTTAACGTATTTCGGAGTGACAGCGCAGTAGATACCCGATTTTTCCCGTGCGTCAATGGACCTAAACTCTCCTGAGGGCTGTTGAAATGGCAGCGACTGTCACTAATTGGGCCTATTCATTACCAGCCCTGCAGCAGACGTGGCTGTGGCTTTGATAGAGGCGGGAAATGATGACGAATCACCGAATACGAATGACTTTTCACATCGTGCACTCGTTTTAGAAGTAGTCTGGGTAACTAACTCAATGACTAGATAGAATTGAGAAATATTTTAGAGCGCTTTCACATTTAGGCGATTTAGCAGCGCGACAAACGCACGACAGACGCGCTGCCGAAAATTTCATACTGTGTGACAGAGGATGCATGCCTTCACATTATAAAAACGTCGCTGCCGCGCTGCAGTCGCGCTACTTACGCCCTAATGTAAAAGCGCTCTTATATGTCTAGATAAATGATGAGCGGGAGCCTATTGGCGCAATGGTCTACTATATTTCTTTTTATTCTAAGCTAGCTTTTGCCCGCGGCTTCACCCTCGTGATATTTAGTTTGTCACAGATCGTCATAAATTATAGCCTATAAAATATGTTATTCTGGGTTATAAATAATAATCCTGTAAAGTTTCATCAAAATCAAAAACATACAAACTTTCGCATTTATAATATTAGTTAAGATGCTATCCCGTTGACATAACACAAATATTCATTAATATTTCAATCATTATTGTAAGTTTCCAGAAAATTATTGGGGTTTTCTAACAATTAATTAGAACTCTACCATTCTGATAAACCCACGTTATTTTGAAGGCGGAATTATTATTTATATTGATAACTCTACGATACAATGCGAGGAAAATGTGCACCAAAAATATATTTAAAATGGGCTAGCCCATTTGTGGCTTTTTATGTATTTAATGAGTACCTAGTGCATTGGAAATTGCATAATAATATGACGGTTGTACAGGGTGGGCTGAAAAGTGGTATTTTGCCAAATAAGTTAGTTGTTAAAAGTTAGATATTTGTTAGCCATTTTAATAGTAGTATGTGAGGAAAATTATTTTATAACTAGCGGCCGCCCGCGACTTCGTACGCGTGGATCCCGTTCATCTATCTTACGCGGTTTAGATTTTTTCATACAAATGTTTTTTCCCGCTAACTCCCGTTCCCGTGGGAATTTTGCAATATCCTGTTGTAACTAAGCTTTAAGTTTACTAAGGTACCTGCATGCCAAATTTCAAGCGTCTAACTTAAGCGGTTTAGATTCTAACACCTATGTAAACAACATTTTAAGCAAAAAAATTTAATTCAATTTTCAAAACGGTAGGTAATTAATGGCCGCTCTATTGTACTCGTATTTTCCCTGTAAATTCCACAAAAAAATGTTTCTGAGCAGTTGCTTTCATTTAGGCTTTAAGACGAGACAAGACGTAATTTACTGCCCCAATTTTGAACTTAGGACGTTTTATCGCCAACAAACAAAAAGCAACTGTCACCGGCGGGTACCAACGTGAGAATATTGAAATAGTTCAGCTAGAGTTGTACCGTTGTTTAGGCCTACCGGCAGACCGCACCTTAATACCGGTTGACAAGGGCCGGCAAACAGCTTAGCTACGTCACCACCGTCAAACTATACTAGTTAGGAGAAGGGGTGGGAGCAATCTGTTATCGATGAAATAATTAAATTTATCTTATTATTGAACAAAAGAAGTCTGTTTTTTGTGTCACAATAAACTAAATTCATAATTCGTCGCTTGCCTCTCTGACGTATCTGAAATTTTTTTCGAAACTGAGTTATCTACACCATCATAATCAGTTTTGCAAGACGAATCGATCTGTCTAATCGCCTGAAATTTTTGAAAAATGTTAGTTACGTCAGTTAGAGAGGCAAGCGACGAATTATGGAAGTAATATCGTTGTCTACTTATATAATAAAAAAAAAATGTATGTCAATTTCTTCCGGCTAATTTTTTTAGACTTTTTACTTTACACTTTCATTGAGTAGTTGGCTTTATACTTCACACTTTCATTGACTGTCAGATGCTGTTTCTGGGAAAAAAAAAAAAACTAATGGAAAAATATTAACATTTTGATCAAAATCCATGGCAGACCCATTACCAAGCTAGTCAATCTCTAGTCTAATCTAACAAAATGTAAATCTAGATTCTAGACACAGTTAATTAATTTTAAATGAATGCAATTTTAAGTGAAAATGAGTAAAAATGTATTTAATAAAACTTTTTATCGATAAAGCGAAATTGTCTCTACATTCCACATCCCTATTAGGAACAATGGATTAAAAGGCTTTGTTGGTGTTATTGCTGACACTGCATCTGAAAAGCTGGTTTTTGGGGGTTTTAAAATAAATGCAGATTTGTATTATATTTTCAATCAAGTATTTATTAATAGAGTAAAGTCCACTGCTGGACTAAGGCCTCCCCAAGGATTTCCATAACGACCGGTCGTGCGCTGCCCGAATTCAGGTTCTTCCCGCGACCTTGACCAGATCGTCAGTCCACCTAGTGGGGGGCCTGCCCACACTACGTCTTCCGGCCCGCGGTTGTCACTCGAGAACTTTTCTGCCCCTACAAAGTAAAAAGTGTTATTAGAAACCTTACCAAATTAAAAAAAAAAAAAATTAAAAACTTCCTTGCTAAAAAGATGAAATTAAAACATAATAGGGTAAACCAGAGAGTGATTGCCCACTGGTAGTGATTGCCCGCTTTAAGAATAATATTGTCAGGTGCTGACTTTGAATCACTCTAGTTAGATTTGAATTTACTAGGTAGATGACTCCGAGATCAATGTACAGTAGATTTTAAATTTACAATAGGAAACACAAAAAAAAAACAGTTATGGCGGATTTTGTCAAGACGGGTGAAAATGTTACTCAAACAGGTAAAGACCTTAACAATTTTACTAAGGAATTACTTGCTTAGAGGTTAAAATTTTTTTGCAAGTTATTTAATATTCAACTAATGGTGTATAGTCATGATGAAATTATAAGTGTTTTCTCCATTATCAATGAAAATAACTGATAAAATTTGATTTCTAACGGTAATTTTAACGGTGGGTAATCACTGCACGTAAATCTGTATATTTTTAGTTATTGCCCACCATCATTTCAGTTATTGCCATATGTTAATGTATAGTTATTGCCCAGGGCAATTATTATTAGAGTGTTGACACCATGCAGTAGCAGTGTTTAAGTTGCTCATTGCTAGACTTGTTTTGCAATTTACAGGCATAAATATTGAAATGGCTTTTATTGTTTCATTTTCAGTATGCCAAAGACTCCAAAAGTTCAATATAGCATAGAAAATTTGCAAAAAGCGATCGAAGCTGTACAAGATGTATCCAACAATTTATCTACAAGATAAATTGCTGAAAAATATGGTTTGGCTTGAAAACATTGATAAAAATTCAAACGCAAATACAAAAAATGAAAATCCTACGTTAAATCTACTAGTGAAAATGTTAATTTTAAGGAAATAGATACAACTTTAGGGAAGAATAACCAACAGCTAATTGAACATTCTGAGCAACCACTTGAACTGATATCAAAGAAGATAAAAAAATAAACACATATAAAATTCAAATTTTTGCGTCATCTATGTTTTGAAGTACCTAGATGATTTAGTCTCTGCCGATTCTGACTCATCAACATCAGCTCAAGAAATATTTGATAATATGTTAATAAGGTCAAACGCAATTTATTTTGAAATTTTGTAGACTGTACTACTAGAATTTAAGTTTAATGTTTTGTTTTGTTTATTTAAAGCCTATTTTGTCATTTTCAAATTGATTATTTTGTTCTAAGATACTGGGCAATTACTGTGCTTTGATGTGGGCAATTAGTGTAAGTAATGGGCAATGACTGTACTTTTTTGAGGATTTTAAATTTATTTCAATATTTTCTAAGTTACGTAAGTTTTAACTAAAAACTGTTAATATTCTGTTTAACAGTTTATTGAGTTATAAGAAAAAAGTCATAAATGGTCGATAATTAAAATACTTTCTTAAATTTTTCATTTCAATGTGTTTGAAATCTTTAAGTGGGCAATAGCTATACGGTTTACCCTATAAATGTAATAAAGATTTTCAATAGAGTTAAATTTGATTCTTTAACTTAAATAACACATAATAATATTCTAGTTCAGTCAATATTCTGTCCTTTTGTATGGACTAGGGATTGCAAATATTCGATAGATTTCTATTTCGAATATTCGAATATTTTTTCAGTGATATTCGAATATTATTCGAATATTCGAATACTTTAAAAAAAAATGTACTTAAATTATCAATGGTTTATTGCTTTAGGAACTATATTTTAACTATTTAACAATATAGTTTTTAAAACAGTTATAAAATTCTCATCATCATCATAATTTCAGCCATAGAACGTCCACTGCTGAACATAGGCCTCTCCCAATGACTTCCACAATGACTGCTTGGCAGCGGCCTGTATCCAGCGCCTTCCCGCTACCTATATGAGGTATTCGGTCCACCTTTGTGGGTGGACGTCTCACGTTGCGCTTTTTGGTACGTGGCCTCCACTCCAGAACCTTGCTGCCCCATCGGCCATCATTTCAGCGTACTATGTGATCTGCCCATTGCCATTTCAGCTTGCTAATCCGTCGGGCTATGTCAGCGACTTTAGTTCGTTTACGGATCTCCTCATTTCTGATTCTGTCTCGTAAAGAAACCCTGAGCATAGCCCTCCCCATAGCACGCTGTGCAATTTTGAATTTATTTATAAGACCTATTGTAAGAGGCCACGTTTCCGAGCCGTGTACCATCACTGGTAGAGGTAACACACACTGATTGAAGAATTTCGTCTTTAGGCACTGAGGTATTTTGGACGAAAAGATGTTGTATAGTTTCCCGAACGCTGCCCAGCCGAGTTGGATTCGACGATGTACCCTTTTCTCGAAATTTAATCTACCTAGCCGAATCGTTTGTCAGAGGAAGACATACTTGTCAACATTCTCGAGAATCGAGCTCTAACCGAAACATGCACGTTGGACCTAAGCTTCGTTTTGTCCACGTACATCCGAAGGCCTGCCTGTTGAGAGACTCGATTAAGGTCTTCGAGCATTGTGCCAAGGTCTTCAAGCGATTCTGCCACGATCACAATATCGTCAGCAAACCGAAGCTGAGTGATGTATTCGCTATTGAAAGGTAATTATGCCTAATCCTTTCCATTCAAGGAGCTTGAAAGCGTCTGCCAATGCAGCGGTCAACGGTTTCGGAGATATAACATCTCTCTGCCTCACGCCTCGCTGCAGAGGAATCGCTCTCGTGCTCTGCTCCTGTACTCGGCTCGACATGGTAGCGTTTTTGTACAGGCATTTCAGCATCTCGATATACCGATAGTCAATACGGCACCGCTGAAGAGACTGCAGCACTGCATAAGTATCGATCGAATCAAAGGCCTTCTCATAGTCCAAGAAAAGCATCACCACGCTTCTATCCCATACCTCTGGCGTTGTTCTTTAGAGTAAGACGGGACGAGTTTCGGTGTTCCACCCGCGTTCAGAAGCTCCCAGGTTATTCCGTCATCACCCGGTGCCTTGTTGTTCTTTAGCTGTTTGAGAGCCTCCCTAATCTCGTATAGGCTGATATACGGGATGTCTTTGGTATAGTGTCGCGTTAACCTAGCACTTGCATCTGTTTCTGAGTTATTAACAGGTTTGGAGGTATGTAGCTGTCCATAAATCTTTTCGATCTCACCCAGAACCTCGGCTTTTGTTGACATTACCGTCCGCCGTCTTCAGCATCGTTAGCTGACTTTGCTCAATAAAGTTGTCTCTTTCAGGTAATTTGGAACCTTGGTTTCGCAAGACAACTTATTGTTCACCAATGAAGTCGGAAGCATCAATGACTAGTTCTTTTAGTTGGTGATATGTATTTGATGCCTCCAACCACATTTTCAAACACTAAGTTGTCTTCGTTCTATCTTTTCTGTTAATTTTTGTAATATTCGAATACGTGTTAATTTACTATTCGAATATTAAATTTGGAATCTAAATTCGAATATTCGAATATTCGATTGCAACCTCTAGTATGGACACAGCTGTCAGCCATCTGCCTTCCGAAATGGATAAAAAATCCAATATCCACGGATTGGTTAAGCTGGTGATACTGCATTTTGTCATTATGGATAACCAAAACGACGGCACGGATTATGTGCCATGTGCTATGTGTCACAACCAACGAATTTGATTTATGAGAGCGTCAGGTGAGACAATCCCGGTGATTGAGCGAGTCGTGATTTCCTTGTATAGGCTTAGGCCTGGTATCCACCAAAGCGGAGCGGAGCGGAGCGGAGAAAAGCGGAGAAGAGCGGAGAAGAGCGGAGAAGAGCGGAGTAGAGCGGAGAAGAGCGGAGAAGAGCGGAGAAGTGTCGAGCGGACTTTTTGTCGAATTTTTCTATAAAATTTGACAGCGGCGGCGGCTCGTCGCGTAACGGAGCTGTGAGGAGCGGAGAGAGTAGTGGAAATAAAGAAATCTGAGGTGGAATAATTGTGTAAAGCAATCGTTATCATTTGACAGTTCATAACGTACAACGTGGTCGCTTACTATGGGCCTCATAAGAAGGCTCAAGGTCACCCAAAGGGCGATGGAGCGGGCTATGCTCGGAGTTTCCCTGCGTGATCGAATCAGAAATGAGGAGATCCGCAGGAGAACCAAAGTAACCGACATAGCTCGCAGAATTGCTAAAATCAAGTGGCAGTGGGCGGGGCACATAGCTCGTAGAGACGATGGCCGTTGGGGCAGGAAAGTTCTCGAGTGGCGACCACGGGCTGGAAGACGTAGCGTGGGCAGGCCTCCTACTAGGTGGACCGACGATCTGGTAAAGGTCGCGGGAAGAGCCTGGATGCGGGCAGCGCAGGACCGTTCATTGTGGAAAACCTTGGGGGAGGCCTTTGTCTAGCAGTGGACGTCATTTGGCTGAAACGAACGTACAATAAAGTCAGTTAAACAAAGCGTTTGACAGAATAATCGTACGTTATGAACTGTCAAATGATTACAATTGCTTTACACAATTCCACCTCTGATTGGTCATTCAAATACTTTTGCGCTCCGCTCCACCTTGGTGGAATCCCGGCCTTAATCTTATTGCTGATAATGACATAATTATAATATTATGTATCACATG
The DNA here is from genome assembly GCF_963855985.1 of Ostrinia nubilalis. Classification (NCBI taxonomy): domain Eukaryota; kingdom Metazoa; phylum Arthropoda; class Insecta; order Lepidoptera; family Crambidae; genus Ostrinia; species Ostrinia nubilalis. Next base: position 12,489,874 of record NC_087104.1, on the reverse strand, counting down.
TAAAAATAATAGTGTAGGTAATTAAATTGTGCAAAAAAATAAAAAACAGGAAAAAATATTTGTTATTCGGTTGCTCGCTCAATAGCGCCAATAATTAATGGTTCTTAAATAACCAAAATTTGATTAAATATTTCGCACTTTAGTTACCTAATTATATTTCTTATCTACCAGGAAAATTATTTAATTGTTAATGTTTTCGGACTAAGGACTCAATTTCAGGAATAACGGTTGAAGTTAGAGATAAGTAGGTACTACTGGCAGACTTGAAGTGTACTAAGTAACGGTAAGAGAACGTTAGATAAATGCCCGTTTTCACCATCAATCCCTAATTTTTAAGTGACCCCTGTGGTAACAGATAACAGGAATTTTGTTTACATAGGGGTCACTTAAAAATTAGGGATTGATGGTGAAAACGGGCAAAAAAATAATATTTTATATTGACTTATAGGTAAGGCCGGGTTGCACCATCTTATTTTAACTTTGACAAACGTTAAAAATCTGTCAAACTACATATAAAAAACCCCGGTTATCGTTAAAGTTACGGTCAAAGTTAGGTGGTGCAACTCAGCCTAAGTGTTTCATACACTAAACTTAAAATGTACGGCCAGTGGATTCTTAGGGCTCACCCACCCACGGCAATCAAGTTTTGCTAAATTCCAGTAATGCAAAGTTGGACTATCATGTGCCAACACAAATGTCAAATCTCATACGTTATCATATCATCATCATCATCATCATCATCATTTCAGCCATAGGACGTCCACTGCTATACGTTATCATAATAATATAGAAATTCGAACGGATCGGTTTCTTGCGGACGTGATGTTCGTGAGACCACTAAACGGAATCCTGAAAAGAAAAACAGTTCCTGCAAAAAACGGGATGTCTCCGTCCCATTTACCCTTTGTAGGTACTGTTAATGAGGGTTTTCGCGATTGAAAAATCCGCCAGATGGCAATACGTAGACGCGAGGTCCAAATGCTGCATGATTGGTGGATATTGACATATCTGTCAATGTCAGGTCAAAAATAACCAATCATGCAGCATTTGGACCTCGCGTCTACGTATTGCATTCTGGCGGATTTTTCAATCGCGAAAACCCTCATTGTGAAAAATCTAATTGCGCTGCTGCTGTCATTGTGACATTGATGTAGTAATGTCAATGTCAGAATAGCGGGATGCGCGCGGACGCTAAACTTAAAACGCGCTTTTGTGCTAGTGATGAATTGCATTTAAAGGCACTGGGTCTCTATCAGAAGGAACTCTAGGGGTGGAATCTCCATAGGCGTGGGTTAACGGGCAAGGAGATAATATCTTGGATGGTCGACAATCACTTTTCCTACAATTTAACGTTCCACCAAACTCAACACGCTTTCAAAGATAACCTCGCAGCCGCCTGCTCACACTTGACATGACACAACTCATTGACAGTTATCTTTTTCTGCGCATCAGTCGGGTGTTACGTTTAGGAATCACAAACCTTCTGCTCTACAGATTTCTACAGATAATATTAAGATTGGTACTATTAATCATCAATAATAATTTGCAGCATCTGTGTCCGGCGCCGACACATTTAAAATGAGGCAATGTAATGTGAAAATAGATCTACCGTCCTTCTAATAGTACGGTACCCTAAAATTAGGGATGTTATGGATATGTAGTTTCGGTTATGCATACGGTTACGGATATTAGAATAATATTATACCGGTTTCGGTTACGGTCACGGATATGAAATCATTTCAGATTATCCGAAAGTTTCGGATAATTTCGGTTACGGAATTATTAGAATTTCAAAAATGTAGGTATAATACAAATAGCAAGATGCTGCGTGAGCGTGACCCACATAGCTACTTTATGTACCAACTAAGACGACACCTATGTATGATAAAGAGGTAAAACAGGCTGGCATATTAGATGGTGCCAGCGAATGCCAGACAAGTTGGTAACAAATATTAAGATTTAAGGTACAATTCCAAGACGGGCCGCAGACCGCAAACTGCAACCGCAAACTGCAAAAATCGACTCCAAAAAACACACTAAAAAATAAAAAAATAATTACTAATCTTATTTATTAGGACGAATTAATATTTATGTATAGTACCTATACCATGATTGATACTTCTGGAGTCGGTGCCAAGATTATGAAACGTGTAAAGTTTGCCTGCACCGACTCCAAAAGTATCAATCATGGTATACTATACATAAATATTAATTCGTCCTAATAAATAAGATTAGTAATTATTTTTTTACTTTTTAGTGTGTTTTTTGGTGTCGGTTTTTTTTTTATTTTTTATAAAGATTTACCTATTTCTTGCTTTTTAGTTAACTTATTATTAGGTACCTTGATGTTACCACTGAAGGTAGGCAGTACATTGAGACTATATTTTTCATGTCAAGTGTAAAATAAGAATCCCTACAAAATACAAGTTATCATATCGGCAACTTAAAAAGACCTTAAACCGTCAGCCCACTTTAAAAACATGAAAGACTACAACTGTTGGTCTATTTGTACCTATAATATTTAAAGAATTATCCTCCAACTCCTAAGCATTAAGGAGTTTTACCTTCTATCATCAGATCTTCAATATGAGATGATGATTTCCAGGAGCAAATACTTGAATAACTTAAGAAAACGTTTGAAAAACGATATACGTGCCTATAAAATTTGAGGGTTGCCCTCGATTTCCCTAGGATCCCATCATCAGATCCTAACTTGGTGACAATGGGACCACCTCAGAAGTGTACCCTATCGAACAAAAAAAGAATTTTGAAAATCGGTCCACAATTGACGGAGTAATCGGTGAACATACATAGAAAAAAAAAAAACATACATACAGTCGAACATATAACCTCCTCCTTTTTTGAGTCGGTTAAAAACTATGAAATCGGCAGCGCGGCATTGCAGCTGCGGCGTGTATACTGCAGATTTCATAGTTTTGCAGTTTGGAATGGTACCCTTAGACTCCGCCTTTATCCGAAACTATCCGTAACTTTTGAATCAGTTTCGGTTACGGTTATGGATATTTTTTTATTTCGGATATCCGATAGTTTCGGTTACGGTTACGGATATCCATAATATCCCTGCTTGGTAAGATGGCCCTCTCCGTCCCGCTCATACCTTTTAAAATGGCTTCTCCACCTCACTTAAGCCAGAAACTTGAATTTTGGGCACATTAGAATAATATTTTTAACCAAAGTAGATAAAGTTAAAAACGGGATTATTTCCAATAAACAAAAATTGTCGACAATTACACCAAGATTTTACAAAGTGTTATACCATTTTGGAATCCTTACTAAATGCGCCAAATTATGACGTCACTTGCCACACTCGCGTAGTACAATTTTTTTTCAGTACAGTCAGTTTAAACTAGGCAACATTTTTATTTTGATATTTTTTTTGGGAATAATGTATTTTTTTCATCCAAGTTGGAGCAGCTGGTTTTGTAATTTTGATAACAATTTAGAGAAGCATTATTCAGCGTTAGGGGGCGTCCATAAATTACGTGAGACTTTTAGGGGGGGGAGGGGGTCAACGAAAACCTCACTAAATCTCACGTGGGGGAGAGGGGGGGTCTCGGAAAATATCACGTAATTTTTCCCGCAAGAAATAGAGTAAAATTGTCAGAAAACTGGGTTATTGAAGTAAAAAAAAATGATTTTTTTATGATGATAATGACAATTTATTCCAAACCGTCTAATGAAATTAAACTAAAAATGCCTCCATCTGCATTTGTGAACACTAAAGATGCAGAATAAATGTCGAAATTAAGAAAATTCGAAATTAAAAAAAACGTCATCGGCATCCTACTGCGTAAAATATTGGCCAAGTGCGTGTCGTGCCACGCGCAGAGTAGGGTTCCGTAGTTGTCTGTCGTTACCACAATATATTTCAGAAGCAAGCAATTACTTCATCTAAAGTCACTTTTCATACTTTCTTCTAAGGAATTTTTACTGGTTAAGAAATTGTATAATACATGAGTCAAATGACTATTACTCTTAAACTAAGGTAATTTCTCTCAACCGTTGTAGTTTTCCTTGAAAAAATTCATCCCCACTTTACATGCAGGGGAGCTACCCCAGAAAAAAATTTTTTTTTCAAAATTTTATTTTCCGTTTTGTCGGCATGATTAATATAGGTACATACCTTCACAAAATTACAGCTCCCCAGTGCCAATAGTTTCCAAGCGAAACCTCGGACAGACAGACAGACATTTTGAAACTATAAGGGTTTAAATGACAAGTGGTTAAATAACAGAAAAAAATGTTTTTATAACAATGTTTAACTTGACTTTTAGTACATTTTTTTACTATTAGTTTACATTTTATTAACATTTAACCATTAGTAGCAAAATTTAACAATTAGTTATTTTAACTATTAATCAAAAAACTGGTCTTAGGTTGAAGCAATTGCTTGTCTTACTAAACGACGGGAAGCTACGGAACCCTGCACAGCGCGTGGCACGACACTGGGTTACTGATTTTTTCATATAAATCTAATAGACTCGAAGCAAAGACATTGCAAAATAGGCATTTTTATTGGCTTAAATATCACGTGAGATTAGGGGGGTGGGGGAGGGGGTCAGGCAAAATCTCACCAAATCTCACCAAGGGGGGCGGGGGGGTTAAAAAATGGCCAAAATTGTCTCACGTAATTTATGGACGCCCCCTTACATAACAAAAAAAAAAAAAAATTGGAAAAAGTGAAGATTTGTGGCAACACGAGTAAAAAGACCGTCACCGGGAGTAGATTTTTTGATTTTTTTTAAATGCCTATTATTTTGACAAAATGCCACATAGATTTTTTTTTTTTATTTTTCTGATAACCAGCATAACTTGCCTCAACACCCAGTTCCGGCTTGACGTTACATTACGGGACACCCTGTATATCGCTGAATTCTGTGTTTTGACCTTCGATTTTAATAAGCATTTCCGTTCATTTCTGATATGGAATGCAATTTGGCAGTGTTTACCTGTTATGATAAATAATATAGGTAATTTCTGTAATATAGGCATAGATATTATTTTAAAGACATACATAATAGTTAGCCTAGGCGCAGACCATCGATTTTTCGTCGGCCGATAGTTTAGTCGGGCAGTTGATCAGTATGGGCATGTATGAAAGTGCGCACAGTACACCGATTTCATTTGGCCGATTCTTCATACAATTTAAAATAAGACCCAACTGTATGTCGGCTTATTAAAAATCGGTGGTCTGCGCCTAGTCTTAGAGTCATACAGGGTGTCCCAGAATGGGTGAATCAAACTACTAGGGGAGATAGCTCTACCTACTATCCCTAAAAAATATGAAAAAAGAAATAAAGCGCATAAGGACACAAAATTTTTTTTTTTTAAAGTGAAAGTAAATCAGCTTTGCCTAAGTATCTGGCTATAATTGCTGCTTCGGAGTACTTTTTTCTTACTAATATTAATTGTACATGATCGCTTCGTTTATCTGTAAACAAACTTTTGAAAATAGTGACTAGTTTTCGAGTTTAGAGCACCTTATTTAAAAAAAAATCCGAACTCAAAAAATTTTGTTCACATTTTTTAGGGATAGTACATTAGTAGAGCTACTTCCCCTAGCAGTTTGATTCACTCATTCTGGGACACCCTGTATAATAATCATGTATACAGGGTGACAGGGCAACTCGACTTATTCCTTGAAAATAATTATACTAGAGGTCATTAGCAACAAATTAAGTCCCGTGAACCAGTGGTCAAAACTGAGGGCTTAGTGTGAGTTTACATCAAACGTCGTCACTAATGAGCGCGTAAATAATGACATTAAATGTATGGCGGGTTGTACAGCGCCCCTAGCGGAAACTTTCAAGAACTAAAATGTTCGTTATATTTTTGAACGCGCTCACTAGCACGTTTGATGTAAACTCACACTAAGCCCACTGTTTAATGGTTTTTTGCAAAAAGTCAGAAAAATCTAGAAAATCGTATAACTTGGTAACCATCCAGTTTTGACCCCTGGTTCACGGGACCCTATATAAAAATGAATTTCTTGGTCACGGATATTATATTCTGAGGTCACGGCATGCGCACGCACGATTCACGCGTGAACTGCTGATTTGATTTTTGAACCGATTTCTCTAATTATTTTTTGTTGTGAAAAGGTTCGTAAGAGGCCTTTGCCTGTCCTGGCTAAAAACTTACCTAGAAAACAGACATCAGTGCGTAGAAATAAATAAGGTAAATGAACAAAATATAAATGCATCGTATCGATCTACCTATAAAGTAAATAAATTTGGAGTACCTCAGGGTAGTGTGCTGGGTCCAGTTTTGTTCTTGCTTTATATTAATGATCTGCCGAGAGTGACAAAACATCGGTGCATAATGTTTGCTGATGATATTTCTATTATAATTAAATCCACCCATAATGACAATTTAAATAAATTTGAAAATGACATCAATGACACAATCAAAAATATAATTCAATATCTTAATACAATAAATCTGCATGTTAACTTGACTAAAGGGTCATTCCACCGGCCAAGAAAATCACGTGTCCGGGGCCAAAAAGTACCCGAAAATCATAATATTTTAGTAACAAATATTTTTATCTAATAGTATAACTTTGGTTCTTGTTGTTAAACCACAGAGATAGTTAATAATAGTTAATTAAGTAATTTAAAAAAAATCGTAAGTCGTCAAAAATTGATTACCACGACGTGTCCGCGCTCCCGATTTCAGAACAAACTTGCTCGTATAAATTAATCCGTTATTATTACCGCTTTCAATGCTTATGTAATCGATTACTGATTAAATAAACATTGATAAATTAAATACGATATAACTATATGACTAAAAGGTTTTGTAAAATAACTATTTGAAGTTGTGTCCGGGCGTTAACCGTGATTACCCCGACACGTCACTAATGTGCGCCTACGTCCCTAGCTACGCAATTAAGAAACAAGCTCTATCCTCCCCCGTGAACCTTTAGTGGTGGCCTGCGTGCCGAGGTGATCGGTAATGCAACTCGTCGCAGGATTTCGGAGTTATCGAGATAAGAATATGATTACCCCGACCTTGGTTTAGTGCACGATTGATTTACTCTATCCTGTTTTTTTAGGTTTCTTTACATGGAAAGTTCTTGAGAATGTACAGGAATAATGGTCCATGTAACCGCATTTTTGTGTATTAAAACATATGGGATTCAACTTACAGATTGGGCAGGGCTCAGGATAAACCTTAATTTTTTGACTACCCCGACCTTGATTACCCCGACTTTTGTCACCGAGTAATCAATAATACTGTAATTTTACTAATGAATGATTAACTTAATAACGTTTAATAAGCAAAATTACCCTTTACTAAAATGAAATCCTATCTCCTATTAATACATAATATTATCCCTCAAAATTGGCAAGACCCCTGGACTCGACCTTATCACCGCTGAAATGCTGTAAGCCGATGTAAACTCCGCCGTTAACGTCCTGACACCTGTCTTCGAAAACATCTGGATGGAAGAGGAACTCCCAGACGACTGGCATAAGGGGCTTCTAATTATTGTGCCGAAAAAAGGGTAAAGCAAGGGTATCAGTACCGGAAGACCCAAGAGATGCGATCTGGAGTGAGGAATTGCACACCGTTGGTGCAGAGGATGTCCAACGAGTCCACAATTTCACTTACCTCGGGAGCATCGTTTCAGAGCCTGGAGGTACCGAAGAGGACATCACTTCGTGCATTGCCAAGGCCAGAGCTTCCTTCGCACAACTTCGAGCCGTATGGCAGTCACGGAAATTGACCCAAGCAAGATCAAAATATTCGGGTCCAACGTCAAACCAGTTCTGCTCTATGGGCGTGAAACGTGGAAGGTCACTAAGGTTATCTCGCACCAGCTGCAGATCTTCTTCAGCCGCTGTCTTCGCCGAATTCTGCAAAATCTTCAAACGACGAACTTTTGGAACGCTGCCACGAAATACCGATCTTTCAGCAGAATAAACGCTGCAAGTGGAACTGGATCGGCCACACTCTCCGAAGGGACCCCGATCACATCCCCAAGCAGGCTCTAGATTGGAACCCCCAGGGAAAATGCAAACGTGGTCGCGCCAAAAAAACATAGCGGCGCACTGCTAAGACTTGGAGCGAGATCAAACACGAAGCTCAAGACCGAATGCGATGGAGGACTGTTGTGGACGCCTTCTGTCCCATATAGAAGACATAGGACATTGAGTCACTAATATTATATGTATAATGTATATGTATGTTTTTTACTCTTTTACGCAACAACTACTTAACAGATTTTGTTGAAACTATACAATATTGTCGTTTATTCATCAAAATAACAAATGGCTAGTTATAATAACATTTATTATACCATAACTTAAAAAAAACCTTAGAAAATAAAATATTTTGTTTTATTTTTGATTACTCTGACTCCCAACTTTGATTACCCCGACCATGAAAATTTTGATGTCGCATAACTTTTTATTCCTGCTTGCTACAGATGGGCCAATATAAAAAATATGCTCCTAATAATGTCTATTTTGAAATGTTTTACCTACACTTACTCTAAATTCAAAAATAAAAAAGGTCGGGGTAATCAACAAAATAATCCAGATCCGGAGAATGACCGTAAAACTAATTTTATGAATTTTAATATAAAAGGACCAACAACAAATATGCTAAATATACAATATGATAAAACAAATATCGAGAAAACTAACAGGGTTACTTTTCTGGGTATAGTATTGGACGAGAATCTAAACTTTGTCGGCCATATTGATAAAGTGTGCAGCAAAATCAATAGATTTGTCTTCGTTTTAAGGCGACTAATAAAGGTGACGTCTCTCAAAGTAACCTTGGCTGCCTATTATGGATATGTCGCCTCCAATATCAATTATGGTCTTCTTCTATGGGGCAATAGTATCCATATAAATCGGGTATTTATCGCACAGAAAAAGTGCATACGAGCAATTTGTGGTAAGGGTCCATTTGAATCATGTAAACCTTTGTTCCTTAAGCTGAACATACTTTCCGTCCCGGGTATGTATATCTTGGAAGTATTCAAATTTGTCAAGCAACATCCAGAACTATTTAAAACGGCCGCCGAGGTCTATCCTCGACACACAAGAAATAGCGACAGGCTTGTTCTGGATCGTCAATTACGAACGACTTTTTGCCAGAAAGGTTGTTACTGCATGTGTGTAAAACTGTTTAATAGGATCCCAAAGCAATTCAAACAAGGATGTTTAAAACTGATGACCAAGAATCTACGAGATTGGCTGATAAAAAAATGCTATTATAGTATTACGGAATTCCAAAATGATAATGTATGTTGACTTTTTGTGATTTGACTATTTCATAATTTGACATTATATTATTTGTTCTATGAAAATACTGTTAAGGATAATAAATTTTAAATTGACATGATAAATAATTAATACGGAATACAATTATATATGAGTGGTAATCGTTAAATTAATAATAATAATAATAATAATAATAATAATGTCTTTATTGTGAATCACAGGTTATATACATACAGGTCACATAATATTACAATTAGTTTCACTGTGTTCCGCCTTTTAGGCATACAATACAATAGTTAATTAAATTAAATTGAATTGAATAAAAGAATGATTACATTAGATTCATACGATAAATTATTCATTACTTATTTTACCATTGTCAGATAAATATTCCTGGATCGAATAGTAGCATTTTTTAACCAGAAATTCTTGGAATTTATTTTTAAATATAATGAGATCGTCAACATTGCGAATGTCATCGCGAATTTTGTTAAAAATACGAGCAGCGTTACAATAAATGCTCTGATTCATTAGCGTTGTCTTACAAGCTACAACACACAGTTTGTTTCTATGACGATCTCGAGTCTTAAATTGAAATAAATTATTATTAGTTTTGACAAAAACTGCAACCTCATAAATGTACAGACATGGAACAGTCAACAATTTCAATCCCACAAATAATGGCTTACAGGAGTCTGTCTGTTTCATGTTATGCATTGCTCTGATGCACCGCTTTTGAGCTTTGAAAGCAAGATCTTTATCGACAGAATTTCCCCAGAATATTATGCCGTATCGTAGTGTGGACACGACATAACCATTATAGGCCGTTAGTAAAGCCGATTTGTTAGAAATTTTCCTGAGATTGTATAATGCGTATGAAAATTGACTTAGTTTCTTCCTAACGTGTGCAATGTGACTTTTCCATTTTAAGGTATTATCAATATACAAGCCCAAGAACTTTGTCGAATGTATTACGTCAAGTTGTTTACCACAATATGTTACATTGAGTTTATCTGCATCGTTATCATGTTGTCTAAAATTCATAATCACAGTTTTATCTAAATTTATTAGAAGATTATTATTCCTCAGCCATTCAATAATAGATGTCAAGGTTTCATTTATGTCATTCTCTAAATATGTCCAATTATTATTACTCAAAAGAATAGTACTGTCATCTGCAAATAATGTCATGTTGTGTTTCGTTACGGAAGGTAAGTCGTTAATATATATTAAGAATAGTAAGGGGCCAAGCACACTACCTTGCGGCACACCGTGCTTTATATACCTAAGCTCTGACTGGTATACAACTTCAGTTTTTGTTTTCATGTTAATTCTCTCGATCCTCGTTGCTTGTTGTCGATCACTTAAATAAGACTTTATTAAGCCATGCATATTACCCCTAATACCATAACAATATAGCTTATTCAATAATATTTTGTGATCGACATAATCAAATGCTTTGGTCATGTCCATAAATAAAGCAGCTGTAGGTGTGCGGTGGTCTACTCCTTGTGTAACATTAAACAAAAAACTAAATACAGCTTGATTTATACTTTTGTTCTTTCTGAAACCATATTGTTGGGGTGCAAAAATATTTTTGGTTTCAAGAAATGAATTAAGTTTTTGATATATAACTTTTTCAAATATCTTTGAAAAAACTGAAATTAAGGCTATTGGTCTATAAAAACGCATGTCAGTCCTATCTTCTTTTTTAAATAAAGGTTTAACAATTGATGTTTTAAGAGCCTTTGGATAAGTGCTATGTTCAAAGCACAAATTCAAAATGAAGCTCAATACTGGTGAAATAATGGCACATGTATCCTTAATTGTAGACGTGATGATATCATCATAGCCAGCACTATTAGTGTTTTTTAAAGATAATATAATATTTTGAATGTCCATAGGTATTGTGGGATTTAAGAAAATTGTATTAAAAATATGATTAACCTGGATATTTTTTACATTGTGAATATTAATATCAGTCTTAACTTCGTCAACAAAATAATTATTAAATTCGTTAGCGATGTCTTGAGGGTCAGTAATAACTTTGTCTTTTAGATTGATTCTATCTATGCTTTGTTTGGGGTATTTTGCTTTTACTTTTTTTATTACTTCCCAGGTCGCTTTGCACTTATTTAAAGAATTCTTTACATAGTAGTCATTTTGAGACTTTTGAGTCAGTTTTACTATAGATTTGTATCGCTTTGCATAGGTTTGGAAGGCTGTTTTATTTTTGATGTTCGGAGCGCGTCTATATTGCCAAAGTAGATCCCTTTTCCGTTTACTACAAACACGGATACCACGACTTAACCATTTTGGTCTCGTAGTAGTTTGAATCTTAATTTTTACTATAGGGAAGCATAGATCGTAAATTAGTTTGAAATCCTCGAGAAAGCTGTCAAATGCCACATCGGGATCACTAGCACTAAAAGCATCAGAGAAACTGAGTTTACTCAAATGTTTGATAAAGCCTTTTCTATTTTCAATAGAAAAGTCGCGTTTATACACATACCAATATTTTAGGGAGCAACTTTTTTTGATCGGACACTTGAGCAACTGTGCTGAATGATCGGATAAAGCAAGTTCGGTTATCTTGCCTGTAGATCCTCTTATATTATGAGCCATATTATCGATACAGGATTTACCAGCTACACGAGTAGGTTGCTTAAATTGAATTTTCAGATTATGACTCAAAATAAGATTCGAAAACTCATCAGTATACCTTGTCTGCTTTAAAATATCAATATTAAAATCTCCACATAATATTATTTTTTTGTTTTTTAATAGAAATTTTGATAACATTTCATCTAGTTGTTTGAAAAAGGTATTAAATGCGAGCTGAGTATTATGTGGTGGTCGGTATATACAGATAATACATATTTGATGATCTGTTAATTCAATTGCTGAGCATTCTATAAAATTTGCGATTGATAACTTAGCAATATCATCGAGTACTCTGTAAGCATGATTTTGTTTTACCAATATGCAGGACCCCCCGTGCCTATTATTCCGATTAAAACATGAGGCCAGCTTATAATTTATTAATGACATGTATTGGGTGTCATCAATGGTCATATTATGTTCTGTAATACATAACACATCGATTAAGTTGTCCTCATTATTTACTAACTCATGCAATGATGCAGCCAACATATCTGATTTACTAATAAGTCCATTAATGTTTTGGTGCAATACAGATACATAATTACGAACGAAAAAACTGAAAGTCACTATCAGATTTTTCATGACTATCTTTTTCATTTACATTAACGTCAATCTTCTTTTTCGTAAAATAGTCTAAGATAGATTTTTGTTTATACTTTGGTTCATTGTAGGTTGATAATATTTCTGATTTTGCAAGTGGAACGCTTGAGTTTTGGTTTTTTATAATCTTACATGAATTAACAAAGCGTTTCAATTTGTCTAAGTTTAAAAATTCATTCTCATAATCTGTACAATCTATAAAATAATTTATACTATTTGATGTCATTTTGTGTTGAGATTTTGATTGCATAAAGTAACAATTTGGATACAAGTTGGACAATAGCCGTAATTCATTATTTAACATAAATTCATTCAAATACCTATTATGTAAAACACTTAAAATAATAATTCTATTTGATTTAAATTTCTTAAGAACTAAACTTAATTCTAATATCACCTTTTTAGGATTAGTGTCATTTTCACCTACACCTAATATTAATATGTCCGAGTCTTTCATCTGAAGTCCACAAGATGAATTTAATATTTCTTCAGTTGTTGCGTTTGGTTTGGTAACGGCCGAGACGTTGTAACGAAGATATTGGGAGGATGCTCGTTGCCTCAACAGCGTCGAAGCCAATCCTACACACTGCTGCGATCCAAACAACAAAATATTGTTCGAATGTTTACGGCCGTCGTTCCTTCTGTCCGTTCCTGAACTTGAGTTTTCAGATTTTTCTAACAATGGATGATTTGTTTGAGTGTCGGTCGTTCCTAGAGCATTAATATAACTCTTAAGGCTCAGTATCTCATCTTCTGCGAGTTTGAGTTCTTTCTCTAAATCATTGATTCGCTGTTGAAGTGAATAGAGCGAACTGTTTGAATGAGGAGAGAAGATTTTTGTCTGATGCGTCGGAGGCCTTTTACTTTTTCTAGAGCTGTGGCTTATCAAGCTTTCGTTTACTGGAGATCGGCACAAAGTTTTTAGCATATCATTTTCTTTTATCAGTTTATCAACTTGCTGACGGAGCTTGTTATTTTCCAGTGAAGTATTGTCAAACTCATTTTGAAGGATGGCATATTCTGAGCGCAGACGAGTGATAGATTCTTTCATTTCTTGAATTGGAATTGAATTTGAATCGGTCGCTGTGTAGTCCATGCTTTTCGATAGTTGCTGACTCAGCGTCAGCGAATCCAGCGGTTCTTCAGAGTCGCGGAAAGCGGTCAGTACCTGTGAGTCGTCATTCACATTAGAGATTGAGGAGTCGTTTAGTTGAGAAGTTAAGCTGGTGTGTGCTGCCTGTGATGGTTGCTGTTCTATCAATCTTTGTGTTGTGTTCGAGAAAGTATCTTGAGGATTTTCCATTTGACTGGACGTCTGTGTGTTGATATTAATTGTTGGGACCGTCTCTTTTCTGCGATGCGTTACATATGATGATGCTGAGTTAGGTGTAGATGTGCTTTTCGCTGTTCTGTCACATGATCTACACTTCCAATTTTTCCTCATATCAGCTGTTTTCAGGCGGTGTAGTTTTTCCGAATATCCTATGCAATCGAATTCGAAGTTATTTCGGCATATTGAGCAGAGTACAGTGGCTTTTGAGTCAACCTTTTGCTTGCATTTACGACATGTGACTAGTTGTGCCCTCTTACGGTCGTTGTTTGTACCTTTGTGGTTAGGTTTCGACATTCTGTTGATCTTATTATTTGTTTTTGGATTTGTTTCCGTAGTTAATAGACAGATGGAGCTTCAAAGTACAGTTTCTTGTATGGCGTGTAGTGACATCTAGCGTCGAGTAGCAAGGCTTCACCTTAAATGCCCTTTTAGTCAATAACCAACAACTCGTTCGCATCAAACTCAGTAGATGGCGCCTATTCCATTTTTTGTTTATATGGAAAGTAGTGACATCTCGTGCCGAGTAGTAGTCGGGTTCAATCTTACTATACCGCTGTCAGATAGGTTCAGCTTGACACCAGAAGATGGCGCTATTTTAAAGTGCTCCAGATATTGGCTCTTCTGTCTAGTGCGATAACGATCCAATTCCTGATACAGTGCTATGATTTCAAATAACATTAACCGTCCGATTTCTGTTTTTCTTGATTTTATGATTTTGTAGTAACAGTATATTCACTTTAGCACACTACGTTGTTGATTTATTGTCTTTTAATTATGTACAATTAGTCATTTCCGCACTGTTTTGTTTTTATTGTCACTTTCACTATCACTTAGTCACAAAATTTTATTGAGTCAATTTCTCCAAGCAGCTCGAAAGTTTTCGGGAGATAACACTTTCACGAGTTGTTGTTGTAAAACTGCACTTAACAATTACAAATTCACGTCTTTATACTGAGTTTTTCCATGATTAATTAATTGATCAACACGGAGCCAGTGTTTACTTGATGGCAGCGCCATCTGTTGATCTCAAATACTCGATGCACAGTGGTGCTACAGCTTTGGTGCCATAGTAACAAATGCTAAGGCAGACGTATTCTGTCAGAATACAGCACTTTTATTTGTTGGCCGGCACTTTTGATTTTGGACCAAAAATATATGAAACGTGGATGATGTCCTTTGAATTTGAATTTGAATAAAATTTTCTTTGTTCTTTTTTTTCGAAAAATACTACGATTAAATTAATTAAGATAAAGTACTATTGTAACATTGTTGTGTAGAGCTTATTAAAAAATTTTGAATACAAAATCACCCTGTATATTTATTATTTTTTCCTCCACTCCTTATCACGTTCGTTATTACTCCCGTTTTGTTGGTGGGACCGTTATCAAAAACCCTAAATCCTGGTATAAATAGGCTGCTGAAACTTTTTCTTGTCAGTCTCCTAACTACCATGGCCGAACAATCCTAAATTTAAAAAAGTGTTTGAACGTAAAGAGTACAAAATGGGTGAGTGTTATTTTGTTTCATAATAATTATTATGTCCTTACCTATGAAATAAGCGCAGGACCGTTAATTGACTGAAACGAACGAACAAACGATACATTAATTATGCTTATTTTCCATATTTTTCCCAAGAATATAATCTTCAACAGCTTGTCCTAAGTTGCGTCTGCTTCAGTTACAAAAATATTTATTTAATGTACGATGTTAATGTACTTACTATTAAAAGTATTATCACATTGGCACAAGTATTAGATAATACTCAATATAAAATAAGATTCTTAAACCTTTTTAAATCTTTTAATTTATCACATCTTTTCAATGAGCCTACTAGAATCACTCCAACATCAGCTACTTGCTTAGATAACATTTTTTGTAACTGTGATATTCAAAGTAAATCAATAATTAATTGCCTTAGTTCAGATCATAGTGGACAATTGGCCACATTTGAACACCATCATGTCCCTAGTACAGTGGATGTTGTTTGTAGGCCAATAACAACTAACCGAATTGACAAATTTAAGAAAAATATTTGTGATGGTATTGATAAACTTGTATTAGATAACAATAATGTCGATCAAATTTATGAAGATCTATTCAGTGTTGTGAGTGAGGAATTCAAAACCACTGTTGCCGATGCATAAAACCTCCGTAGAGGTTTTTCTCTTAGGTTTGATTTTCATAAAAGGTTGGTTTGACGTCTGTGTCAGTTGAAAAGTATTCCGTGCAAAAGCTGGTGGTTTACAATCTTCGAGCCGGATCCAGGCGGATTCAATGTTTTTTACGCCACCCAGAATGGTCAATACACGGAGCGCAACTCGAAGGGAGCAGCAGGAGATTCAGATTCAGCCATCCGACTACTCCGAGGTGCAAAATATGGCAAGTCAAAATGACATTTCCGTACATAATAGTACAGTCGTGCATAATAGCAAAGCACATTCTAAAGCCTCGGAATCATCTATAGCAGCTAGGAAAAAACGGCTAGAGTTTGAAACTGCGAAACGAAAGGCCAAAATTGCTATGGATTTACTAGACAAGCAGTTGGAGGCGGATATCGCGGACCTTGAGGATGAATATCCCGCAAATATCCAGCTTCACGAGAATGGCGATAGTGTGACGCAATGGCTTGAGCAGCAAGAAAAGGAGCAACTTGTCCACGATAATGGACCCCAACCGGGCAAGTTGTGCTCTTCAGTACCTCATCAAGAGTCAGCGCCTATGGAAAATGCTGGCACGGTACACATGTTGGCCGCTGCACTGAGAGACATTGCGGCTACCTCTGCTGCAAACACCAACAACGGTAACCTCTTAAGCCGTATATGCACACCACAAGATCTCCCAGAGTTTTACGGAGACCCGATGGAATGGCTACCATTTAAAGGAGCATACTACGAGTCAGCTGAAGTATGTAACTTCACACCAAAAGAGAACTTATGGCGGCTGAGAAAATGCCTGCGTGGAGCCGCTAAGGAGGCAGTTTCGGCTCTATTGATCAGCGCATCGTCACCAGAAACTATTATGTCTACTCTTGAGCTGAGGTTCGGTAATCCAGATCTGATAATTTCAAGGGTACTGTTGGACATAAAGAAATTACCACCCTTGCCGAGCGATTACCAGAGAGACATAGTGCCATTCGCTGTGAAGGTACAAAATCTGATAGAGGCCATTCGAGCATTGAAGCGAGAGGAATATCTACAAGGTATGAACATAGTCTCAAACATACTTGCAAAACTGCCGACAGTGCTTGTATCGAAATGGTCAGACTTTAGTTTCCCACTGATCACTGAAGGAAAGATGCCTCGCTTGCTTATTCTATCAGATTTTATAAAAGAAGAAGCTATAAAGATATCGACTACGTCCAATACCTACTTCATGGAATCACGCTACGACCAGACAAAGTATAGACCACGTGACATTTCAACCAACCGTCCGCAAGCAGTAGTGTTACAGTCTGAACAACAAGACGTCAACAAATGTCAGTTTTGTCGTAAAGCGAACCATACGCTGTTGGAATGCAAGCGCTTTAGTAAAGCTCTACGTACGACCAGATGGAATCACGTGAAGCGCAGCGGACTCTGTTTCAAATGTCTGTCATCCCGTCATAGCAGAGAAACATGCACTGCGCCGGTGTGCGACGTAGACAACTGTGGTTTACCTCATCATAAGTTGCTGCATTATCCAGTTATCAACCGCCGCGACGACTCTACTGTTCAGCCAAGGCAACAGAATGCTTCTACGGAGACAGTCACGAACATAAACTCGACTGATCGGCGGGTGTTTTTGAAAGTCGTACCTGTACGCATACACGGGCCGAATGGAATCATCAGTACGAGTGCTCTCCTGGACGACGGTTCGACAGTGTCTTTAATAAGCGCTGCGCTGGCGGAGCGCGCCGGGCTGTGCGGCCGTCGGGAGAAAATGCGGGTATGCGGCGCGTGGACCAACAATGAACTAGTTCTGGATGCGACAATAGTGAGCGTGGACATTTCGGGTATGGACGGTAAAATTCATTCTTTTTGTGCGCGAAGTGTACCTCAATTATGCTTACCGGTACAAAAGATGAGTTATGTTAATTTTAAAGATTATCCTAATATGCCTGATGTTTTTGATAATATTTGTCAAACGGATGTCAAACCAGAGATTCTGATAGGGCAGGATAATTATAATTTATTTTTCCCCATAGAGGTAAGGGTTGGAAAACGTAATGAACCTTCGGCAACACTCACTCCCTTGGGCTGGTGCGTGCATGGCAGCATTAATGTACCACGTGAGGTCCGCTCCTCTCCCCAGGTTACTCTTTTTATTTCAGAGGGCGGAGACTATCCCACTGAAAATCACCTGTTGCAGGATATTCACGACGAGATCAGGCGTTCATTTACCTTGGGCTCATTGGGCGTCTTGGGTAAGCCTCGTCAAAATGCGGATGACGTGCGCGCTGAAGCTATGCTGGAGCAGAGCGCTGAACTTGTCGACGGCCGCTGGAACGTTGGTTTACCATGGCGTGACATGAACTGTCAAACGCCAGACTCTTACCCTAATGCATTACGACGTCTAAAAGGTATCGAGCGTAAGATGACGAAAGATACAGGGTTTGCATCTAGGTACGCGGAAAGAATTCAGCACTTATTAGAAAACGATTTCGCTGAGGAACTAAAGGATGATGCTGTCACACCTAGGACGTGGGTATTGCCACATTTTGGTGTTGATAACCCAAATAAGAAAAAATTAAGACTAGTTTTTGATGCTGCTGATAAAGTTGAAGGATTTAGTCTTAATGACTTTTTGCTTACAGGGTCAGATTTACTCTTGTCGTTGTTTGGTGTCATGCTGCGGTTCCGAGAAAATAAAATTGCAGTGACTGGTGACATCAAGGACATGTTTCTAAGAGTGAAGATCAAGCCTGAGGATCAACAAGCGTTTCGATTTTTATGGAGAAGTAACCCCAAGGAGTCCGTTAAAACGTATGTAATGACATCTTTAATATTTGGTGCTAACTGCTCGCCATTTGTAGCTCAATTTGTTAAGAACAAGAACGCTAAGCGTTTTGAGAGTTCTAAGCCGGCTGCGGTTGATGCAATAATCAATTCGCACTATATGGACGACTACATCGATAGTTTGCCGGACCAAGAAAGTGCCATTGATGTAGTGAGAGATGTGATTGAGATACACAAGGCGGGAGGGTTTGAAATACGTAATTGGACGAGCAACAGCAGCGCCGTGCTAGACAGCATTCCAAAAGAGGCTTTAGGTCCAGTGGCTGTCAAGTTCAAAATAGACGAACAGTTGCAAGGCGAGCGTATTCTTGGCCTAATGTGGTACCCAAAGGAAGACGAACTCGGTTTTGATGTCTCTTTGAAACGGATTCCTGAGAGTGTCATTCATGGTAAAGACAAACCTACAAAACGCTTGATGTTGCGTGTCATAATGTCTGTGTTTGATGTTTTAGGTTTTTTATCGCCCTTCACTATACAAGGAAGAATTATGCTGCAGGATACTTGGAGGATAAACGTCGGTTGGGATGATTTGATACCCGATGACATTTACACAAGATGGTGCCAATGGATCGACATGCTGAAGGTAATTAATCAGATTCGTATCCCAAGATGCTACGTAAATGTCCACCGAACAACCGACGACAGCATGGACCCAAGTACTGAAGCCCCTGTGGCAAAGATGTCTTTGGTGGAGAGCCCTATACCGAATCACTGCCAAGCAGACGCACCAACTTTCGTAGAGGCCGGAGGAAATAGTACTGCGAATGGTAAAAACTACAGCGACCTTCAACTTCATGTTTTTAGCGATGCCTCTACAAAGGCTATGAGCGCGGTTGCGTATTGGCGTTGGAATGATGGTGATAAAAGTTGTGTTGCATTTTCAGCCAGTAAATGTCGTGTACTGCCGGTTAAGCCGATGACTGTGCCACGAGCTGAACTCCAAGCTGCTGTCCTGGCCGCAAGATTGGCGGACACGATTGGGAAGGAGCATCGACTTGCTCCTGAACGGCGCTTCTTTTGGTCTGATTCAACCACAGTCATCCATTGGATAAGAAATAGCACACGGAAATATAAAGTTTTTGAAGCGAACCGACTGGGTGAAATTGATGAGCTTACTCGTGTGAGTGAGTGGCGACATGTTCCAACCAAAATGAACATAGCAGATTTGGCTACAAGAGAATCGTTCAACTTAGACTGTTTTCGCGGCGAATGGTTTACGGGGCCTTCTTTCTTGTACGGCGTCGAAACATCATGGCCCGCAGGTATGGTTCAACCTGAAACAGAACAAATGCAGTCGGGTTACGTCATGGTTATGGAAAATTCGCTTGAAGCCTTACCTGTGCCTGACCCGCATCGCTTCTCGTCCTGGCTTCGCCTGGTAAGAGCTACGGCGGTCGCACTCAAGTTTATTGACAAGTGCAAAGGACTTACCGGTGATGTAAATTGCGATACGATGCGACGAGCGGAATCTCTGTTGATAAAACAAGCGCAGATGGACTCCTTTAGCGATGAGATCACAGCATTAAGGAATGGAAAATGTGTAGATCGTAGTAGCCGGTTACTTACCTTAACTCCCTTTGAAGATGAGCAGGGTTTGCTTCGAGTTGGAGGTCGCATTGACGCAGCAGAAGACGTTAATCTTGAGATGAAAAGGCCCGTCATACTGGATGGAAGACACAGAGTGGCACGCCTCATTGTGAGGCACCATCACGTCAAAGCCGCTCATGGGAATCAAGAAACCGTCGTCAATGAGTTAAAGCAGAAATATTGGATTATTAACTTAAGACCTACCGTGAAAACTGTGGTGTCGCAGTGTATGTTGTGCAGAATAAGAAAATGCACTCCACGAATTCCACGTATGGGAGATTTGCCGCATGCTCGGTTGGCGCACCATAATCGTCCATTTACTTTCTGCGGACTAGACCTTTTCGGGCCCATGGAAGTAGCTGTAGGAAGGCGACGCGAGAAAAGGTATGGCGTGTTATTTACCTGCTTAACCGTTCGTGCAGTGAACATAGAAATAGTCCCATCGCTGTCTACAGACTCCCTAATAATGGCTCTAAGAAGAATGGCAGCCCGTCGTGGATGGCCTAGTCACCTGTTTTCAGATAACGGGACTAACCTTCGCGGCGCTGAAAAGGAACTGGCCAGAAGCATTGCCGGCTTAGACCAAGAAACTCTGAAAAGGGAGGGAGTTAACAACAACATGACTTGGCATTTTATACCTCCGGCTAGCCCCCACTGGGGTGGGGCGTGGGAGCGTTTGATCAGGACTGTAAAAACGGCGCTTAAAATTGTCATCGGAGAGAGAACCCTAAAAGAGGAAACGCTATCGACGTTAATGGCGGAGGTGGAGAACATGGTCAATAGTCGCCCATTGTCGCATGTGTCAGTAGATCCGACAACGGGAGAGTCGTTAACGCCGAATCATTTTCTTTTAGGAAGCTCTTCAAATCTGCCTTGTATCGGAGAATTCGATGACACCGACTTGCATCTGAGGAAGCAGTGGCGGAAGGCGCAACGCTTAGCAGACATGTTCTGGAAAAGATGGGTGCGAGAAGTTTTGCCAGACATGCTGCCACGGAAGAAATGGAATTCAGAGCAAGCGCCGTTGCAGGTGGGTGACTTGGTGTTAGTTGTGGACCCAAGTTCTACTCGTAATACATGGCCCAAAGGGATTATTCATCGGGTATATCCTGGAAAGGACGGACGCATCAGAACCGTGGACGTCAAAACTAAGACCGGAATTTGGCGTAGGTCAGCGGCGCGCGTCGCCCCAATATCCTTGGATAGTGAGTGCTGTTCCAGCACTAGGGTGGGGAGTGTTGCCGATGCATAAAACCTCCGTAGAGGTTTTTCTCTTAGGTTTGATTTTCATAAAAGGTTGGTTTGACGTCTGTGTCAGTTGAAAAGTATTCCGTGCAAAAGCTGGTGGTTTACAACCACATTCCCACAGAAAAAGATCCGAATAAATTCTGTTAAATGTAAATTTGATGACTGGGCTACAACTGGCATTCACAAGAGTAGAAATAAAATGTATGAATTATATAGTCTTAAAGCCGATACGCAAGATCTGAGTGTTATAGAATATGTTAAAAATTACTCAAAAATATTTAAAATGGTTTGTTTGGCTGCTAAATCAAATCATCTTCGAAACATGATTTTAAATTCTAATAATAAAGCTAAGGCTACGTGGAACATAATAAATAAACAAACATGTAAAAATAAATCGAAGGATAACACTTTTTCACTGAAAATCGGAAACGAAATTATAAATTCCGATACAGAAGTTGCGGTTTCAGACGCAATATTGGAGAAGAATGTCTCAAATGTGGTTACATTTGAGACATTCTTCTCCAATATTGCGTCTGAAACAACTAAAGAACTGAATTCATCACCAGTTCTTGCAGAGTCTCTTTTAAAATCTAATGTCACCGAGTGCCAGTGTCTGCTCCAGTTCAGGCATATAGATTGTAATACAATAATTAAAACCTTTAGAGAATTAAATATGAAAAAAACTGAGGACCTATGGGGAATCTCCGTCAGTATAATTGGAACAATTATTGACACCATAGCTCCTCACCTTGCATTCATTTTTAATACATGTATTGATCAAGGTTG
The DNA here is from genome assembly GCF_963855985.1 of Ostrinia nubilalis. Taxonomy (NCBI): domain Eukaryota; kingdom Metazoa; phylum Arthropoda; class Insecta; order Lepidoptera; family Crambidae; genus Ostrinia; species Ostrinia nubilalis. The sequence continues at coordinate 12,467,402 of NC_087104.1, read as the reverse complement.
CTTTCCTAGCTTAATGAAGTTAAGTAAAATAATTCCATTGTTCAAGGCTGGTGACAAATGTGACCCCTCTAATTTTCGACCGATTTCTATTCTACCAGTACTTAGCAAAATTTTCGAGAAAATTATTTTCCACCAACTTCTATCTCACTTCATTTTTAACAAATTATTACACAATAAGCAATTTGGTTTTACGAAAGGTAGAAGTACTACTGACGCTGGGGTAGCACTATTGAAACACGTCTTTGATGCTTGGGAGAGTAAAAAGGACGCTGTTGGTATTTTCTGTGATCTTTCAAAAGCGTTTGATTGTGTAGACCACCAAACCTTACTAAACAAATTGCGAC